>NC_056745.1:819388895-819708895 GCF_019279795.1 Protopterus annectens
ATTCATTTAACTCTTTTTCTATAGCCACATTTACAGCTGTATTAAAACGTAAAATATTTTCATTCTTAGTAGGTGGCATAAAGTTACTATTAACCCTAATAAAAGAAGTATCTAGTTTACTATAAGCATTCGTGTCCATGTCAGACTTGCAAGAATAAAAACTTTCATTAGATTCTGAGTCACTTACTTCATTTGATATAATACTTTCAGCATTTCCAGCTTCAAAAAAAGAATCCTTAATATGCATTTTACAAACAAGTTTAAAAATTTCACTTTTGAGTTCATATAGTCTAGGAATGACCGTAGGGATAAATTTTAAGCCCCTATTCAAAACGGCCATTTGACTATCATTAAAGACATATCCTGAGAGATTAACAACATAAGGATCTGAATTATCAGACCATACCTGACTAATATGTCCATTTTCCTCGCTTACTATATGGTCCATTACCCCCATGTCCGAACCACGTTCTCTTTTTGGACCCTGTGTTGTTGACTGGCCCACGAAAAGTTCTCTGGAACGATTCCCCTTGTTGAGCCACCGGTAAAACAGGGAACTGTTCTTCTTCATCTCGTTCTTCCACTGAAGAAGCCACACTTTCCGCTGATGTATAAAAACTGGAACGCTGTTCTAATCCTTCCTGTTCTCTTTGAAATTTGACTCTATGATGTTTGGGTTTTTGATTGGTAGAAAGCAAAAAAGCTTTCTTATTGTCATAGTCTCTCAAGTCTCTCTGTAACTTAATTTTTTTACGATTACGAAGTTTTTTTTCATAACAGACTAATTTGTCATTCAAAAAGATTTCAAGTGAAGCATTAGAAGCATGTTTCACCAACTCAGCACATCATTTTTTAGTCTCTACTTTCAACACGCTTTGCTTAAGCATGTCCCTTTCTATAAGGATAGCAACCTACTCACTGCTACACCTGTGAGCTGCCGCTATCCATCGTTCATGAAACACATGTTCTTGCTCATTACTTAATAAAAAAGGAGTAGATGGACTTTTAACAGTACGCAATCCTCTTGGGGTAATATCCAATTCTTGGTAATGCTGCAAACTATGAATATTGTAAAAAACAGATGTTTATTTATATACCAATTTCTCTATTTGTGCACACAGTTCTTGTACCACTGGCTGGTTAGACACTTATGTCCTTTTTCCAATCACGGCAAACAGGCTAACATTCTGATCAGATCTATTTTTCTCCCATCTTTTCAAAACACTTGATTGTAATTCTCCAATGAGGAATGTTGACCTTTTCTAGTTCAACAGTAATATTACTGATAGTTAATGAACTTCTGTTCTCGCCTTCACGGCATAATAAATCCATCTCCACTTCTTGAAAAACATGGAGTAAAAAAGCGAAGGAGTCACTGGCCATGAAAAATCCATGAACCACAAGGTAGCAAATACAGATAAGAAAAACCACTAAATGCCAGGAACTCCACTTCTTTAGGTAAAATTCACAAGTTCAGTTTATTCAGCGACTACAAAATATAGTAGTAAGCACCAGTGGAGATAATCCATAAAACAGTGAGCTGAACCGACAGTTGATATAATAACAGTATCACAGGTATGTGTAGCTGGAATAGCACACACACCAATATAACCTCGTAGCGCCTCAGCCAAACAGGCTTTACAGAGTAATGAATTAGATTAAACTTAGCAGTTATATATATTATCAATTAATCAATCAATTAAATGATTCACTAAAATTCTAATTGATAAAATCAACATTTCACATTCTTAGCTGTATAACAAGTATCAAAAACAATATTACATAGATATTACATAAAACTCTTCCAATTACATTCTCTATTTAAACTCATGGGTTGTAAAGTATTATATTTCAAAATTAAAATAGATTCTTTCTTTCTTAAAAGGTATTTTACCCTATTCTCACTTATGTAATTAAGAGTTAATTTGCTCTAACACCGTAACTTTAAATTTTAAAGGTGCCCCTCCATGTTCAACATTACTATGTTCTCCCAAAGGACTAACTGTTCTGTGATTTTTTATGTCTCTTATATGTTCTTTGACTCTTTCAGCTAAACTTCTTATAGGTTCATAGGTTGGTACTAGGCTATCAGCCCTAGGGCCTATACAAGCCTAGCCATAACAATTCCCTGGCTATTTCTTCCCACACTATTTACTTCCCTGGACCCCTGTCTAGCAGGGCGACTGACATGATCCCCGGGGTGAATTTCATTTCTCCCATCCAATCGTCAAGGTTCCTTTTGAAGACGGCCAAAGAGGCACTCTGCTTGACATGTATGGGCAATCTATTCCCGAGTCTGGGGAGTCTCTGGGTCAGGAACCTATCCCTCCAGCATGTTTTGTTTATTGTGATGACAAGGTTTAGATCCCTGGAGCATGTGGCTCTGAGGGATTGGGATTTCTTTAAGTGTAGCATGTCCAACAGCTCTGGGTTTGACATGGCCTTGTATGTTAAGCAGAGATCGCCTCTGAGTAGACGATATGTAACAGAATATAGCTGGAGTTTTTTAAGGTGGTCAGCGTAGGGCATCTGCTTTAGGCCTGTGATTCTTTTGGTTTCTCCCGCATAGAACTTGTTACATTCACATCTAATAGCATAAATTACACCTACACTTTTACATGTAAAGCTTCCTTTTATTTCAAAATAATTTTTTTTATATCATTAATGCCTTACTTCTTATTACGTAACAGCTCATTGCTTCTTGCTTTATACACACACAAAAAAACATGCAGATGCAAATTTCACAACCAATTTTCCTATCAGCTTACTTTTTTTACATTCCGTTTTCTGCATGAACTCATTTCCATTATTACCATTTCAATAGTACGATTCCTACATGCTACATATTTTCTTACTTTTTTCTAAAGCACTACTTTGTCCTAGGACTTCGTACAAAAAAACAACCTTACTTCAACTGTTCAACATGTAGAATGTAAAACTCTGAATACACTATTAATTATGTGTATACCGTATTTTGTGAACATGATTAACAAGCTGTTTTAAATTCGTGTACCTTACTGTATCAATACATTATATACACTACATATGATATACACGTAAACAACCCATGTTAAATTCATGTACTTCAATGTAGAAATACATTAATTATGTGTATATCGTACATTGTGTATATAAACAATCCATGTTAAATTCATGCACCTTATTGTATTCTACAACTATTGCTTATGTTCAGTGTAATCTACTGATGTTGCTTTTGTTGACTGTACTGTTCTACAAATTTGTACTGATGGTACTGACTGACGCACTGTTTTGTGCATACAGATGCACTGACTTTGTTCTGTAATACCATATATATTTTTCTGACGTCATAGCTGAAAAGGATCTTTCTTAGGTTCATAGGTAGGTACTAGGCTATATGCCTGAAGGCATTTATAAGCCTAGCCTGAATGTGTTGGCTTTTGCCGCCCTCTTAGATTAGTTCCCTGTGCCTCTGTTCAGCAGAGCCACTGAAGTGATCCCTGGGGTAAACTTTCTGTTTCCCATCCACTCGTCAAGGTTTCTCTGGAGGAGTGTTAGCAAGGAGCTCTGCTTAATGTAGATTGGAATCTTGTTCCAAAGCATGGGAAGTCTCTGGGACAGGAATCTATCCCTCCAACACGTCCTATTTATTGTTGTGGTGAGGTTTAGATCCCTAGAGCGTGTGGCTCGAGGGGATATGGTTTTCTTTAGGTGGAGCATGTCCATCAATTCTGGGTTCGACATGGCCTTGTATGTCAGGTAGAGATCACCTCTGAGTAGGCGGCATGCAACCGAGTACAGCTTGAGTTTCTTCAGTCGAGCTGCATAGGGCATCTGTTTGAGGCCAGTGATCCACTTGGTAAGGTACTTGTGTGGTCTTTCCAGCTGTTGCAGGTGTCTTGTAAGGTACATCCCAAATGGGGCATTGTACTCTATGATGGCTCTGATGAGTAGAGGGGCACAATGACCTCTTTTGATGTGGATGTGAACCCTTTTGTGATTAGGTGGGCCACATAGGATTTTCTAACCACTTTGGCAATGTGATTATCAAAGGAGAGATTACTATCTACTTGGGTCCCCAGATCCCTTATTACGTCTTCCATATTTAGGGGGCCGTGGTAGTTTGTGGGTACTTTGTTTTTTCCAAAGGGGATGACTACGCAATTTTTGGCATTCAGCTTGAGACCATGGTTTTGACACCAGGTATCTGTCTCAGAGACCCCCTTTTGGAGGATGTCTGTCAGCTGGAGAGTCAATTATAGCCCCTAGTTTGCAGTCATCTGCGAACTTGGTCAGCCATAGTCTTCCCGTGCCTGCCTGTACCTCTGAGAAGTATATGCCAAACAGGAGGGGTCCTAGGACTGAGCCCTGGGGAACACCAATTGTAACCAGTTTAGAGTCGGACCTAGCTCCCGCAACTCTCACCATGTGGGTTTTGTCTGTGAGCCAGTTGGCAACCCATCTTGTGAAGTAGGGGGTTTAAATTCAAGCTGGTGAGCTTGTCTATAATATCAGAATGGGTAATGGTGTCGAAGGCATTTGCAAGGTCTAGGTAGGGTGTGTGTACCACCTTTCCCTCATCTATAGCCTTGGTAACTGTCTCAAAGAAGTCCACCAGGTTTAGAAGGCATGATCTGCCCTTAACAAAGCCGAACTGGGTAGAGTCCAGTGTTTTGGGATTCCCAATGTCTCTGTTAATGAGTTCCATGATGATGCACTCCATAGCCTTTGCAGAACAAGGTAGTCAGGCTTCTAAGGGTGATAGTTCCCGGGATCTGTTGTGGCTCCACCTTTGTGGAGCAGAATAACCATTGCTGTGCGCCACTCTATGGGTACGTAGCCTGTGGAGAGGCTGAGTTTTATTAAGTGTGTTTAGGTGAGGGGTTAGTTCGTCTTTGAGCTCAAGCAGGACGCAGGCTGAGACACAGTCCGGTGCCATTGATGCTGCGTTTTTGGCTTAGGAGGGGGCTGTTTTAACCTGAGTACCTGTGATTTCAGGGGCTGTACATTCTCTTCTGGTATGGTTATGGGCCCTTTTGGGGGTAAGAGGGGGGTGAAGTTTGCACTGAACCTGTCTGCCAGGATGTTGGTGATATCAGTCAGTTCAGTGTATTTTGTGCCATTCTGCAGTAACTCCGAGCACATCTGAGCATTGTCACTTAGATTCTTGACACAGCTAAAGAATGCCTTGTGGTCATCTTTGGAGTCCTTGGCAATTTTTCTTTCGAAGCTAGCCTTGGATGATTTTATGAGGGATCGTAGTTTCTTGCTGTTACTGATCAGGGATGTCTTCCCTTCTTGGGATTTTACTATTTTCTGTACTAGTTTCCTCCTTCTATTGTATAGCTTGTTTATGGCAGGGGTCCACCAGGCTGTTTTCCTTTTCTTGGAGGAGTGAGTCTTAGTTTTGCTTGGGATAGCACAACCCATGCATTCTTGTAGGTGCCCGTAGAATGCATTAGTAAAGGATTTTGCAGCTTGGACAGAGTTATCCTTTAGCATGGGGGCATTGAAACTTTCCTCCTCGGTCTTAAGTAACGTGAAGTTTGCTTCTGAAAGGTTTTTCACGGTGGTTTCCTTGAACGAGGGTGGGGGCGGAATGTGGATATCCAGAGTGATTTGTTTATGGTCAGATCTAACCAGTAAGGGGTTGACCTCCGGTGTGGAACACTGGTCGCCCATGTTGGTGATGACCAGGTCCAATATGTTGTCTCCTCTGGTGGGAGTGTTGACCAGAGTTTATAAATTCTAGGAAAATTTTGGGAAAGGGAGTTAGTACTTGAGTAGTTCTCCCAGTTAATGTTTGAGTAATTGAAATCACCCAATATTAGGGTGTTTGGTAGGAACTTTATGTTTCCCAGTGTTTCCAAAAATGCAGAATGGGGGTCTTGGGACATGGTGGGTGATCTGTAGCAAGCTACAATTATGAATTGCAGTTTTGTCCATTGTTAGTTGCACATGGATGATCTCTGAAGCATCGTGCTGTGCCACTAACCTGGAGGTATGGGTATCCTTGATTAATATGGATACGCCCCCACCTTTTTTATTTCAGTCTGGGTTCTGTGGCCAAAATGTATGGTATGAGTTGTATCCTGGTAGTGCTGGGGTGCTCTCTGGAGCCTTAAACCAGGTTTCTGTTACTGCACAGATATTGATGTTCTTCATACTGAGGAGTGCCTCAAGTGCGTGCACTTTGAGGTTTAGACTTCTGGTGTTGAGTAGCATTATCCTCAGTTTTTGGTTACTTGTGCTATTTATTGCAGTGGGTTTGTGTTTTGAGCCCTGCCTAAAAAAGACACTATGGGGGTGGCAAGAGCCTTGGCCATTATTCGAAAGGCTAAGGGTGACAGGTGCAAAGCATCTCTGGCGAAGTAGCGTGACTTGTCAAGCATGTCATCCCAGGCGGACAGACACTGGATCCCCTTTGAATGACACCAGAAACTTAGCCAATTGTTGAAATTGATAATTTTTTCTTTATACCGTGGTATCATTCTTGGTGAGGGCAGGATGCCACTCAGGGTCATGGCCTATGCTACGTGATCAGAGAGCTCTTCCATGTCTCTCCATGTAGTACAGGGAGGTACGGCTCAGGTCATTCACACCAACATGGACAATTACACAGTCGTATTTGTACTTGTTCTGGAGTGACCTGAGTGCTTGTGTTATGTGGCGGATCCTGGCACCTGACAGGCAGCTAACAGTAACCTTCTCCTTGTTCAGCCTAGTGAGTGGGACGTCAGTGTGCCTGACTATAGAGTCAACTATTACTAGTGTGTTGGGTATGTTATTTTGCCTTAAGACTGTGATTGCGTGCCACACTGGTTTTGTGAAGTGTGTGTTTCATGGTTTGTGTTGGGGGGGTGGAGGTTGCTTGGATGTCTGCCTTGGAGGTCTCTGCTGCTTTTGCAGACTTTTATTTAGAGCCTCCAAGTATGTTTTTGTGTATTTATGTGTTTTTTTTGCCAGTGCTGGTTTATGTGAGACTGGTGGTGTGATGCAAGTATTTCCCTTCTCCTCTTGACTGTCAGATCCAGTCTTGGGTTGACAGAGCTTAGCCTCCAGGTTGGCTGTATAATTGCATCTCTCACATGTATTAGTGTTTGGTGGTAGGAGGAGTGGGTTGTCTGTGTACATGAGGCAGCTGTAATATTGCCTCAAAATGCCCAGATTCACCATTTGGACTGGAGAGTACACCTGAAACTGCCCTTTGGACATGCCGTACATGAGGCAGTTGTAATATTGCCTCAAAATGCCCAGATTCACCAGTTGGACTGGAGAGTACACCTGAAATTGCCCTTTGGACATGCCTGGATAGGTACAGTGAACTGTTTTACTGACTGGCTGGTAAGGTCGAATAGAGAGCCTTGTCCTTCTGAACAGTACAGGGGGGGAATCTAGTGCTAGGGTTTATAAGTGCTTGCTATGAGTTTTGAGCAAGTGCCAAGCTGAGAAATGAATGGTTTGAGTGCCTTAAGTTGAAAGTTTGGCTAGTTCCAAGGGAAAATTTGAAGAGGAGACTTTGTGGAGCCGGGAATAGTTAAACCCCAGCTAACAGGCACTGAGTGGCTCGCAAACGCAAAATCGGGCAAATGTGTTTTTTATAGCAGGTAAATGAAAGAGATAGAAATTAACCCGAAATGGCCAATAATCTACTAATTTCTGGGATGATACCACTCCTCCAGGGACAGATAGGCTGCTCAAAGCTCCCCTCTCAAACAAGTTAACAGAGAAACTTCCTTCTATCCAAGTAAGGTATGGGGAAACACAGAGACTTGTAACACAGACCTGAATTCAGCACAAACCTGAAAATTGGACTGTACTAGCTTAGAAAGGCGGGAAACAAGTATATATATTTTTTTGTTTGTTTTTTTTTTTCAGAAAATAAAGCAGATACAATAAAAAAACACTTTAAATGCACAGAAAAGGATACTTATTGTTATATATCTCAGATCAGAGTTGTAGTCAATGCCCCTAGTAATAAAGGAGGAAGAAACAAAATACAGTAAAAGCAGATGAATAAAGTGCAATTTATATATATATATATATATATATATATATATATATATATATATATATATATATATATATATATATGTAACAATAGAAAACAAACAAACTGATTTAAACAAGTTACCCAATTAACCAGAAAAAAGCTCAAAACTGAGCCCTGTTCCAGCAGTCTTCAATCAGACAAGTTGTAACTGCACACTCCTGCCACTAGGGTGCAGGAGGAACCTTCTCCAAAAAAAAGATGGTCTGGATCAGCGTTCAAGTTATACAAATAAAGCTAGATTAAGCAGGCCTGAATCTTTTCTATGCTACAGCAACAAGGCGCACCACTTTCAGAAAGAAACAGTTCAAACAAGCAGGCACAATAAGCCTGTGACCAGAAATTACCAGCTCAGAAGGGCAGAATCCAACCTCTCCTCCCACAAGAATTGACCAACCCACCTACCTGGTTAACAAATAGTATACAAATAAACACTTGTCTCCTCTGCTTGACAAACATTACATTTCCTTTCATCATATTGCTTGTATTTATTTAACCCTTTCACTGGTAATTTAAAGTCAGTCACCACAAAAACAATTGACATTCCCAGTGCTCTTTCAATGTATTTAGGTATTGTTTTTTTTTTCTTGAATCAGAAAATTCAGTCCATGATTTTACACACACACACACACACACACACACACACACACACACACACACATGCACAGTGACTCTTAAGATTGTCATACCAAGTAGAAAAGGAAATAAACGAATATTTTGAGAAACTGCAATCTCGGACATATTATAATGAAGTCCAATTTTTCGGCCATTCAGTATGTTTTGGGACTTGCTCTAGTGGGTCCAGACATTTCAAATGGTTACCTATTATAACATTCTTTTCTGCTTTCTGGTATTTAGCTTTTATTACTTTCAGTTTCTACATTTTACTGATAATCCTCCTTTTTCTGTAATTTTCTTTTTTTCCCCCAGATATGCTCAGCATTATTTCTACGCATCTTAAATTCAATACACTTACAATCACCCTTTATTTTTTATCCATCATTTTCAGAACCAAACATAAATTAAATATGCCAAGAATACTATATAGAGTGTATTAATTCTAAACTACCTATTTTATATTAATTATAAAGAGCCCCTTCCTTTTTAATGGGTTTAATATAGACCCCACATTATTCCGGAAAGTATTTCTTATGTTTTTTTTTTTTTTCTAAAAAGGAGGAAAAAGTAAAGATAACCCTCATGTACCCTAATCGCCATATTACTGAAAGGAAAAAGTATATTTACTTTTCTTAAATGTCAACTAATATAGCCTCAATGTAAACATTTCCTTTATCTTTTTTCAGCATCTTTCCCTCCATATTTTATACCTAGTATTTCTGTTTTCTTGCAAAATATATGCCATTTATCTGCAAATATGTCACTATATCCTTTTTGTTTTTCTTTACAAAAAAATAACCCTATCACCTCTAAAAGTTTTGTTAATTCCTTCAGTATTAATTTTACCCACATCTTACTCTAACACGATGACTAAATCATCTGCCTAGCTCATACATTTTTATAACAGAATAAGACTGTACTAATGTGCCACCCTGCTTAAAGTCCCTATCTTTGATTTTACCCCCTCTCTCCCCATCCATTAACTAATACTCTCCCCAAGATCTCCCACACATATCTGTAATAATCCTTATCACTTACACTGAGCTTCCACACTTTACTCATATGTCCCATAACTGGCTATGCATAATGTTTTCATACAATGTCTTGATATCACAATCCATCTTGCTTTTATAGTTCCCTTATAATGCTATCCACTATTTCTTTTATCAGCATTAACATTTCCTTAACATTTCTTGCTTTCACTTCTAGTATACTAAAGTGTACACACACACACACATATATATATGTACAGTATATGTATGTGTGTGTGTGTGTGTATATATATATGTGTGTGTGTGTGTGTCTTGTCTTTCGGCTTTTCCTAGTTAGGGGTCGCCACAGCAGAACTCCGGTCCACTAATGATTGGAAGTGGATTTTTACAGTGTCGAGTTGCCAGCCCGATGCCCAACCTTCAAAGAAAGCACACCCTTTCACGCTCACACCTACCTGCATATATTTAACATTACTCGACCGCAGGGAGGACATGCAGACTCCACACAGAAGGCGCTCCAGCCGAGAAGTGAACGAGAGAACCTCTTGATATATATATATATATATATATATATATGTGTGTGTGTGTGCGTGTATATAAAGAGGTGTATATGCATGTGTGTATATAAATACACACACACATATACATACACAAGCATACACAAACGAATCTATGTCAATTAATATAAAGTCAACGTATTTAAATACAACTGATCTAAACACACTTCATCTAACAAAGCATAACTCAAAAAACATTAAGAAAAAATGTTGCAGGTGGGCAAGCCTCCCCTGCACCCCTCATGTTGGGGGTCTTTGACCCCCACAACACACTAAATTGTGGAACTCACAGTCACAGTACTGTGGAAGAAGGGAAAAAAATGGAAATGTGCTACCATCTTGCACAATCCAACACACTATGACTAAGTAAACTGCCATACTACATACAAATCTGTAACAAATGTAATACCACTGACGACAAATCATAAACCTTCCTTATTATCAGTGTTATAACTGTTAAAATAAAGAGAATATCATTAGATCAACTCTTAGATAAAGTGATAGTTATACAAGTTGAATGTAATATATATATATATATATATATATATATATATATATATATATGTGTGTGTGTACATATGGAATCAATGAATGTAGTCAAATTATGTTTTGGTCGACATCTGTTTAGTCAACAAAATTTGAGAGAGAGGTGTGTTTGATCATACAATTCACAGGGCTGAGGAATATGGCCTTTACCAGATATTGTACAATCTTGGAGTAAGCATATATAATTAGTAGGGGGGTGTGTGGTGTAGCCCTCCTGCAAAAATGAATTTTTTGTGTTTTTCATTTTGTATGTGCCTAGGTTATTCTCGGCACATGCATAAGTATTGTGTTGACTATATATATGCAATCCACATTCTGTATTTCATTTTTATCCATTTATAGGTTTTAAGAAATACAGTTTTAAGAAATATTTTCCTTTTTTTGTAAAACTCGTATCTTATTCTATCAATTCATGCTACTGTGTCTTTCCTACCTTTACCTATGTCCATATCCACTTCTTTCATGTCAACATTTTCTAATATACCCTTTTACTTCACTGCTTATACATATCTCTCCCCACATACTTTTCATTCCTTTCACACTGCCCTTGCACATTTTCTTATACCTCTATTTCTGAAATTCTTTTCCAGTTCCTTATGAGCTTACCACTCCCATCTTTCCTTCTGGTCTTTATATTTTCATTATATTTACCTGGGACCCTAAAAAAGGTTTACTTTCTCTTTCTTTCCTTTTACTAAGTATTTTCCATCTGCAGCAAGTCTTTCACCCTTAATATGCCTACATTTCTCAATTTATTTCTAAAGTTCCTTAAAATTGGCTTTATAATTTACCCATCAATCTGTCCATACACTAGAAAATCTCATTTTTTTAGGGCCTTTAGACAATTTTGCTCCTCCTTTTCTGGTCACTCTCAGTTCTGCACATAAATACTTGCTACCTTTTCAAACCCCTTACTATCTTAATTATGTTACTCTCTTCTCTAAATGTTGACATGACTGCAGTGTGGTCTGAAAATACTAAAGGCCTATTATTTAGAGCTCAGAGATCTTGAAAATAACAGAATCAATTTCTGTCTTTATCAATGTTCTTCTCTAGGTATGCACATTTTCCATACCAAATATCAGTCTGAAGTTTTTTAGGTTTTGCATGCATATTTTGCATCTGCTCCTTTTTTTTGCCTTTTAATCACAAGTTAATGTCTCCTAAAATGACAGTCCGTATTAACCTCCCCAAATACTTCAACTTTTTAAACAGATTCTCTCTTTCCTTGTTCGATGAATAGGCATATAAAATGATGATACTTACTACTCTATTTCTCATTCATCAGACAGCTGTCCGTGATCTCTCAGGTTCTCAGAGTATAACATCAAAAATACTGATTTCTGTGTTATCTATATGACTATTGCTGTACAACTGTCTATTCCTATGTCCACACTTCTCTCCATATCTCTTGAAATCATTCCCTTCCTAACATTTATAATGTCGAACATATATATATATATATGTTTTCAATTTTTTCACACCATTACAGCACAGTAAATATTCTCCTCCCATTCAATATACTATTAACACTTAAGGATGTTATTGAAAAATTATCCTTTTTCTGAATTCTGCTGAACTCTTAATTTTTCCTTTTCTTATGTCTGACATAGCCTCCTATTGAAATTTGACCATTGGCGGCAGCTCCTTCTTCACTTTCATTTTGTAATGATTGAAACATGTTTTTTTGTACAATTTCTTTTTCAGTTTTTTACATGCCATCCCCTGTGTTGGTAACTTCACCTTCTATTTCGTCTTCCTCAAACTTCCATTCTCCCTCTTGCTCTTGACTTATTTCCATATCTATATTATCCTTATAATCTGTATTAGCTGTTAAATCATTTTCAAACTCTATTATTTTGCCACTCTCCCACACAATTTCTCCACTACTGCCTCCTTTTACCATATTTATGGCACATTCATTTACATTTTTTTGTAGTATGACCCTCACATGGGTTACATCTCCATTTATCACTTCCATTAAATAAATGATTTCTGTTTAATTAATGCCCATGACCATTTTATGCTCAACTCCTGCGAGACATGCGTGGCTACAAACATCTGCATTAGAAGCTGAAGTTAAGTAAAACTTGCAGTAGTGTATTTTAGTCTTCTGTTAAGTACAAGCCTGTAGTTTTAAAAGTACTGTATTTTCATTTTTTCTGTTTCCTAATTGTGTGTTTCTAAACAGTGCGCTGTGTGTCTGTCTGCTATAAGAGGGAGTGGTGTTATTACGTCTTTGTTATCTGATATTTAATAGCCTAGAGGGATTCCTCTGTACCTTAAGTGCTAGCCACAAAGTCTGAGAAATCATTTTATGCTCAACTCCTGAGAGACCTGCTTGATTACAAACATCTGCATTAGAAGCTGAAGTTAAGTAAAACATGAAGCAGTGTATTTTAGTCTTGTGTTAAGTACAAACTTGCAGTTTTAAAAGAACTGTATTTTCATTTTTTCTATTTCCTAATTGTGTGTTTCTGAACAGTGTACTGTGTGTCTGTCTGCTATAAGAGGGGGTGGTATTATTACTTCTTGTTGTGTTGGTGGCTATGGAATTAACCCCCCCCCCTGTCAGTCTGTATTAGAACACTCCTTTTAGGTCCATCTCATTTGTTCACTTAACAGAGTACAGTGAGATAATATTCTGAGTCTAGTGTTCACTCTACTTAATACAGAGAGAAGATTTGAAAAGGCCAGCCCACTTAGGTTTTTCCTTCCTCTCTCTTTGCACTTCAAAAAAAATTGCACTTTATTCATTTGCTTTTACTATATTTGTGTTTCCTCCTACTTTGTTTTGCTTTTCTTAAAAGTACTAAATTTTATTTATTCTGCTGCATTTATTACTGCTTGGTAGTAGCCTGATTAAATTGTAACTGTTATTCTAAGTCTTTCGGTTTAAGCACTTGGGCTTCATACAGGCTGTTCTGCATTAAGAAGGTTTCTGGTCTGCACTGTTGTGGCAGGACAGGTAGCTTACATCCTTCTAAGCTGGGAATTGCTAATTGAAGGCCCAGTGTCTGCTATTTTAAAAGTGTATTAGTTCTGGCTTAAGCACTTGGGCTTCAGGCCAGTTATTCTACATTAAGAAGGTTTGTGGTCTGCACTTTTGTGGGAGGAGAGGCTGGATTCTGCCTTTCTGAACTGGGAATTTCTGGTCACAGGCTTACTTGTGCCTGCTTATTTGAACTGTTTCTTTCTGAAATTGGTGCGCCTTGTTGCTGTAGCATAGACTAGATTCAGGCCTGTTGAATCTAGCTTTGTTTGTATAACTTGAGCACTGATCCAGGCCATCTTTTTTTGGAGAATGTTCCCCTGCACCCCAGTAGCAGGAGTGTGCAGTTAGAACTTGTCTGACTGAAGACTGCTGGAACAGGGTTCAGTTTTGCGCTTTTTTTTCTGGTTAATTGGGTAACTTGTTTAAATCAGTTTGTTTTCTATTGTTTATATATATATATATATATATATATATATATATATATATATATATATAAATTGCACTTTATTCATCTGCTTTTACTGTATTTGTGTTTCTTCCTACTTTATTACTAGGGGCATTGACTACAACTCTGATCTGCGATATATAACAATAAGTATCATTTTCTGTGTATTTAAAGTGTTTTTTTGAGTGTATCTGCTTTATTTTCTGAATAAAGAACAAAAAATATATACTTGTTTCCCGCCTTTCTAAGACAGTATAGTCCAGTTTTCAGGTTAATGCTGAATTCAGGGCTGTGTTACAAATCTCTGTGTTAGCTCATACCTTACTTGGATAGAAGGAAGTTTCTCTGTTCACCTGTTACAGAGGGGAGCTTTGAGCAGTCTATCTTGTCCCTGGAGGAGTGGTTTCAGCCCAGAAATTAGTAGTTTATTGGCCATTTTTGGGCTAATTTCTATCCCTTTCATTTCCCTGCTATAAATACCATATTTGCTCGGTTTTGTGTGCCAGGCAGCGCCAGTTAGCTAGGGTAAAACTATTCTCGTCTCCACAAAGTCTACTCTTCAATTTTTCCCTTGGAAATAGATAAACTTTCAACTTAAGCACTCAAGCTATTCATTTCTCAGCCCAGCACTTGCTCAAAACTTATAGAAAGCACTTATAAACCCTAGCACTAGACCCTCCTGTACTGTACAGAAGGACAAGACTCTCTATTCGACCTTACCAGCCATCCAGTAAAACAGTTCACTGTACCTATCCAGGCATGTCCAAAGGGCAGTTTCAGGTGTACTCTCAAGTCCAACTGGTGAATCTAGGCATTTTGAGGCAATGTTACAACTGCCTCATGTACACGGACAACCCCCTCCTCCTACCACCAAACAGTAATACATGCGTGAGATGCAATTATACTGCCAAACTGGAGGCTAAGCTCTCTCAACCCAAGACTGGATCAGACAGTCAAGAGAAGAAGGGAAATACTTGCATCACACCACCAGTCTCACATAGGCCCATTAAACCAGCACAGGCAAAAAACACACAAATATATGAAAACATACTCTGAGGCTCTAAATAAAAAACTGCAAAACCAACAGAGACCTCCAAAGCAAACATCCAAGCAACCTCCACCCCCCAACACAAACCATGAAACACATACTTCACAAACCAGTCTGCCATGCAATCACAGCCCTTAAATCAAAATAACATACCCAACATACTAGTAAAAGGTGACTATATAGTCAGGCACACTGACGTCCCACTCACTAGGCTGAATAAGGAGAAGGTTACTCTTAGCTGCCTGTCAGGTGCCAGGATCCTCCACATAACACAAGCACTCAGGTCACTCCAGAACAAGTACAAGTATGACTCTGTCATTGTCCATGTTGATTTGAATGACCTGGGCCGTACCTCCCTGGACTACATGAAGAGAGACATGGAAGAGCTCTCTGACCATGTAGCCCAGGCCAGTATGACCCTGACCCTGAGTAGCATCCTGCCTTCACCAAGAATGATACCACTGTATAAAGAAAAAATTCTCGATTTCAACAATTGGCTAAATTTCTGGTGTCATTCAAAGGGGATCGAGTGTCTGTGCGCCTGGAAAGACATGCTCGACAAGCCATGCTGCTTCGCTAGAGATGGCTTGCACCTGCCACCCTTAGGCTTTCGAATACTGGCCAAGGTTCTTGCCACCCCCATAGTGCCTTTTTTAGGCAAGGCTCAAAAGACAAACCCACCGCCGTAAATAGCACAAGTAACAATAAACTGAGGGTAATGCTACTCAATGCCAGAAGTCTAAACCTCAAAATGCGGGCACTCCTCAGTATGGAGAAAATCAATATATGTGCAGTAACAGAAACCTGGTTTAAGGCTCGAGACAGCACCCCAGCACTACCAGGCTAAAACTCATACCATACATTTCAGCCACAGAACCCAAACCTAAATACAAAAGGGGGGGGAGCGTATCCATATTCATCAAGGATACCCACAACTCCAGGTTAGTGGCACAGCACGATGCTTCACAGATCATCCACGTGCAACTAACAACTGGCAAAACTGCAATTCAAATTGTAGCTTGCTACAGCTCACCCACCATGTCCCTGGACTCCCATTCCACGTTTCTTTAAACACTGGGAAATATAAAAGTCCTACCAAACACCTTAATATTGGGTGACTTCAATTACCCAAACATTAACTGGGAGAACTACTTAAGTACTAACTCCTTTGCCCAACATTTCCGAGAATTTATAAACTCGAACGCCCTGGTTCAACTGATCAACACTCCCACCAAAGGTGACAACATTTTGGACCTGGTCGTCAACAACATGGGCGACCAGTGTTCCACACCGGAGGTCAACCCCTCGCTGGTTAGATATGACCATAAACAAATCACTTTGGATATCCACATTCCAGCTCCACCCCCAGCCAAGAAAACCACCGTTTAAAACTTTTCAAAAGCAAACTTCACATTACTTAAGACCAAGGTGGAAACTTTCAAAGCCCCCATAGTGAAGGATAATGCTGTCCAAGCTACAAAATCCTTTACTAATGCATTCTACGGGCACCTACAAGAATGCATGGATTGTACTATCCCAAGCAAAACCAAGACTCACTCCTCCAAGAAAAGGAAACCAGTCTGGTGGACTCCTGCTATAAACAAGCTATACAATAGAAGGAGGAAACTAGTACAGAAGACAGTAAAATCCCAAGAAGAGAAGACATCCCTGATCAGTATCAGCAAGAAACTACGGATCCTTCATAAAATCATCCAAGGCTAGCTTTGAAAGAAAAATTGCCAAGGACTCCAAAGATAACCACAAGGCATTCTTTAGCTATGTCAAGAATCTAAGTAGCAATGCTTGGATCTGCTCAGAGTTAGTGCAGAATAGCACAGAGTACACTGAACCAACCGATATCACCAACATTCTGGCACACAGGTTCAGTGCAAACTTCATCCCCCTCTTACCCCCAAAAGGGCCCATAACCATACCAGAAGAGAATGTACAGCCCCTGAAATCACAGACACTCAGGTTAAAACAGCCCTCTCCAAAGCCAAAAACACAGCATCAATGGGACCGGACGGTGTTCCAGGCTGCGTCCTACACGAACTCAAAGACAAATTAACCCCTCTCCTAAACACACTGTTCAAACTCAGCCTCTCCATAGGCTACGTACCCATAGAGTGGTGCACAGCAATGGTTATTCCCCTCCACAAAGATGGAGTCACAACAGACCTCAGGAACTATCACCCTATAAGCCTGATTAGCTTGGTCTGTAAGGCTATGGAGTGCATCATCATGGAACTCATTAACAGAGACATTGCAAACCTCCAAACACTGGACCCTACCCAGTTTGGCTGTGTTAAGGGCAGATCATGCCTCCTAAACCTGGTGGACTTCTTTGAGACAGTTACCAAGGCTATAGTCGAGGGAAAGATGGTGTACACAGCCTACCTAGACCTTGCTAAGGCCTTCGACACCATTCCACATTCTGGTATTACAGACAAGCTCACCAGCCTGAACATAAACCCCTACGTCACAAGATGAGTTGCCAACTGGCTCACGGACAGAACCCACATGGTGAGAGTTGCAGGAGCTAGGTCCAACTCTAAACCGGTTACAAGTGGCGTTCCCCAGGGCTCAGTCCTAGGACCCCTCCTGTTCGGCATACATTTCTCAGAGGTACAGTCAAGCACAGGAGGACTATGGCTGACCAAGTTCGCAGATGACTGCAACCTAGGGGCTATAACTGACTCTTTGGCTGACACAGACATCCTCCAAAAGGGCCTCACTGAGACGGATACCTGGTGTCAAAATCATGGCCTCAAGCTAAATGCCAAAAAGTGCATAGTCATCCCCTTTGGAAAAAACAATGTACCCACAAACTATCACATAGGTGGTAGTCCCCTAAATATGGAAGACATAATAAGGGATCTGGGGACCCAAGAGGACATTAATCTCACCTTTGATAATCACATTGCCAAAGTATTTAGACAATCCTTCTATGTGGCCCACCTAATCACAAAAGGGTTCGCATCCAGATCAAGAGAGGTTATTGTGCCCCTCTACTCATCACTCATCAGACCCATCATAGAGTACAATGCCCCATTTGGGATGTACCTTACAAGACACCTGCTACAGCTGGAAAGACCACAGAAGTACCTCACCAAGAGGATCACTGGCCTCAAACAGATACCCTATGCAGCTCGACTGAAGAAACTCCAGCTGTACTCGGTTGCATACCGCCTACTCAGAGGTGATCTCTGCCTGACATACAAGGCCATGTCCAACCCAGAATTGATGGACATGCTCCACCTAAAGAAAACCTTATCCCCTCGAGCCACACGCTCTAGGGATCTAAACCTCACAACAATAAATAGGACGTGCTGGAGGGATAGGTTCCTGTCCCAGATACTTCCCATGCTTTGGAAGAAGATCCCAATCTACATTAGGCAGTGCTCCTTGCTAACACTCTTCAAAAGAAACCTTAAAGACTGGATGGGAAACAAAGTTTACCCCGGGGATCACTTCAGTAGCTCTGCTGAACAGAGGCACAGGGAACTAATCTAAGGGGGCGGCGAAAGCCAACACATTCTGGCTAGGCTTATAAATGCCTTTGGGCACATAGCCTAGTACCTACCTATGAACCTAATCACCACAAAAGAGGCTGGCCATATTAATGAACATTTAATTTTATCCCATCAATACTCACAATAGGATGGTGAATTATTTCATTTTCCTTTCAGTACAGACTTTTTTCACAATACAAATGCCTTTCCATAAATCAGAAACATATTTAAAATGTCCTGTTCAGAAATAGTGCCTGTTCTAAACTGCAGAAATACTCTTGGCTTCAATATCTCTAGGCAGTAGCAAACACATACAAATTCCAAAATCAGATGCTATTTTTTTTCCTGCCGCCTTAAGCATAAATTTAACAGTTTAAATAGTTCAAGAGTTAAACGCCAAAAGTTCTCATTCTACAGATGTATCAGGGAATGCACACAAGCTGGTCTAAAACCTAGTAGCTTTACCACCCTGTCAGAAATGACACGCACTAATTATGCTGTCCTGCTGTGAAGAAATCCTCCTAGGCTCACTATACAAGTAGCTTAAGGTGAAAGCAATATTAAAATATTCCTGTAATGAGCATGGTATACTTTAAATGATTAACATTTTTATGTGGAAATATCTAGAGTATCTGCATGAGTTGGTGGTAGATCAGATGGATGTAAAACATCTTATGCCACCTATCAAAAAGAGGGGAAGTTTCCCCGATATCCTGGCCAAATTTTCCCTAGCAGTACAGATACCACTTTGGGTCTCCCCTGAAAATAGGGTACTAAAATAGTGGGACTAACTCGGTCAACAAAAGACAAATAAATAATTAACTTCAAAGAAATGACACAACACTGTTTGTTTGTTTGTGTCTTTCGGCTTTTCCCGGTTAGGGTTCGCCACAGCGGAACTCTGGTCTGCTAATGATTGGCAGTTGATTTTTACGTCCCGGCTTGCCAGGCCTGACGCACAACCTTCAACGAAGGTATGCCCATTCACGCATGTCTCCATGCAGAAGATGCTCTACCTGAGAATCGAACCGGACAGCGTCTTACTGTGAGATGACAACGCTACCGCAGCACCACCACCAGTAATCAAAACAGCAGAATAACTCAGTGCAAGTCTTAGCAGTGAAAGTATCAAAGCAGCATAATAAATCAACAAGTACTGGTCTAATGTTTACAATAGCAATAATTTAGATGCTTAGATGACATTCTGATGTTCTTGAAAACAAATTCACTTAAAATACATTTAGCCAACAAGGGGAAGGGATCTTTAAACATCTTACGTACATTTGGAATTTTACAAGGATCAGTGGAAAGTAGTTCCAGTGAGTGACAGCCATGTCCAAGAAGGCACTGTCTGGTTTAACCAATTAATAACAAGGTATTTCTAATGTAAACTGCTAATATTAACAAGATATTATAGCTCTCTTGAGATGGCTGAATATTGAAAACACCAACTAAAAAATGACATACATCCTTGTAAACCAAGTTTTAAAATATGGTTTATCAAAGAAATAATGCTCTGAAAATGAACGGGATCGAGGTTTTTCCCTTCATGCCTGTACAGTTGAGTTCAAGCCAGAAAGGTAATCACATGACAAAATCTTGTCCTTTGACATCCTTGGCATTTTATCCTGAAACCAGCAAATTAGCATAAAGGAATACTCCCAAACGCAATAATGAGAATTTAAACAATAGCTTTTCAAGTAATATATATGAAAATAAGACTTCTACAAGCACTTAAGTTGCATTCCTCTTTGTACTTAAAAAAATCATCTATGTATTTGCACAATATGAGGGATTTAGACTAATTTACTGATAGCAACCTGAAGTTGTTTACATTAGACATTTCTTGGTCTGGAAAACCATTTTTACTCCAGTCTTTAGGGCAGATTCTGAGTGCAAGGAAGGGAGGGTCAAAACAACGAACAGTGTTTTCCTTAGATTACTTTCAAATTTTATGAGGAATCATTGCAGTCTTCTGCCTAGGTGTCACCAACAGCTTGTTGTCTTTGTGATTTCAAAGAACTGTAATATCATTCTGCATATATTATGTTTCTGCTAGATAGGTCACAGGGAGAGTATTAGTACACCCCGAAAAGAGTAGGGGAGGACAGAATTCATTTCATTTTGGTAAAGAAATCCTGTCAATGAAAGAGTTGGCAATGATAAACCATATTTAACTTCAGCCTTGTGATTAAACCATACATCCTATGGGTACGTTCGGCATTAAAAGCACCCACACGTGAGTTATTTAAAGTGTGTACAGCATGAACAGTCACTTAATTCCAATGTGACGCTTGCCTTTTTGTTTCTGAACACCAGGCATAAGAATTATTGCCATCGTTATTGGGAAATGAGATTCCTGAGTACTTCAGCAGAATTCAAAATAAAGCAAACATTTTTAGTTGCATGCTGCCTGGAATTCAGTCATTCATGGGTTTACTGACGAAAAGTATGACAAGCACCATTCACATTCACAGCTAACATATAATCTAGAGCCCTAGACCTGAGGGTTTTAAAATGAAGAGATAACACTTGTGTTTCACAAAAGATTTAACACACATGTGCCTTCATACACAAAGGGTAAGGCTTAGAAAAACATGTTACATGAATCACAGTCTGCCAGTTTTGAATTAATAGTGAAACAGTCCTACAGCACTGAGTTACAGCTTTGCGTTTATAATAGAAAGATTTGTCATGCATACAAGGAAGCAAGACGCAATCAGAGCAGGCTTCCACAACACTTGTAGCTTGTGTGCAGGTTAGAAAAGGACACACTCTAGCCTTGGTTTCAGCACATTAACACACAAGGCCAAACACATTAAACGTAAAGTAAAATTTACACCTAACTCATTCCCACAGTGTGCTTGCCTATCCATGCATTTTCAAAACCATGTGTTCAGCTGGGGGGTGGAATGGTAGCAGCTGAAGAGCGTAGATCAGGCATCTCTATCTCCAGCAATAATCTCCAGTTCATACAGCTGGATCCCCAGCTGCTTCCAGACAAGCTATGAGATATACCCATTCTAACATTTCCCGGGGTCTTCCTCAGAGCCTTCTCACAGAAGGACATCAGTGGTACAACTTTTGTGAGAGCTGCTCAGGAAGCATCCTTACAACGTGCTTGATCCACCTTAACTGACTCTGTTCAACCTGGAGAAGTATTGTATGTACTCTGAGATTCCCCAGGGTTGCCAAGCACCTCACTGCCAGGAAGTCCAGCTATCTTTCAGATGTACCTCATTTCTGCACTTGTATCCATGAATTCATGGAGACACAGACTTACTGATAAACAGAGATTTACCATATGGCCCAGCAGTCAGGTTTAATGTCTGCAATGCCATCAATGATATTTCCATCTGTGGTAAGTCTTCTGGTGTTTTCTACTTTTACTCATGACTGTGACCATGACCCAAGATACAATCTTCCACCTGAGGTAGCTGCATCTCTCTTCACCTCAAAGAAGCAAATCGTGTATTTCCAGGAAAGAAACATGACCTCTCTGAGAGACGCTGATTTTATCTCAACCCACCTCATACTCTGCAATACACTGTTCAAGTACATGCTGGAGCTCGCCATCACTTTTCAGACACTGACTGTGACATAATATACTGTCCATGAAAATCACACACAGGAGTGGAGATAAACACCCTTGGCAGAATTCTAAACCCACCTTAAATGTATTCAGCTCAATACCAAGACTATAAGCACAACTTCTAGGTCCTCAAAGAGAAGGACCAAATAGCATACAGCAGCAGCCCTGGGACTTCACACCATTGTAATATATTTAGCAAGGCATTATAGGACTGCAGTTGTTTGCTGTGTCCAGGTCATCAAGAAATGTGTACACACTGCTAGCAAATTTCCATAGCTGTTTCAATATCTGTGTAAGACCAAACAGCTGACATGCTGTTCTACAGCCTTAACAGTGCGTCCATTCTATCTCCTGAATGAGAAGCTTGATTACCAGACGAGGCCTCCACTCCAGTACTCTAGCACAAACTTTTCCAGGGTGGCAGAGGCAAATATTATCACTGTACTTGAAATACATCTTTCTGTCCCCCATTAATTTGGCTAGAGCAGTTGAACTGCCCCAAACATTCACTGAATATTGAAAGTGCATGCTAATCAGAAGGTATTAATGTCTTTCAGAATTTCAGACTGGATTTTAACCACTCCTTTATCCCTGCAACAGCAGAACTGTTTAACTACCACAATGTCACTAATAACAAAAGAGATTAATCTAATCTCATTTACTGTTTCTGGCACTGTCTCCTTACAAGACGGCATGTCCACTAGTTCTGATAGTTCCTCAAAGTGGTCTTTTCATCATTCAATAATGTTCCAAGTTTATGTCACAATTTTTCACTCCTGCTGAGTTGCATCCTGGCAAATGTTCCTCTTCCCCCTCATGAGTCATGGGAGAGGGTTCCTTAAATGTCTTTTAGGTAATCTGAAAGTCATTTTTTCATACCTTTCTCAACTCCTCCCAAACTCTAGCCATCACTACAAAGATGGTTGTACCTGCTGATGTCTTCCTTGTCAGTACTTATCGGTAAAATTTGTAGAGTCCCTCCTCAACTATATTAATGCAACACACATGGCATCCTTATTTAACTTAATTGTTTCTCTCAGTACTGGTATCCACCAACAGGTCATAAGGTTACTACCATGAAAATCACTGACCATCTGGATACAGCTCCTTGTCACTACCTCAACAACTGATGTCTTTAAAAGAGCCTATTAAGACTATCTGTACTCAACCTCTTTAGGCACACCGAAGAAGTCCTCCTGGAAGAAAAAAATAAACTTAGCCCTCTTAGAATTGCCTATTGTTGTTCCTAAGATGCTTTCCTTACAAATGTTCATTCCTAGGATTGTTCAGCTACTACTCTACAACCACCAAACAATGATCACTTGTCAGGAAAACGCTTCTCCTGTCCTGAGTGTCAGGAACATATGGCTTCATGCCTGGAGACATGACTATGAAGTCAGCAATGACCTTTCTCCCAAGATGCTCTCATGCAAAGTACACTTATAAGCATCCATGTGTATAAGTCACATCCAACTTCTACAGTGATTCCATGAACTGCTGCTGCCATCCACGGATTATTAGGCAAGTAGGGTACCGAAGTTGATTGCAAAGCCTTTCTTCAATATCACACACACAAACATCAGTTTAGATTCACCAGTCCTTCTACTGCATGCATTTGGAAGTGGGAAGAAACAGAAGTATCCAAAGAAAACCCACAAGAACACAGGATGGCCATAAACAATCCACACAGCAGGCACCCAGGGACTGTGCCACCCACTTATAAACATCATTTTGTTCAAACAAGGAACATGGATACCTGTTCTAGACCTTAAAATTTGAAACATTCACACAAAGATCTCCAAATTCAAAATGTTCTGTCTGCAATATTTGTTATTCCACCTCCCAGTTTTCTAGGGGCTCCTATCATATGATCAAAGTCTTACAACTTCGAATCGTTAAAGAACGAACTTCAATGATCGAAGCTGTAGAACCTCGAGGTTTTACAGGCTTGCCCCCTGCATAGAGCGTTTTTCTTTTTTAAACTTTTTTTTTTTTTGTGTGTGTTCGAAGTTCCGAGACTTTGATCATTAAAGTTCGTCCTTTAATGATTCAAAGTTTTGAGACTTCGATCATATGATATAGACACAGTTTTCTAGTAAATATAGATTTAAAAAATACTTATCACATTCCAGTTCACAAAGATTTCAGGCACTTTTTACTTTTTCCAGTTTCTGGTTTACTTTTTCACTTTTCTGCTTTGCCTTTTGGGTTATCAACAGGTCCAAGACTGTTTTTAAAGTGTCTGGCTCCTGTAATAGCCCACTGCAGGTTGCAGGTCATTTTCACTTTTCTATACTTAGATGGTTGTCCTAATAGGTGAATTTCCATTTCTCCTCTCAGGTTCTATTACTTGGGTAACTTTGAAACCATTGAAGAGTTTGGTGGGATATGTTAAGGTATTCTAAGGTGTACAGCAGTTTAAGGTGGGAGACTGTGCTGAAGGCTTTTGACTAATAAAGGAAAGTTGAAGAAACTGTTGTGATGAGTGTCAATATTATGCAGAAAGGAGGACGGTAGCTGTACTATGAATGGGACAGAATCCATGCTGTGTGATGGGACAGCATTTTAGTGTCTAGAACAGTGGTTCTCAAACTTTGTGAGGCCGGGGCCCGGTAAATTATTTTTTTATAAGATGAGGGCCCGATCGCAACAAATTTACTCATAAATACCTATCCAAAGGAGGATGTCAAATTGTCAGCAAAACGCTATCACATACACACACCAAATTTTAATTATTTAACATTTGTTAACCAGGAAAGTCCGACTTGGAACAAAGCCAATTTTCAGCAGAGGCCCGGGAAGAAATGCTCCAGATGCATGTCTTTGAAACATGGGAGGAAATCGGAGCACCCAGAGGAAACCCACACAAGCCCAGGGAGGACATTCAGACTCCACACAGAAGGCTCTCCAACCGAGAATTGAACCAGAGAACCTCTTGGTGTGAGGCAACAACACTACCACTGCACTGTCCATCCTCCAAGTTAGTGTTACACAGTACGACTCCATTCACTGCTACTGCATATTTATATATATATATATATATATATATATATATATATATATATATATATATATATAGTCCATATCTTTATATATATGGAAATATTTATATATGCAAAGTATCTAATTTAATAAAGATAAATGTATGAATCTCTCAATTCTAAACATTAGTTCTAACAGTAACTAACATTTTGAATGTAAAATTGTAGCCCAGTTAATTCCATATTAAGGAGATCTGTAACTAATGAAGAGGTTGCTGCTAGCAACCAACTTTATATTTCATTTTTTCATCTACAAATAAAGTGAAGAATAAATTGCCTATGTTACATTAAAAAATGATAAGCTAGTAATATTGCAATAGGGAATGGATGACAAACTGATAACAGGTTCATAGTTACTAGGTATCTCCACCAAAGGAGGACATTCTCAGGATTGCAGCATCCACCCCCTTTAAAAGTACAACACAGTACAGTATCAGCAATGCATCTACATATGGTGGGAGCAGAACCCACAGCCTTCTGCATCAAAAGTAAGTATACTACCTGTTGTGCTACTAACAATGCAAACAGACTTGGCATAAGCAGCACTAAACCTCTCTTCCCCTGAAGCTCACAGCTCCTTGTAAAATCCACTTGACACTCAACTATATCTCTCAGCTTTGCAGCACAAGAAATTTGGAAAAAGCCAAAATTTGTTGGGGGGGCAAAACCAGGAACACATTTTAAACATTGCTTGCATAATCTACTAGAATAAAATGTTGTGTTACCATGCATTTTCTGAAAGGCTGGAAGATTGAAAAGTAAATGGTTATCATTTAGTGAATTCAGTTCTCACTGATTTGCCAGAAAACCACAAATTTTAAGAGGAACAGACCTAAAGTTTGAGACAGACATTCTGTGAAAATTTGGACAGTTGAGAGAGATGGACTCAACTCCTTGAATCACAAATGGTGGTATGGGTAGAGAATTCAGCCTCTTGCGTCTTGTACCTAAGGTACAGGGTTTGAGCCTGAGTAACCCTAACCACCAGGTATACTTAACTGGGGCATTACACACACACCCTTGGCAGGAGCAATAAGAAAATCAAAATCAACACACCTTGGCTGTATTACTTGCTTTCAAACACTGGAACAGAACACTTGCTAGCAGCAACTTACTGAACTTGACAGCAGTAAAAAAAAGTTCAAATTGTATGAGTGGGCAGGTAAAAACAGCTTTTTTTTTTTTTACTTGCGTACAGTCCCAAAAGTAGCCCCCCCCCCACCGTAGCTACTCCACCATGCTCTCACTCTTGCACATCCACTTTCTCATTCATACATGCTTCACTCACACATCGCTCTCACACTCTTCTGATCTCTCTCTTACACACACACAGACACACACACAGTCTCTTGCGCTCTCACTCTCTGCCAGTGTTTCTAAACTGCTCGCAGCCCAGTATAATTGATGCCAGGGCCCAGAATCAGACAGAGGCCCAGTGGTTGAGAAACACTGGTCTAGAAGATGTATCAGAAGTTGTGTATACATCTTTCTAAGATTTTTAGAGCAGGGAGAATGGCGACTGGCATATAGGCATTCAGTACGATTAACGAGACACCTTTGTATAGTGGGATAATATAGCTCCGTTTTCTTCTGGTAGGTACAAGTGATTCACTGACAGATGTATTGACCAATATGGACAATGGCTGTGTGACAGATGTGACTACTATTTTTACATATTTGCTGGTATTTTAAGTATTTTGCTGGAGGTTATCTGTAGTGTTGCATATTTATGCTTTAATGGAAGTTTTTTTTTACAGTGCATATGGATACCGCATGAAGCTGAAAGCTTCTTTATTATTGATAGAGTGAGAAAGGAGTGGCCTAAGACCGGAGGGGCACTTAGTAGTCAGGTTGCTGCAGTAATGTAGTAGGATTTCAAAGCTGCAGCAGTTTAATTTTCTGGTGGACTAGGTAATGGTTTTTGGTGAGGGATTTTGCAAAGTCTTTTGACTTGTTGGTAGTGGCCTAGAAAGTCTCAGATTGTTTTGATGTTTGTTTTGTTATTTGTTATTTTTGATAGTGTTCTTTTTCCACTTTGTTTCTAAGTAATCTATACTGTTGATGTGTCTGGCTATCTATACTTGTGACAAAGTTGTTATACTTTATCTCTTTCATAAGTTTCTTTGGAGAGGAAATCAAAAAGGGGGCTGGTTTAGTCTTTAACAGTTTTTGTTTCTTGTAGGGGCCTGCTGGTTTACTATGTGTAATATTATACAATTTAAAGTGGTAGGTGTACCATCTAATGGGAGTATTTGCCAGATGCACTGGTTCAGAGTAACCCTGAAAACATCTGGATTATACTTGGCTAAAATGAGGACAAAGTTGTACTATGGGGGAGGGGAGGGGGAACGTACATGGAATGAGATTATGTAGGTAGGGTGATGGTTACTTAGTGGGTTTGGTAGTACTCCAGACTGGTGAATACTTTCTGGATTTCGAGTCTATATTCTGTCTGGGATAGCAGTTTTACTAGTTGATTTATGGATTACAGTAGGACACTAACAACTGTGTAAAGATGCAATAGGTTCATAAGTTTATTTGGATTGTCATTACAGTTTTCCCAGTTAATACTAGTATCGGCTAGTAAGAATATTTAATATTGTATATTTATGGAAACTTACCTTAATATGTCTTTATATACGGAAGGATTATTGTCTGGGTTTTATGTGGTAGTATGTATAGTGCTGTTATGCATAAGGATTTATGCAAGTTAATTTGAAGGAAAGAAATAAGAATCTCAGCTCGCTGAAATGGGGTATGCCTCGAGAAAAGGATATTTTTATATAGTTTTACATACAATAGCCGGGAGCATTGTTTCATCATCATCACATGGTGTCAGCCAAGTTTCTGTTAATGTTATAAATCTAGAGTTGCTGGAAGCAGTCCAAGCTTGAAATAGTTACTTTATTAAAGATGCTTTGATTATTGAGGGTAATGAGTTTTAGTAACATAAATTTTGTGAGATTGGTGGGGGAGGTGTGGTATGCTGGGTTTTTGAATGTATAGAGAGTTGGTGAGGGGAAGAGGGAGTAGTTGTTGAAGGCCAGGGAATGGGCTGCATGTCTCCACTATATATTTATTTTGAGATTTAACCAGGTATGTCCAACTGAGCGATAGCCCATTTTCAGCGGAGGCCTGGGGACAAGAGCCCCAAATTGAAAAAACATATTAGAAACTACAAGTTACAAACACAGTAATTAAAAGAGTTTTTTTTTTTTTAAACATGAGTTTTTTTCCCCCCTCTGCAGAAAGACTTTGTTTTTTCCCTAGGTGCTCTGAGATTTGATGTTTTCACTTTCGAATCTTTGATTTTTGATATTGTGGTCTGTCAACCTTAACAAGATCCCTTTAGATATAAGGTTTTAAATAAGTATAAGAATTTCTGCTTTATATTGCTGACATAATTATGGAGTAATGAGTTTTTGTATTGTATATTCTATGGGTATGTGGCTTTCGGCGTGAAGAAAGTTTATGTTATGATGTTTCAGTCTTGATTGTACAAAATACGTTAGATTCAGTAGAGGTGAGGGCATTCTGGGTGATCTGCTGGAGTTCAGAGCTGGAATTTGCTGTGCATATTATTGTAGAGTCTTCAGCATACTGGATTACTGAGCATTGTGGGAGAGCGGTGTGAAAGTTGTTAATAAAGATGCTAAATAAGACAGGACCAAGTATGGAGCCTTGGAGTACCCCTGTGGAAGTATTGAGGAAGGAAGAGTAAGACTGTTGCCATTTGATGGATTGCTGCCTATTGGAGAAATAGCTACTGAACCACTGTAGGGTAGGTGGGGAAATGTAGAGAGTGGATAGTTTAGAGAGGAGGGTAGTGTGGGAAATGATATTGAAAGCTTTGGAGAGGTCAAGGAAAAGAGAAGTGATTATTTTACCACAATCCCGTGCCCGGTTAACTGTATCAAGGAAGGAGAGAAGGGTTGTAGTGGTACTGTGTCCTGGTCTGAAACCATGCTGAGTGGGTGAGATAATTTGATTTTTAAGCAGGTGGTTGAGGAGTTGGGCATGGATGCATTTTTCCAGTATTTTAGAGAGGGGTGAGAGAATAGCTATGAGTCAAAGTTTGTGGTGTCTGTGTTGGTGCCACCTTTGTGTAAGGGGAGAATGAATGAATGCTTTTTTCCAGATGTCTGGGAGAAGGGACTCTCTAATTGATCTGTTAATGAGTATGCAGATGGGATAAGCTATAGAGTTTGCAGCTAGCTGCAGGAAGTGTGGGGGTAGATTGTCAGGGGCTAGAGTATGGGTTTTAAGCTTAAGTAAAAGTTTTTTTTTATTGTAGCAATGGGTATGGGGGAGAATTTTGAAATATGAATTTGTCATCTATGAGTACTCCCAAGTATTTTGGCTTCAGTTATGGCTTCAATTTTTGGATTGTCAGATGAGACAATATGGAAATTTGTGTTTCTGAGTATTAAATGGTTTTGGTATAAAGAGCATTAGTTTAGTCATTTTTGCATTTAGGTGTAATCTGCAGTGTCTAGTCAAAATTCAACAGACGAGTACAACTCTCTGGTGATTTCCCTGAGGATTTGTAATGATGGGGTAGAACAGATGAGGTCTGCATCATCTGCTTACTAAACAATATTTGCTTTTTTTGTGGGAGTATGGAGTGTTTACAAATATATTAAACAAAAGTGGGCCCAGTACTGATCCTTACTGGACTCCAACTGTGACTGGAAAGGAAAATAAATGTTTACATTTTACTTATTGTTGTCTATTTGTGAAATAGCTATGAAACCAGATGAGATATGTTTGATTTAAACTTAGGGAGGAGAGTTTGATGAAAAGTTTTTGATCGGAAACTTATGTCCAGGGATTTTGACAGATCTAAGACGACGGCTGATACTAGGTTACCATTTTTTCTATTATGACTGAGAGCAGTAATTGTGCAATGACTGGGGCGGAAACTGTGTAGGGTCATGGAGAGAAGACTATCTTGCTTAAGATATTTGAGGAGCTGGGAGTGGTAGGAATGGATATGTTTTTCTAATATTTTTGTTAGTAGTGGCATTACATCTCTGGGTCTGTAGTTCGATAGGTCAGTTGAATTTCCACCTTTGTGGAGTGGAATTATGAAAGATTTCTTCAAATGGCTGAGGCATAGCCCACTGTTATGGATCAGTAAATTAGTATATAAACAAGGAAGGCTAGAGTTTCAGAAGCGAGTCTTGGGTATTCTGTTGGTAGGTTGTCTACTGCTAAAATTGTTGGCTTGAGTTCTTTTACATATTTTTATGGCACTAGTTGGGACTGGATGGAAACAATAATATAATATTGTTATTAGATGAGGATGGGGTAGTGAGGGTGGTGACAGAGCTTTGATTTTAAACTCAGTTCTCTTACTAAGGTTGAAGTTGAACTGGGTGGCTATATTGTCTGGGTTGTTGCTGATTGTTGGTGTGAGAGTAGTTGTTTGGCTGGGGTGCAGTGGCTTGTTTATGAAAGACCAAAACAGATCGGGATTGTTTTGGCGTGTTAATTGAAGGTTGGTAAAATAGGAGTTCTTGTTGCTTAACTTTTTTTTGCAAGATTAAGTATTGGTAGCTGGACTGGACTTTCTTTTGGGACCACGTTTTCCATGCTTTGTCTGTGAAATATTTGCTTGGTGTCTTTTGTTAACCAAACTGCATGGTTTGACCTGACTCTCTCTGTTCGGAGTGCTGTACAGCTATTGGGTATTACTGAAATTAGTTACACAGTATCATCTAGTGGCATGGTCTTTTGGATATTCCAGTTGTAGAGTTTGACTTTGAGGATGAAGTCAGTTAAATCAAAGTATTGTATATTGTGCACCTGTTTTGCATATGCTGGAATGGTTTCTGATAGCATAAACTGGTAGATGGTCACTGATACTGTCAACATGGCAGTCAGAGGAATTTATGTTACTGTTTTGTTTGTGAGTATTCAGTCTAAGATGGGTTCCTTCATTTATGTATCTTGGTTGCATCTTTTATCATTTGTGAGAAACCAAATAGATCCATTGATGGGGTGTTTGTATCTTTAGTATCCCAGTTTATGTGAAGGTAACCCATTATAATGGTTTCACGGGGTACATTGTTATACAGCCACTGCAGAAGTTTTTCTGCTGTGTTACCACTTTGTCCTGGTAGGATGTAAATTCGGGGGATGCACATGGCTTTTCTGTTGTTAAATCGGATATGTGCTATGAGGTATTCTGTATTATTAAATGTGGGTTATTGGGTATCTCCTACTGAGTTTTTGTATATAATTATTACTCCTCCACCTTGTTTATTTGTTCTGTCAAGTCTGAAAATGTTATAATATGGCAGTAGTATTTAATTGTCATATACACGAGGGTTTAGCCTAGTTTCTGTGATTACAGCTATATCAAGGTTATAAAATGCTAGGCATGCTTGGAATTCTTAGAGTTTATTGCAAATGCTTCAGACAGTAATATTTAAGAAGTATTATATCAGGTTTGGATGGATGTATCTGCCAAGTTTTTGATAAGCAGATGAATGATAGAGCTGGGACTACCATTTAGATTTGGGTTTCTTTATAAGGCGGTGGTGTATTATTTTCAGGTTAGTTTTTACATTTTTGTAGCTAAAGAGGTTGGATGGATTTGGCAGGTGTATTTGTGATGAAATGAAAAAGGAGGGTGCTGTTCTGAGTGGTGTCTAGTGGTGTGGGTTGGTGGGTGATTTGCAGTCATGTGTGTAATTGTGGAGAGGAGTAGTACAACTGTTGAGTGACGTATTGTGTGTTGGGTTTGTTGGAGTTTTTGTGAAATGCCAGTTAGATGTGAGTGACTGATGGGCTGTATTTTTGTTTTGCTTAAAGAAAGATCCAGGAGGTAGTAAACAGGAGGCTGAGTGCAAGCAGAGGAAAGTGTGGGTGGAGTTGTTAGAGAACTGTATGCACATACTGATGTGGATGAAGTGCAGGTGTAGTCAGATTGGTTTAATTTTTTATTAATTGGGCTGGGTGGGAATGCGGGGTAGGGTAGAAGATCACAGTGGAGTGAAGGCAGAACAGAGAAGGGTCCACACACACAATATTGCATTCTCAAGATAATCAATTAGTGGAGCTGCATTTAGAAGTAAGGTATGCTTATAAAAGCAATTTTACAAAGATTAAGATACCACAAGCTAAGTGTACTTTGTGCCAGCGTTTCTCATGGTAAAGAAAATAGCAGCAGACAGTACTATGTTACACAGTATATTGAGTTAAACTATCTTATTAAACTAGATTTAAGTTAGGAGACTGACTTTTACATAATTTGTTTTCCTAAGGAAAGTAATATGGACACTAATAAAGTATATTTTTATGACTACGTAGTACAATATGTTACTCTTAGGAATAGGGGGCTTCAGCAATATGTTTTGCTAATATTTATTTGCAGGATATGCTATTGGTAGCTAAGTAACTATGGGGTGGAAGAAAAATGATTTTGATTTAGTGGAAGCGTGTAGACGCCTCTAGTAGTGTGCTCACTGTAAGACATATACATTAAATAGAAAATACATCAGTAGCTTACAATTATTTATAAATTAATCATAATTTAAGAATTATTTTCTTCTGTTTGGGGGGGGGGGGCTCCTGGTGGCAGATGACTGGTCTTGCTGAGTACATTGGCACTGTTTTCAGGAAGGTGGGCAGTTATGATCTAGATAAATATTTATTTCTGCTGTCTACAGCTGAAAGAGAAGGAAATGGGCAGTGTAAGACATAGCTAACACAGGAAGGGAGAAAAATTAAAACGTGCTCAGTACTGAAGAGGGGTTTAGAGGTTACGAAAATACACACAAATGTACTCCTGCCGTCACCACTGTTCCCTGAGGTCCTTTAGCAAATGATTAATAAACACTTCTGTAAGGACTTCAGGGTGTGTGTGAAAAGTACAAAACAATGAAATAATTTGCTAGGAGGTAAATCAGTAAGTACATTTTAGAAAGTAGAGCAGTTTAACCCAGAAAGCACAGTGTTTAATCCAGAATGTACAAAAACATTATGCATAAATGAAAAAAACATTTACTGTTTGTTATAATGACTGAAGTTTAAAATCAGCTTTATAGATATAGAGTACTGAAAAATGAATACCATGATCACTACTTGTACATAACTGCTACAGTAGCACAAGGATGGCACCTCAGGAATCCAGTATCCGCCTTATGTTGAACTACAGTCTACATAATGAAACATGAATTAAATTACTCGGGTGGGGGATAGAACAGCTTCTGATATTACCAGTATTAAACGCATGTGGGTTATCTGCTAACAACCACTAACACTGATGAAAATAATCTCTCTTTCTCTCTCTCTATATATATATATGGCATCAAACACACCACAGTACAATATATATATATATATATATATATATATATATATATATATATATATATATATATATATATATATATAAGAATCTTGTTAGCTATGGCATCAAACACACCACAGTACAAAATAATGGTTCACTTTAAGTGATAGTTATCTCCAAATTTTTATTTTCTTCCATTTTACATAACACAGCCTCTTGGGTGAGAATCTACCCAGAAGATCTTTTCCGAATTGCAAGCCTGCACACGTTTATGATAAATGCCAGATAACATTTCTTGCACTCTTTCAGTATGTGATGATGCCACAAGGTCAGCCCACTAAAAGCCACTCCAGCACCAGTGGAGTTTACCCTTTACCATACTGTTATGTGACCATACAAGTACGGGGGTGTACCCTCACATGGAAGTGCAAAGGGGCTCACCCTCTGCAAAAAAACAGTTGGGAGGTTTGCTAAAATAGACATTCAATGAGCTATTTTGCAGCTCTGGCAATGACTAAAACCTCTTTCAGTGAATCAGCATGATTTTGAAACCATTTAGTGTCCTTTGAGATGTCTTGTTCTCACTGTCCACCTTTGTCCTACTGTTCAGTGACTGCGGTGACTGCCCTCATACCATGCTGAAAAACCACAAATATTTTGAGCAATTCTAAGTATGGCATGGTCCTTTCTATGACCACTGTTTACCTACTTGAAAACCATGGTAATGCCTTTGGTTCAGATGGAATAATTCAGCCAAAGAGCCTGTTCTAATAGCTCATAAATACACAGTTTAAGTAATCCCAAAGCTGCAGTTCTTACATTAAAGGTTTCCTGATTTAAAGCATTTGTAGCTACGTCTGCATAAATATTCACATTTAATATTGTATAAAGACTCTCTCTTCTGACCAAAGATTTTACAAGCCTGTGTGCTATATTTTGGAATCGCAGTACCAAGGTTTTCTGTGTCCTTAATCAGTACCTAACCTGCTAAAGCAGGTGCTCTGTTACTTTATTATTACTATTATTTTCTATGTGGCTTTACACTGATAATGAAATACCATGCTACTGTATACTCTGCACATTCTCTTCAGTTTCATATAAAGATGCACTGTAGATGGTCAAATCCTACTTTACACTGTTCAAAAATGATGAAATGAGGAAGTCAAATACTCAAATTATCAACTTTTACAAAAACAAGAAAACAAGGGCAAGCTCCTGACTGTTTTTACATTTTCAGTGTGCTATCTACATATTTCATTTCACTAATTATGGGATTACCATTGAATGCTCGTTTTCTGATAGACAGGTTTTCTGTTTTCATTACAAGAAATTATTTACACTGTAGAAGGTAAACACATTTGACCTAAACAGTTGCTGACAACTGCCTGCATTTATTGGTGAACACTTGCTTGCAACAAAAAATTTGCAACAATAACTATCTTAGGGACACAATTTAACTGTAGAAAATCCACATTAAATGTAATGTTTATGATTGTCTGTGTATATGTATTTGCATATCTATATAAATATATACATAATATAGATGTATGTATATCTATACGGTTTATGTTAGAACATTGAAGTTTCAGAACTTCGAATGTTCTAATATTGACACCTAATAAGCGAAAGCTAAAAATAGCGAAGTTTTAGATAACCGAATTCTTTCCTAGGGAAAGAATTTGGTTGTCTGTTCCTGTAGCTTCGCTATTTTCAGCTCTGCGGTGGAACGTTACGGGTTGGGTTCAGGTAAGTGTGCGATTGTATGGACGTGATGGTTAGGTGAGTTAGGGCGCGAATCAGCTAAGTGTGCGAATGTGTGGACGTAAGCGTTAGGTTGGGATAGGTGAGTTAGGGTTAGGGCGCGGGTGAGGTGTGTGTGCGATAGTGATGGACCTTAGGGCTAAGATTTGGGTTAAGGTAAGTGGGTAGATAGTGGTGTATGTACAGTTTAGTGTAGGTTTAGATGTAAGATTTTAGGTGTGTGGATTGCTGTTTGTTTGGTGTGTTTGTGTTTTGGAACAGCGATTTTTTTCCCTAGGAAAACATTTGCTGTTCTAAATTTTCGGTCTTATCGGTTTTAGGCTACTAGGTATCAATATTAGAACATTCGAAGTTCTGAAACTTCGATATTCTAATATAGACCCTATCTATACATATAAATTTATATGTATGTATATATATATATATATATATATATATATATATATATATATATGCATGGATATGAAACACCCAAGTGTTGATGTTGCTGATGTCAATGCAGATGTGTGTAAGTACACACACACACACACACACACACACACACACACACACACACACACACACACACACACACACACACACACACACACAAAAAAATCTTCTTCTCTTTCAGCTGTTCCCGTTAGGGATCACCACAGCGGATCAATCTGTTTCCATTTATTCCTGTCCTCTGCATCTTTCTCCATCACACCAAACATCTGCAAGTCCTCTCTCACCATATCCATAAACCTTATCTTAGGCCTTCCTCTTTTCCTCTTACCTGGCAGCTCCATCCTTTACATCCTTTTCAGAATATACCCAGCATCCCTCCTCAGGCATGTCCAAATCAATGCAATCTCACCTCTCTGGCTTTGTCTCCAAACCGTCCAACCTGTGCTGACCCACTAATATACTGATTCCTAATCCTGTCCATCCTTGTCACATGCAGTGCAAATCTTAACATCTTCACCTCTACCACATCCAGCTCTGACTCCTGCCTTTTTGTCAATGCTGCCATCTCCAACCCATATAACATAGTTGGTCTCACTACCTTCTTGTACCTTCTACCTTCCCTTTCACTCTTACTGGCACCAGCCTGTCACAAATCACTCCTGACACTCTTCTCCTCCCATTCCACCCTGCCTGTACTCTCTTCTTCACCTCTCTTCCACACTCACCATTACTCTGAACTGTTGATCCCAAGTACTTAAACTCATCCACCTTCGCCAACTCTACTCCCTGCATCCTCACCATTTCTCTATCCTCCTCATTTATAAGTCCTGCTGATCTTCATTCCTCTCCTCATTACAGCATATCTCCACCTCTCTAGAGTCCCCTCAAACTGTTTCCTACTCTCACTACAGATCACAATGTCATCTGCAAATATCATAGTCCACGGGGCCTCCTGTCTGATCTCATCTGTTAAGCTGTCCATCACCATTGCAAATAAGAAAGGGCTTAGAGCTGATCCTTGATGTAATCCCACCTCCAACTTAAACACACCTGTCACTCCCACTGCAGACCTCACCTCTGTCACACTACCCTCGTACATATCCTGTACCATTCTTAAATACTTCTCTGCCACTCCAGACTTCCTCATATAATACCACAACTCCTCTCTAGGCACCCTGTCATATGCTTTCTCTAAGTCCACAAGGACACAATGGAACTCCTTCTGACCTTCTCTACATTTCAGAGCAAATATTGCATCTGTAGTGCTCTTTCCTGGCATGAAACCATATTGCTGATCACTAATCATCACCTCCCTTCTTAACCTAGCTTCCACTACTCTTTCCCATAACTTCATGCTGTGACTGATCAGTTTAATCCCTCTGTAGTTACTACAGCTCTGTAGTTACTACAGCTCTGCACATCACCTTTATTCTTAAAAATTGGTACCAAAACACTTTTTCTCCACTCGTCAGGCATCCTCTCACTTTCCAAGATTTCATTAAACAATCTGGTTAAAAACTCCACTGCCATTTCTCCTAAGCACCTCCATGCTTCCACTGGTATGTCACCTGGACCAACAGCCTTTCCATTTTTTCATTCTCATCATAGCTGTCCTTACTTCCTCGTTGCTAATCCATTGCACTTCCTGATTCACCATTCCCACATCATCCAACCTTCCTTCTCTCTCATTATACACACACACAAACACACATATATAGGTCTACTTTGTTTCGTTGAATCTCATTTCACCCAGACCACTTCCACTGAAATCTCAAATTTCTGAAAACTCATTTCACTGAACTGCAGTTAGTATACACACACACACACACACACACACACACATATATATATATATATATATATATATATATATATATATATATACATATATACACACACACATATATATGGCACTCTGTAGAGTACTGTAAGGCAATTAAAAGGCATATGCCCTTTTCCCCACTGTAGTGCAATAGTGGAGTTAGTATAGTTAGTTAGAGGGGGTGTGGAGGGCGTAGCCCCCCAGTTAGAGTACATATTGTCTTCTGGAGAGAGTGTCATTGTTGTTGTAACTATGCATGTCTATTGTTTAAAATGTATTGTTTAGAAGTTTTTGGTAAAATACAATATAAAACAAACAAGGTGAGGTCTATGCCCCCCACACCCCTAATGTGGGGGGCTGTGCCCCCGCCCCCACCCCCACCCCAACCCCTAACTATATATACTTACTGCAGGATTGCACTACAGTGGGGAAAAGGGCATATATACCTTTTACTTGCCTTACAGTACTCTACACAGTGCCATAAATACTAAGTTCAGTTCAGTGAAATGAGATTTCAGCGATATGGTCGGGGTGAAATGAAATTCAGTGAAATGAGATTCAATGAAATAAAGTAGACCCATATATATATATATATATATATATATATATATATATATATATATGCACACACACACACACACACTGACACTGCAGTCTGCATGCTCCGAGAAATAACTTCGGCACATGCAAAATTAACACAATGTTTTCTGAAAATGGATCATGTTAGGGATAAGTTTTCTAACAGAGAACTCACAATACTTTATTAACCAACGCCAGTAATGTAGTGATCTCACACAGTTGTCGACCATCTGTTTTGTCAGCCTACATGCCACAGCAAAACAGATGTCAACTTTAGCGACAGTCAACTCCTCCCATATGTATGTACACACACACACACACACACACACACACACACACACACACACACACACATTTAAGTGGGTGAGCTGGTACAAGGACCATTTACAGCCATGACCTTGTTCAAAGGTTGCAACATAACAAATTGGGATTTAAAACAGAGGGTTATCACCGTCTCTGTGATCATAACTGTCCTATGCATTTGTGACAAGGATGCCAAGAAACTGACCCTGACAGCAAGGCTCAAGAGGTGAATCTTGGCATCCATATCGAGATCCCATAATAACGGCTACAAGAGGAGACCTGAGCATAATTCTTTCTCTGCTCCATGCAAAACTAGTTAAAAAACAGAAAAAAGTGTAGAAGCTGGCAAAGCACTTGGTGCCGTCAGTGAGATAGCAGCACACCTCTTAACTTCTTTGAGTTCAGGACAAATCCAAAAATAATGTGGAGATAAAGAATCAAAATGAGGAACGGGTTTTACACAAAGAGTTAATAAAATAAGAAATATTTTCGGAACAATATGATCTATGAAACTCTAATGTTTGGCATCACTGACTGACCATATTGTTTAGTGACCTACCAGAAAAAAAAATATATGAGACAAAGAGAGCAGGTAGAAATGAAGTTGATTTACCACCTTCTCCTGTTTTTTTCTGGCTGGCACTGTTCTTTATTATACCCTAGTGCAAGACCTGATTGTAACAGCAATTTGCAGATTGCTTAACAATAGTTAAAACACTGCTATGACTGGGTCTTCTTCTGATAAGTTTATCTTTTCCCAGATGTTGGAGCATACTCTCAGTATCCATGCACTATAAATGAAATGTAAACACAAATTTACGTACAGCATTATAGTAACCCAGTTAGTACTGGCACATTATCTCCTTTATACTGAATTTGTTCCTTTGTTTTACTAGTTAGAATAGAAAAAAATATATTAGGTGAGTAATACAAGCCTTCAGACAGCAGACATAACAAATGCCTCAAAGATAATGTGGCTAATTAACACTGTATGCAATTCAAAGAGTCATACAACACAGACCTAACAAGTAAGCTAGGCTAGGTTTGTAAAGGTTCTAGGGCCACTAGCCTGGTAACCTCCTATGAACCTGTAAGTTGCAGGTAATCATCACACAATGTAGGTGAATTCTGGTGGGAAATGTGTGTTTATTTGGTTGACAGCCAAACTACCGTCAAAAGATTTACATTGGTTTTCCTTGCTGAGAAATTGGGTAAAGTCTTTCTTGAAACTAGTAAGTTCTGCTAGGTTTCTACTACTTTGTGCAGGGAAGTTCCAGGATGCTAGAACATCGGTGTTTCTACTGAAGCAAGTGACATTCAAATACCATATACTACTGTGAACTCTTAAGGGTCAGAGCCTGAGTCTCAATACAGATAAACGTCCTACTTCAGGGTGTCATATACAGTCTGTGAATACTGTGTCAGTAAAAAATACTTAGAACAAACAGCAGCAACTCATAACAAGGCTGGATAGAATTATTATCCAATAGAAGTCAGGATAGTAAGAATGGCAAATTGCAAAATGTGAAGCATGAAGGAGGATGGATGGTCATTGCTGGTATCACAAAAACCTGTTCAGTGACAAATGATGATGGGACATTGGGGTACCTGGCTATATTCTGTACAGGCATGAAAGAAAAGGGAGAAGGATGGATGGAGGTAGATTAGTAAGCTACATGAATGACTGCTTCAAATGTGAGGTCAGGGTGGGGGATAGGAATTCTACCATATAGTGGAACAAGGGAGCAGGCAGAGTCAAAACCCAGGGTAAGCATCCCAGCAGTTAGGATACAGAAATGGGTAAATGCTATTAAAATTATCCACTGCATCAACCCATCAACCCCCCAGACAAGTCAGGAGGATGTCTGTACATCTCCAGGATAAATGCCACTGTTATCTTCAGCTTACCATATCATCAAACAATCTTTGTTCATAATCCCATGCCCCACAACCAGTCTACACCAATACCTCAATAGTCTTAGTAGCATCATCCAACTATATAGATCTTCTGACACTACTCACCCCCAACATCTATTATTTCTAATATAAACTTTATGATAGCCATAGAATTGCCTCTGAATCTGCTTTACACCCCACCTCTTAACTATAACAGTAACATTTTCTGCCCTACCTAGTTCCTTTCCCAATCTCCATTTCTTTGGATTTCTAAACATTAATCACATGATCTGCTATCTTACAAACCCACTAATACACCTCTTCATATGCTCAATGTTTAACTTCTGTTAATGCATAAGCATTTTTTTAAACTAATATTTGCCTCTGTTTTCATATGAATACAATCCATTTGGCAAATATATGTGTATGTAATTGTTTATGTATATTGTTTAATGTCTGTTCATGTGTATCACTGAATATATGTACCGGCGGTACCCTAATCTCAGACCTGCATGCAATACTTTTCCAGTGCTGGAGAGAAGGTAGTGTACTGCAAGATATGAGCGATGCTAACATAGTTACAATCTATAAGAATAAGAGTGACAAACGTTATTGTAACAACCATCATGACATCTCCCATCTCTGTACCATGGTGAAGCTGTTTGCAAATGTTGTCCTGAAGAGGCTCCACATTCTTGCAGAGAGAGTTTACCCAGAGTCTCAGTGTGGGCCCAGAACTGGATGGTCCATGATAGACATGGTTTTCTTTGTTAGGCAACTACAAGAAACCTGCAGGGAGCAGAACAAACCCTCTGCATATTGCCTTCATTGATCTGACCAAGGTATTCAACTTCATTAGTAGGAAAGGTCTATTTGCGATTCTGGCAAAGATCGGCTGTTCTCCATTACTGCTTAGCATTATCAGGGCATTCCATGACGGCTTGAAGGGGGCCACCATCATGTACAATGGATCAACATCAGAACCTTTCGAGATTCTCAGTGGAGTAAAGCAGGGGTGTGCACTGACTCCAACACTGTTAGATATGTTCCTTTGAGCTCTGTTGAAATTTGCTTTTGGAACTGCTACAGAGGGTATTTTTCTCTGAACCAGAATTGATGGCAACTTCCTCAAACTGTCAAGACTTAGATCGAAGACCAGGATGCTTAGGAAGTGTCTACGGGAGATCTGTTCACTGATGGCATAGCTATTGTGGCTCACACTCAACAAGAACTTCAGTAACTCATGACTCACTTTGCAGATGCATATATGGAATTTAGCCTCATGATCAATTTAAAGAAGACCCAGGTGATGGGACAAAATGTGGGCAATGAGCCATCACGGTGAGTGACTATGAGCTGGAGGTTGTCCATGAGTTCATGTACCTAGGCTCTACAATCTCTGACAATTTGTTGCTTGACAGTGAGATCAACAAGTGCATTGGAAAAGTCACCACAGTATTTTCAAAGTTAACAGAGAGAATGGGCTAATAAGTTGCTCATTGTACACACCAAAGTGCAGGTTTACACTGCCTGTGTTTTGAGCACATTACTATAACGCTAGTGAAACATGGACTCTGCACTCAAAACAGCAGCAGTGGCTCAATGTATTCCATATGCGCTGCCATAGATGCATACTTGGTAACTGCTGGTAGGACAAGATCCCGAATAGCACAGTACTTGAGAGGATGGGCACTGCCTCCATGTTCAACCTCCTGAAACAGAGATGTATATATTGGTTGGGTCGTGTCTCTTGCATGACTGATGGTTGAATACCGAAAGGCATCCTTTTTGGAGAGCTGGAGTCTTGAAAGAGGTAGAAAGGGTGCATCCTTTATGGAGAGCTGGAGTCTTTAAAGAGGTACAAAGGGTGACCCAATTTCCACTACAAGGACATATGCAAGAATGACCTCACTGCTCTCTCCCATCAGTGAACACCTGGTATTTTCTCACCTCAGACAAGATTGCCTGGAAAAGGGAAGTTAAGGAAGCTCTCACTATGTATGAAAACCCCTGGCAAGGACAGCAAAGCAAAAAAAACCCTCAGGAAGATCTCAGCCCATGATACCAACTGACATCTGCCTACTGCTGCTCAGCTTATGGAAAGGACTGACACTCCTGGATTGGATTCCACTGTCACAGAAAACTCTGCTAGAATCAGTCCAATACAAGACAAACCCATGATCCTTTGGGATCGAAGGATGCCTACATACACTGTTCAAAAGATTTGTAATATGTTGGAGCTTTTCTCCCTGGGCTTCTGCAGAAAAGGAATTTTTGATTAAAACCGTACGGCAAACCCAGTAATCAAAAGCAAAATAAAATAAAATGAGATGAGACTGTAGGAGGGAATAAAAAGGTGTGTTAGAATGATGAGGTACAGTCATGCAAAATTAAATTGACCAGTAACAGAAAGGGGGGATACTGAGCCTCAAGATGCATTTGGAGGGAAAACTGAATGAGGTCTTGGACCATGAGGTTTTTAGGCATTCTGCACTGTACTAGCCAGGTTGGAATGTTTGATGTGGTCTTAACTAATGAGGAGGAGATAATGGACATCCAGGTGAAGATGCCAACAGCCAACAGTAACCATGCGACCATGTGATTTTGACTTGGGATGAGAAAACAACAATAAAAAAGGGCACGAGATTTTAGGGGAGAAGATTATGATGAGGTGGGCATAGGGTCATATCAGTGAACTTGGGAAAAACTGAGGGATTAAGGAGGCTGTGGAAAGGGTCAGGAATACAGTGATCAGGGCTGAGGAAAAGGGTATAAAGAAGAGATTAGAGGAGAAGGCCAATGATACACAAATAGGAAGCTTGTGATTAGGGAAAAAGACAGGGTAAACAAGATGGGGAATGACGGGGAGTAGAGGTGTAGGATGCAAAATACAAGGAGGCAAGTAGTACATCAGGAAAGGCGAAGACAGTAAAACCATAAGCTGAAAGGGAGTTGACAAATGAGGTCTAGGGGATACAAAGGATTTTTTGGTACATATTACAAAAGAGGAAGGAAAGCACTGATGTTGTCAGGTCATACAAAGATGGAAAGAGTTCATGGAAAACTGAGAAACCTATATACTGAGTAAATACTTTGCTTCAACTTTTACAGAGGACAGAAGTGAAAGATACCATGCTAGAAGGATGTAAGACACAGTGGAGGTAGCAATGCACTAACCCTAGAACAAAGTTGGGGTTGGCCATGATGGAACTGCTCTCCCCAAGGGTGGAAAAGCCCAGGAACCTCAAAGGGGATAACCTTCCAGGGTCCTCCTGATTAAGTTTGTTGGAAGATTCCCCTAATACACATTTTCCTCACTGGTCAGTTCAGAAGTGTCTGATGACTGGAAGACAAAAAGTGTGAGGGCAACATAAAAATCTAGAGAAGTGCAGGCCTGTTTGCATAAAAGCAGTGAAAGGGAAAGACACAGACAGAATCCTCAGGGAAAGGCTGGATTGTTTTTTGCAGGACAACAATCTTCAGGAGAGCAAAGAACACGAGTTCATGTCCAAATCAACCAATTCTATTCCAATTTTATGACTAAGTTGTAGGAGAACCTGAAAGATGAATACTGGTTGACAAAGTGAGCTTCATCTCCACCAAAATCTTTAACTTCATCTCTCACAGGCAGCTGTTAAGAAAAATGGACAGGTTGGGAGGAGTACCATTTATTTGCTTATTTATTAAGACCATTACAATGCCCAGTACTTGGCATTTTACATAGAAAAATAACAATATCAACACAGCGTAATGTCTCAAAACTGCAAAACCCACCAGTTGGTCCTAAAACCAAGTAATATGTTAAGATAATAAAATACTAAAAATGTCTAAGTCCAAAGGATGTTTTTGTACCTTTCCAAGAGTCATAAAAGACCTCCTTGAAAAGGAGGGTATGTAAGGACCTTCTAAAATGACAGTCCATCTCAGACACCCTTAACTAGAATGGCAGCTGATTACAAAGAAATGGAGCAAAACAACTAAAATGTACTCTTCCCAGATATCTCCAAATAGGACTTTCAAACAACCAACAGCACCCCCCTCCAAACACACACTGCCCTCAGCTGCCACCTATAGGTATAAGGGACACACCAACTCTTTCATACAGATATGATCCACATTGGGTACAGCTCAGTGCTTGAATCTTAAAAAATATATGTAGACACGACCACCAGTGCAAATCATGCAGCATAGGAGTACTGTGACACATTTTTAGGTGTGTCAGTTAGCAACCTGGCAGCAGAAATTTGGACCTGCTGCAGGAGTACCAAGTCATCTATAAGCCTTATGAAAAGGGTGTCACAGTAGTCAAGGCAGGATCAAATCAGAGCATACATCACCCATGTTAAGTCCAATAGCATATTTGACACTAACTATATTCTTCAACAAAGAAATAGCAAACCCTGACAGATGATGAGATGTGGCCCTTAAATACCCATCTATTTTCAAGAATAAAGCCAAGAAATAATACACATGAAGCAAAGCTAAGTTGCATCCACTTATACGTAATCAAAAAGAATAGTGGAAGTTGCAAAGGGCAGGCAGTGGCATGACCTGATAGCTTCAGACTTATATGGGTTGAGTTTCAGCCTATTCACAGATATCCAGGCAGGCCTCTAGATGTCAAAATACACCATTGATTCCATGGAGAAGGACAGATAGAGTTATCAACACCATACATCTAATCAAAAATATCATGCCTACTCATGACCATCATGCATCTGCTGATAAATATCTTACCTAATCATGACCTCCTTGAGGGACAGCATATACATTTTAAGTAAGAGATTCAAGCCTGGCAGTACACCATAGTCAAGGGGGGTAAGAACTCAGAGCCAAACAAACCATAACACTTGGGTATGTCCAGAGTTGCAAGTGGCAATCCACTCCAGAACAATACCCAATATGCAACAGTGCAATCATAGGGACAGAATGGTCCACCGTGCCACCTGTCACAATGACATCAAGTAAGAGAAAACAGAACAACTCTGTTGATCTCTCATCATCAGTAGATCATTTACCACTGTTAGGAAGATTTTTCTGTGCTGCACCATAACCTAAATTAAGACTGACAAGGATCCAGCAGACTGTAACTGGTTAAATAAGAATACAACTGAGTATAAATCTCCTTCTCTGTCACCTTCCCAATAAATAGGACATTAGAGAAAAATTAATAATTCTCTAGACTGTTCACCTCCAAGACTGGTCCTTTGAAAATTGTGGCATTTAGTGCCTCTTAACATAGATACAAAAACTTCAAACAACCTGGAGAGTAACTGGACTCAAAGAACTGAAATAAGTCCTTAGAATCCTCAGTTGACCAGGTTCCAATGTTCAACTGACTGAATGCAAAGCTGAAACTATTGTCATGAGATTATAATATATTTAGAGAATAAGAGACCTGTAGATAGCACCCTGCTTGGAGAATGAATGTTCTCCACCAGGGTATTAATTTACAGATACCACCTGCTGAAAAGTGAGTCTGCCACTTTATGGCAGCATATCAAGCTACTGTGGAGCTCGACTGAAGAAAAAAAAAAAAAAAAAAACTAATGGCCACCATTATTTTTACATTTGCTAAGCAGCTCATTTGTTCAGCACTTCCTTGTGCCTAGCTTGGACACCTGTACTAGCAAGACTTGGATTCCTTCTAAAACCATCTAGACCTTCAAAGCTGACAAGTATATTTTTTTGCATTTGTTCTAACTGCTTCAGTGATATTTAGCACTTCTGTGCTGCATTTATTTTGTTGAATTTATCACTGTTTCAGCATGCACTCTCTAAAGAAACATGATCCGTTTGTTACTGTACTGCTCTTAGGTTGTTTTAAAAGTATTCTGATATTTCCTAACCTCCTCTGATACTGCAAAAACTATTCTAAGTTCACCAAAGTTTCCTGACTCCACCAAAACATTTCTATGTTTTGCAAAGTTTGTGTGTTGTGAACATTTCTCAGAGTTAGTGAACTTATTTTCAAGGATTCCTGATATTGCAGGAATTCTTACTTTTGTTGTAAAGCATTTATTACTGCACTTGACTCAAAACCAGTTCGTTTTACATTGAGGAGTTCTTTTGCACTTTAGTGAGTGCAGAGAGCTAAATTCAACCCATTCAAGATGGGAACTACTGAAATGGGAGGATAGACTGAATCGTGACCATCCAGAATTTGGTCTGTCTGACTAACTTCTTTTGGATGCTGAGGTCCAAAATTAGCCTCCAGTCCCCTGTCTTTTTTGGCACTAAAAAGAACCTAGAGTAAAATCCAGAATCTATCTGGTCTGGTAGGACTGTTTGGAGGACTCTTTTTTTGGAGCAGCTTTCAAATTTCTTGTGCTGCTACGCCCCTCTGACTGGATGGAATGTCAGGGATTCTTTTTTGTGTCCTTGGGTAAAGATCGAAGAGGATGTTATAACCTCTGGTAATTACGTCTGCAGCCAAGTATATGTTACTGAGTGTCAAGCTAAGTGGTACAGAGAAAATTGTCCCGACTGCCTCAAGAGGCAAGCAATTGGGCCGCTCTTCAGGAGTGCTGGTAGGGCTGCTCAGAAATAGAATCTCTGCTCCCCTCTGCCTGGGGGTGGGGTGTTTTCCTGAGGAGTTCCCCCCTCGGGAGGGGACTTGCCATGTGTGTTATGGAAAGGCCCTTGGGATTTCCTGAACCACATCTTTCCACTTCTCTGATTCCAAGTGTAGGGTTGTTGGGGAGTGGAAAAATATATGCCCACAGCAGATAGGGTCTTGCCATCCTTCTCACACCTGGCTAGTGTGTCTAACTTTTGGACCAAAGAGAGAGGAAGCATCAATGGGAGCGTTGATGAAGGAAGACTTGAAACGGGTCCGCAAAGTCGCACAAGTGCATCTAGGTGTGACTTCTGAGTCCTCTCACTTCCCTTTCCTGACAACGCCTGCACACACAGCTCTGGCCACCCCTTCAGTTGTATGTGGTATCATCTGCATGGATGAGTTAGACATAGACTCCAGGGTGGCAAGCTGTGAAGCAACTTTGTCACGTACCTCATCAGACATTGCTCTTGCTAAGGTTATTGAGAGTTCTGTGATCTGGTTCCTTTGGAGATGGGTAAAATGTGCCAAGTAATTCAACAACTGTATGGCAAAGGTTGTTGAAGCATAAATCCGGTTCCCTAGTCTGTCCATCGTTCGAGACTCCCTGTTTGGAGGATGGACAGCAGGACTCTCCTCTACAAGTTCTTTCCTTGTGGCTGCTATCACTATAGCATCTACTGCCAAGCATTTGGACTAATGGGGTTGATCCTCTGGAGGAAAGAGTATTTTGTCTGGTCTCGGGGGGGTTGGATCAACGGCGTCAGAGACCTTCCAGGTGTGCTGCACCAACTCATCTGCAGGCGGAGTCACCCAGGACGTAGAGGGTTGGGCAGGGAAAGCCTGTAAGAATACAGATTCCTCCGAGGAAGGGTTGGTGGACTTCCAGTCACCCCTCTGTTTCGAGATCTCCAATATATCTCCAAAGGAGACATCCTCGGGGGGGGGGGCGTGGGGACCCTCCCCCCTCATCATAATCTGTGTCTTTGGTGAGAGATTCCGCAGGGGAATCAATGTGCTTCCTCTTGCACAATCTCTTATGGGGTAGCTCTTCAGGGGGGAATGTCTGAAGAGAGGGTGTTCTGAGGTAGGGTATCTTGCTGCTCCCGTGCCCAATGTGGACCGTCGTAGCTGCGAACCAGAGGACATATATATAGGACGTTCTGGCAACAAAGGAGCCAACTGCGAGCCTGCTGAGGCAAGTGCCCTCTCCATAACCTGGAAGACAGGCCCACCCGAAGAGGGATGGGAGCCCAGAACTGAGAAAGACAACCTCACCCTGCTCCGATGAGCCCGCCTCCAGGAAAGGAGAAGTGAGAGGATTCAGAGCTGCCACAGCAACCAGAACCGTAGACTGTACTGTAGAAAAAAATTGGCACCATACTAGGGCTCACAGTGCCAACAGATCAGTCATGGTCTCGAGGGTGGGTTGGCTCAGAATGAGCCATGGTCTACAGGGTAGGTTTTGGAACCACGGTAAGATCTACCAGTGGAACCGAAGAAGCTGGCACCAGGATAGGTGTCGGTATAGAGGGCTCCAAGACCTGCAGGGAGGCTGAATGAGGAATATAGGTTATAGACTGTGGAGAAAAATCTTTGGCTCTGGGTGGGTGGGAGGTCCTCGATGAAGTTGGGATGCCTCTGGCAGCTAGGAACTGATCCACAAGTTTCACTACATCATCAAGCTACGAAAGGCTCCTGGTGGAATGGGCTGCCATCCCCAATGGAGATTCAGGTCTGTCAATGGATGGACTTAGCTGCTGTCCAGCAATGAGGTCAATGGATGGGGAATATCGGGTCCTGGCTAGTGTCTCAACCTTTGGCACCATGGTCGGAAGACCAGTAGATTGTGATGATGGGGGTGAGTGACCAGTTTTAAGGGAGAAGCTACTGTTGGTGCCGAGAGGGTCTGTGGTACCATGGAAGGTGTCGGTACCATGGGAATAGTGGTTTTCGGTTCTGTAATCAAAGACGGCACCGTGGATGGAGTTTTAGGCTCCAGTGCTGAGGTAGGTGTTGGAGTCATTATGGCGTGTTTAGTTTTCGGTTCCATATGAACCTGACCCTTAGTAGTTTTTGGATCCTGGGACTGAGGAGACGATGGGACTGAATGGCTCCTCCTCTTCATCTCTGTTTTAGGAGGGGTTGAGACTTCCACCTCAGATAAAGCCTCCAAGATAGGGGTTTTCAAGAGACCCTTTAAGATTAGTTTGATTTTGTGCGCAGCTGAGGTGCAGGCACTAAAGCCCTTACATAGCTCCTATGAAGGTTGAACCTTCAAATGTGGTACTCCAAGGCGATATACACAGGAGAGATGCCCATCGGAGTTTAGCATCTTCCTGACACATTTGTCATACTGTTTAAATCCAGTAGTGCCCTTTTCAGCCATTATCCAAAATAAAGTTAACAGCAATTAAACAACAATGAAATATCCTGTCTCGTGGCTAGGGACACACACGCACACACATAGAAGGAAAGATCTTTTTATTTTTTGTGATTTACCAACAATGGTAAACAGAAATATACCCAAAGGGTAAAGGGAAGGGAAGAAGAGAATACCGAAAGGTAAATGAAGGGAGGGGTCTGTATCAACAATGGTACAAAGATATACCAACAAGGTAAAAGGAGAGGAAAAAAATCACACACAGAAAGATAATTATCTCTGACTATAAACGACTAAGATAAAAGAAGGATTATAGAAGAATACAAGGGTAAATTCTCAAAATATTGAGAAAAACATAACAGCTTGAGAGCTGGCCTGACGTGTCTTGAAACTCTGTGCGGCAAACGAGATCTGGGGAGATAAGGAGAGGGGCACTACGGGTAACCTTAGCTCGAGAGTTTTGGGCTGGTGCGAGCTTGTTATATCAGCTCAGTCAGTTCCAAGGATGGAACTGAGACCTATCTGTCATGAATGAATGAAGATTAACAACATCAGATTGAATGATCTCCAGCAGGGTATTAGTCTACAGATACCACTTGCTGAAAAGTGAGTCTGCCACTTTACGACAGCATATCAAGCTATCGTGGAGCTCAGACTGGAAAAAAAATATCAGCCACCATTATTTTTACACTAGCTAAGCAGCTCATTTATTCAGAGCTTCCTTGTGCCTGGCTTGAACGCCTGTACCAGCAAGACTTGGATTCTTTCTAAAACCATCTGGACCTACAAACCTGATACAAAGTATATTTTTGCATTTGTTTTAACTGCTTCAGTGATATTTAACATTTCTGTGCTACATTCATTGATTTGGTTGAATTTATCACTTTTTTCCAGCATGCACTCTTTAAAGAAACACAATCTGTTTGTTACTGTACTGCTCTTAGGCTGTTTTAAAAGTATTCTGATATTTCCTAACCTCCTCTGGTAAACTTAGAATAGCTTTTGCAGCATCAAAGTTCTCCTGACTCTGCCAAAACATTTCTAAGTTTTGCAAAGTTTGTGTGTGTTGCAAACATTTATCAGAGTTAGTGAACTTACTTTCAAGGATTCCTGATATTGCAGGGATTCTTACTTCTGTTGTAAAGCATTTGTTACTGCACTTGAGCTCAAAACCAGTATTGTTTTACATCAAGAGGGTTTTATTTGCACTCTTGTGGGTGCAGAGAGCTAAAGTCAACCCATTCAAGGTGGGAACTACTGGTTGATAGCTTTATTGTGTTTTTACTGACCAGCCTAAGGGTTTAACTTTATAAAAATCTTTCATCCTGCTGGTACAAAAGCCTTACATTTTTGTGAGATTGTGCTAATTTATTCAGAGCTTCCTTGTGCCTAGCTTGGACATCTGTGACTATGCGGTTCCCAGTGCTTGCATACAAGCAAACCTCTGCAGTTTAAAATCCTCTATAGGAAATCCTCTCCATAATCTCCCACTGTCCACACCTGCTCAAAGATCTGCCAGTTTGTGCAGAGGGTGGTACCACTGCAGGTCATCTAACTGTACACTGCTAAACACTCTCACTTTGAGCTTTACGTGACTCTCCCTTACTCCTTCCCATCTAGAAATTGTGTTTTTTGCCTTACATAGCATAGGCTAGATTCAGACCTGCTGAATCTAGACTGTTTGGTATCACTATGCTCTTAAACAAGCCATCTTACATTAAGATGGCCATCGTGCAACCCTTGTGCCAGAAGTGTGTAGCTCAGGACCCATGCCAGTTGGGATTGCAGGAGAAAGGCTTGGTTTGGGGCTTTCCCATTAGTAGTTGTGTTAAAAGTGTTTAAATCTGCCTGTATATCAGCCTCACATTTGTGCGGGTTTGCACTCAGTTTACAGGAGCTGCTCAATGTTTGGCAACTTTAGCCAGAGGTCTACAGTGCATCGGCACTGAAATCCAAGGCATCCACTGGAAAAAGAAAACAAACAAACTGAAAAATAAGTACATTTTAAGGCAGCACTGCACTTTATTAACTGCATTTAATTGAATTACTGCTTTATTTTGCTGTTTGTGACTCAGCCCAGCTAGACTACCTCCTTCTCAAATACCACATTCAGAAAAATACTGCTCCAATGGATGGGCAGTTTCCTATCATTTCTCCTTCCAGCGTGATTGATATGGGCATCATGAAACAATGTAGCAATTGCTTCATGTATGACAACCATTTACTCTAAAAGCAAACTAACACCCAATGTGAGAGATGCAAATACATTATGGAACTGGAGTCAACTCTCTCATGCAAAAACAAACCAGACATCAAAACAAGTTGTCAGCACACACTTCAACTCTCACGCAAAACTCACCTCTCACAGAAAATAAGGTCATGGCAAATAAATCCATATACACTGAGGTGCTCACTAAAAGCCTACCAAAAGAACAAAGACCTCCCAAAAGCACATCACCACTAAGCAAAAAGAAACCACTACAAAACACACACACACCCATGTCTCAACAAATAAGCCCCCAAGGCAAAACACATCAAATGTCTTGGACATAGGTGACTCCATAGTGACACACAAATGTTCCCCTCAGCAGACTGGACAAGGAGGTGGTCACGGTCAACTGCCTATCAGATGTCATGATCTGACAAATCACGCATGCACTCAAGTTACTCAAGAACACGTACCGTTATGACTCTGTCATCATAGTCCATGTTGGAGTGAATGACTTGAGATATAACTTTCTGGACTATATGAAGAGAGACAGAAAACTCTCTGATTGTGTCCCAGACAGGTATGTCCCTAGCCCTAAGCAGTATCCTACTGTCACCTAGGATGATGCCACAATATAAGAAAAAAATTATTACCTTCATCAAATGTCTCAGCTTCTGGTGTCAGTTCAGAAGGATCCAGTATCTGTCAGCCTGGGAGAATATGGTAGACAGACCTCGCTGCTCTGCTAGAGATGGTCTGCACCTTTAACCCCTAGGATTTCGATACTGGCAAAGACCCTTGCCTCCCCATAGTGCCTTTTTTAAGTAATGTCAAAACAACAAATTTTCCAATGTAACAAAATCTAACTGAGGCAAACTCAGGATTGTACTGCTTAATGCGAAGAGTTTAAACACAAAACTGCACTCCCTGGGAGCACTCCCCACCTTGAAGGATGCTGACATCTGTGCAGTTAGCGAGATATGGTTCAAGGTGGCTGACAGCATCCCAGCTGTGCAAGGCTACAATGCCTTCCACAAGTTCAGACCTCAAAATGACCGTGAAGTAACCAACGGTGGAGGTGTATCCATCTTCATTAAAACCAAATACAGTTTGAGACTGGTCAAACAGCACAACTCTCTCAAACTACTCCATATCCAATTAACTATTGGGAAAGTACTATATCACATCACTGCTAGCTATAGATCACACACCATCAACCAGGATAAGCACACCACCTATCTCGATTTACTGGAATCCCTTGCTATACACAGCCCAACACCTTAGTCATGGGTGATTTCAACTATGCTTCCATAGATGGGGTGATATATACGAGCAAAAATAAGCTCACTCAGAGGTTTCTGGACTTTGCTAACACAAATGCTCTGGAACAGATAGTCTGCACTACCACTAGGGGATCTAATGTTTTGGGCATAGTACTCACCAATATGGGGGGGGGGGGTCACTTTACTTCCCTGTGTGTGATGCCCTCCCTAGTTAGGTCAGACCACAAATCAGTCTCGTTGAAGTAACTACTGGAACTGGACACACTCACAGGAACAAAAGTGACAAAATACTTTACCAAAGCTAACTACAGACTACTAAGCGATGGTATAAAAAGCTTCATACCGCCCACAATCACAGACATCATGATTACTGTGCAGAAGTTCACATAAATGTCTTGTACAAACACTTAAACTACTGCATAAACTCTGCTTTACCTGACTGGATCAAAAACAGGTCTTTCCATTAAAACAAGCCACTGTGGTAGACGTCAAGCATAAATGGATAGGAAGAAACTCTTGTCCAAAAACAAGAGGGATATCACTCTACAGAGGAAGAGTTCCTTCCTAAGCCTAAACAAGAAAATCAGAAATCTTGTTAAGTCTTCTAAAGCAAATTACAAAACTTATATTGCATCCCTAGCAAGCATAATCATAAGGCATTCTTTATTATGTCTGAAGTCTAAAAGGGAATGCCTAGCTAAGTGTTTAACTGGTTATAGATGGGATCAGTCATACTACACCAGAAGATAATTGCCAACCTGCTAGCTGACGGATTCAGCTCAAACTTCACTACCCCATTCACACCTACCATATCCCAAAGCATACCTGATACCAGCCCTCTAACCTAGTACCGCTAGAGAACATGTCATCTCTGCGCTCACCAAGGTGAAAAACACGACCTCAGTGGGACCAGTTAACATCCTAGGTTGTTTACTAAACAATCTAAAAACAAGATCTAGTGGGCCCACTTGGTGTTCTCTTTAATCATAGCTTGAGAACCAGTTATGTTCCTGTAGAATGGAGAACAGCAACAGTAATCCCCCTATATAGGCCATCAACTGACCCAGGGGACTACAGAATCACAAGTCTAACCAGCCTCATCTGCAAAGCAATGGAAACAAATCATGGAACTTCTTAACAAGGACAAAGGCAAATTCCAAACACTATACCCAATCCAGTTGGGCTTTGTTGAAGGTGGATCATGCCTATTAAGCCTGATAGATTTCTTTGAGAATGTCAACAATGCCATGGAAGAAGGTAAGACAGTGCATATACAGCTTATCTCAACCTTGTCAAGGCTTTCAACACAATTCAGCACTCTGGCATCACTGGGAAACTCTCCCAGGTAGAGATTAACCCTTATGTTACTAAATGGGTAGCTAACTGGCTCATCAACATAACAGACACTATCAAAATTGGTGACGCCACCTCCACCAGTAGACCAGTCACCAGTGGAATACCACAGGGGTCTGTGCTGGGACCCTTAATGTTTATCATCTATTTCTCAGAAGTCCAGGCCAAAGTAGACAGCCTTTGGCTCATCAAGTTTCCTGATGATTGCAAACTTGGAGCAAACACCAAGTCCCCCAACAATGTCAACAATCATAAGAAGGGCTAACATAAACCAATGATTGGTGCCAAGCAGTTGAGAGATTTGTGCACCTCTTGACCTCTTAGCTCAAGATATCTGGATAAGCCTAAAATAAATGGGGGATAAAGGGTCAAAATAGGAATATATTCTAAATCTTGGTTTTACAAAATCACAGTTACTTGAATATTAGGATCCGTGTTAGCATGGATTTTTTGAAGCAGAGGTATGTGTGTGTGTTTAGGAGAGACAAAGTGAATATGATCGACCACTGGCAGCAGCAGTAAAGAGGTTTGCATACTTCTGGACCTTTCAGCTGAAGAAATGTGGGCAGGAATAAAGGCTCAAAAATAGGAACAGATTTTAGTTATTACTTTTATGAAACTACAAACCTGCTTAAATAAAAGGATTTGCGTTTGCATGAATTTTCTGAAGAAAATAAAAGTCTGAAACTCAATGTGTCATTATTTAGTAACTTCAGTCTCCAATACCTGGCACAAAAGCCAAATAATTTAGGAGTAAGAGACCAACAAATAAAATAAATACCTGGATATTTTTTGACGTGTTATCGTTTGGATGCAAAATGCTTTCTACTACAGCAAGTTTGAAACATTAGGCAGAGAAACTATTTTACATTAAAAATATATAAAAAAATGAATGAGTAAAACACAACAATTTTACAGCCAGCCCATGGTGTGTGTTATTGTGGAAATAATGCCCTTCCAGGTGTAGAGGTCTCCTGCCTGTGGCTTCAGGCGTCAGAACATCTCTAGGTGGGAGTTATTGCCACAATGCACATCATATTGGGCATTACTGATTGTGTATTTAAACTCAGCCAGCACAAGTCCAGACTGCTCACTTTGGTCATACCACAAGACCTTATGGTCAAAATCATGGGAAGGACAGCCTGACTGGGGATATTTTGCTTGCAAAGAATCATGCAACTTTGTCACTCTCACCAGCAAATTTAAAAAAAAAACTTTATAGGTAGCCAGACAAGCTTGGCTGTAAAAGACAGCATCCAGATGATTCAATCCTCATTGAATAAAAAAGTTGCTTTTTTATTTCTCTGTCTGGAATTGAGCATAATGTCCATCAAGAGCAAGTTTACTATCAAGCAAGCAAGGCCAACTCCAATTTATATCATGACTAAAGAAATGTATTTCTTCATGGTTAAATTATAGGATACAGATGCCTATGCTGAGATGGGCATCACACAGAGGATTGTGATGAAAGGCTGGCCAAGTGGGCAGAAATGGTGACAGTTTAGGTTTAGTGCAGAAGTACCACATCTAGTACACAGTAACCCTGGTCTAGATTAATACCTGGCATTGTAGAAATGATGGCAACAGAGTAGAAAAAAATGATCTAGTGGTATTAATCACATCAGGACTGAACTACAAGGAACAGTAGAGGATGACAGTGTAAGCAATTAATAGAACTCTGGGTAAATATTAAGTATACAGACTCCAGAAGCAAAGAGACTATCAAGGCCTTGCTCATTCCACATACTGAGTACTGCACACAATTCAGGAGGCCATAGAAAGAGAAGGTAAACAGGCTGCTGCAGGGAGCAATGACAGAGAAAATGCGCCAGCAGGGTGAACAAGATGGATGACCAGACATCACAGAACAGGGTCATGATGAAGTCCAGTCACACCACATATACCAGTACTACAGAGACAAGGAAAGTCATATATAATAAATAAATATATATATATATATATATATATATATATATGTATATATATATAACATGGGTGCAGAAATTCAGGTCAAGTAGATGGGAAGAGTTTTTTTACAGGAATGAGAGCTTGTCAAGAGGGAGCAGAAGCAGCATATTCTAGGGGCCAATTATTCCATAGATCTGCAAAAGTGGTTCTTAACAGAGAGGGTTGTATACCTAAGGAATGGACTACCAGAATATGTGCTGGCAAAGGAATTCATTCATGATTACATGCTACAGATAGAGAAGGGGTGAGGGGAAGGGAGCAAAAGTAGAATGCTTTATGCACTTAGTAGGCCTAACTAGTCTGCCCTATATCTCCATCTGCTTTCAAGGAAATTTAATGTTGCACAACATGCTTTGATCAGCTTGGTCATGAAGTGGTCTCTGTGGTGCCATATCCATTAGGTGGGAGACTGGTCCACAAGTAAATGCTTTGCTCCTCAACCTGACAATGCAGAGTGTACAGGAAGAACAGAGAAACTCCAGCCAGTGGGTGGGCATCCAACTGACCTTCTAAGTCATCTTTCGTTCCAGCAGTGAGCCACCGAGGACCCTGTTTCTAAATCAGGCAATTATCACTAGGTGACTGCCTAACTAGCAGGAAAGCAGCTTTCAGGATAGAGAAATGTAGTTAAACTGGCTATGTTCAGAAGGTATTGCTTTAAAATGAATATTCTGAAAATCTGGTCTAGATGGAGTACAAATCTCAAAGTTATCAATCTTGTCTTTAATGCAGCAAGTGTTTTACTGAACAAGTTTTAGCTGGTCTACCTCAGTTTGCAAGCAACACCACAAAATAGTCATTTTACCTTCCTTATAAGCATCTTCAATATCTCAATTCTTGGTATAAAAGCAAGTTTTGATGCTGATAGAGCAAGGTCAGTTGACAGCCTATAAATCTCTCATCACAATTAGTAAATTTGTAATAAGCTTGTCAAAATTCACACCCTGGGTTTTTGAATTAAAAACTGAAGACCATGATCTTTGGAACTCTGGCCCAAACTACTGACTCCTAGGTAGCATCAGTAAACAAGTTTAAATTATTCCCCCCCCCCCTCTCTCTTTCAGAAAGGACCTCATTTTACCTTTTTCTGCTCATCTTGCTAAAATCTCACCAAAACTCAAAGGATTCTAGGAAACTGTCACAGACTCCCATTACAATCAGAGAGCAAATTGACACTGGTTTGACTGCAGATCACAGGTGTCATAAGATCTGCAGATTTATGGACTTACCCTCAGACCTAAATCTACCGTGTCAAACTCCAGAAAGATGGTATGTCACCATTTGTCACAGGGAGAAGTGCAGACTTTCTCTTGTGATTTCCAAATGACTTTCTCCAAAACAATATACCACTCTTGGCTCCTTGCACAGCACCAAACCAGTTACAGTAATCAACTCCACATCTAATCCCATTACCTTGCTGCTCCCTCACCATTCACTAGAATGTTTTAAGAAGGCCTTCTCAACTTGGTGTGCCAAAGCCTGGAAGTCTTTGACAATGACGATTGGGAATTTACCAAAACTTCACCAATTCAAAATTAGTTTTGCTAGTCAGCTCCTGTGGCACAAAGGGATAAAAGCTGTGAGTGCAGCCCAGATTACGAGAGTTTGATTAGTAGTTTAGGCACTGGATGGAGCTACAGTGGAGGATGGTTGTATCTATTTTGGAGGACGGGTGGCTTCAAACAGAAAAAAATACAGCCATAATCCCTTGGAGACAGGCTGACACAGCGCGAGTTCAGGGGGGTAGACTTTTGGCTCAACAAGGCATTACCTGGTGTTAGCCTTTGTTAGCAAGTGTGCAGAAGCATGTGCTCACAAGAGGAAGGCACTAGGGGTTTCCATGGTGATGTGGGTAGCTTATCCCCTTTGCCAGGAGGTTGGATATGCCATATAAATATCCTCATTGCCAGGAAACTGGAGAGTTCCCAAGTGACCCTGATAGTTTCCTGTATAATGACTCCTACAGACATCTATAAACCCACACAAAGTATGGGAATAATTTATCACAATTTCAAAAAAAATGGGCAGAAGCCATCTGGGCAGGGGCAGGTTTAATGGTTGGCAGGCAGAGGCAAAACACATCTAAGAAAAAAAAAGGAAAAAAAACTCAATTTTTATTATTTGAAACCAAATGCAAATGTATGAACCTTCCACATAGATTTATATAATGCTTATGTTATTTCTAGTATGTGTAAGCTGTGTCTCATTTCTAGGAAATCACTGGTTATACAGTAACTGAGCTGCACTTTATGGCACACTGCTAAGCTCTTTTTTTTGTTACCTTAACAGGTAACATTTTACAGGCAAAATGATCATTCTGAGAATATGATGTTAAAACTTTACTCCTGGTCAGTTCTTCCAATCATCTCACATGTTAGCATGTACTATCTTCATTTTCCTTCCCGGTCCAAGATACTTGGAACTACATTACATCTGTATTACAACTTCTCCACTAAGGACATGTCATCCCAGTATGTGGCTTTTTTCCTTCATGACCCCAACTGTATTTCTATCTAGATATCTTTACAATGCAGAAGACAGAAATTATGCTCTTTCTCCTCCATTAGAAAGTACAGCTGTTGAAAGACTTAATCCTTCCTCTTTCCTGACCAACACAACACCAATATGATTCCAGAATTTCTTCTATAGCATGCAACGTGTTCGCTGCTCCAGTTCTCAGGTAGCTTTAATGTATATCTTTCCAGTACAGTCAACACGTCATGCTGTAAATGAAATATGTATGTTAACTTTCCACTAATTAAAAAAAAGGAAGAATAGTTAATATGTATGATTAAATATTTGATTTATTAATTAACTAGAGAGATGGGCTGGGTCTTCTGATCCTTTTCAGTCATGACCTTAGGCTCATAAATAAGCACTGGACTACAAAGCATATTACAAGATGCTACTGAGTACATGATGTAGCAGTTTATGGCTTCACAATAAAGCAAGCATATTCACGTTTGATTACATCTTTCAAGCATAATGAAACATTCCAGAATAAGTTTTTCAAGTACCCCATGTCCCAAGTGTTCTTTCCATCCAGCTGCTTCACTCTACAAAAAAGTGAAACAAATACATGTAACTTCTGCAGCAGCAGTAGTCAGACTTGTATTGCACTACATAAAGAACTTGCACAGCTGAATTTCACCTGCAGTTGGCAAAAGTTCACAAGAATCAAATAAAGTTAAATCCTATTGAAACAAGCACATGTATCTTCTGCAGCAGCAGCAGTTAGACTTATCCTATCCCACTACCTGAAGAACTTACACAGCTGAATTTCACCTGCAGTTGTCACAAGTTCACAAGGGACAAATAAACAAGTTAAATATATGTAAGCCAAATCTCCAAGACTCAAACTAATAACTTAATTTGTTAAGTCTAGTGTGTATTGTTTTGTAGTGTTGAATCGGCTGGAAGGATATCCCCACCCCCACTTACCCACACTCACAGGCCTTTTACTGCTGAAGGTGAAGCTACATTAACACTTCAGCATATTTCACTCTTATCAGTGTAATATATCCATGGAAAGACATTGAAAAGCCCATAACTATAAAATTAGATGCTGTAACTCGAGACAAGTATTTAGAGTTCAGACACCTTGTCTTTGTATCCATAAACATCCTGTCTCACTGATTGTTTATGGTGGGGGGACTCTTCCTGCTCCGTTTGCTCTACTCACTCTGCTCCCTTGCCCTTTTCCCATACCGCACCCTTCCCCTGCACCTCTACTCTTATCCTAAGAAAACCACTCCCCCTCATTCCTATGATCCAATTAAATACAATCTCTACCTTGTCCACACCCACATTCCATGCCTTATTTTCTTTTATTTAGGCAAACTTATCTGCTCTCCCTTACATCCATCACCTTGAATTCACATGCTCTCTACTATAATTTTTTGCACGTTACTCTACTTTACCACCACAATACAATCACCACCTCAAACTATTTTACCTTAACTCCAGGCTTACCACATTCTCTTCTACTATACACACAAACTAGCATTGCATCATAATTTTACTACTGACCAATCACATCTCCTCCACCCATCCTTGTCACAAACTGCAAGGCAAAACACCTAACATTGTCAAAGCCCACTCTGAAGGAAAAATATTTCTAACCTTAACTTCATCTGCTTATATATCACATTATAATCTCTATTTACACCTGATACTACATTCAAACACAAATTCCACTTTTACTATTTTTAAACCCACTGTCACAGTTGACATGCTTCTCCCAACTTACCTAGCCTCTTTATTCTTAATTCTCAACCTCACTGCAATTGTATCTTTGCATACCCCCGCACACCAATATACATCAATAACCTCCTCTAACCCTCTCCCCAATAAACACAGCTTCTCACGCATCTCCTCCCAGCTATTCTCCTATACCCTCCCATTTTATTCAAGCCACAAACTGGCCTCCTCACCTCCTATGAAACCACACGACACCAGTACCCTAACCTAGGAATAAAAACACTTCTCATGGTATGTATTCCTCATTACCTATCTACTCAAATGTGGAGACATACATCCTAACCCTGGTCCACCCTCTAATCCTAACCACAAGAGTAACCCCAAAGATTTAAACATACTAGCACTGAACCTTAGAAGTATATGTAATAAAATAGCCCCACTACATACCTAGATTGATCAAAATAAATCTGATATACTAGCCCTTACTGAAACATGGCTAAACCCCAATGTAAAAGACTCAGAAATAATACCTCCAAACTTTGCAATAATCAGAAGAGATGGATCTAAAAAAAGGGGGGAGGGATATACACCAGTAATATACCCATCTTTTCCAATGCTGAAATGATAATCTCCTTTTTGAACCTCAATATATCAAAATGAATTTGCATAATAGTAATATATCCCACCAGGTAACAATATACCAGTGTTGGAAAATATTTTATCCTGAGCATCCCAAACAATAAACCTTGAAACAATCTTAGGAGACGTAAATCTAGACTGGCAAACCATAGCTTCCGACTCCCTGACAAATAGTATAAATCTGTATGTTTTTTCTCAGCTTATCAATGCTCCAACAAGATACAGCAAAGATGTTACCTGCCAATCCACCTTAGACTAGATTCTAGTATTCCAACCTGCCAATTACCCCTCTTCTGGTACACTGAGCGATCATCTACCAGCTTATACACTTAGAAAAAACTCCCAACAGCTAAGAGTACACACTATAAAAATCAGTTAGGAACTCAACTAATTTTTGTCAGCATAAAATCAACAATCTCCTACAGGAAATAGACTGGACACCCCTTAAACAACTACCCCTTAATGATGCTGTACTATACTTTAATAACATCTTCCTTCACATACTTAATACACCAGCTCCCATTCGTATGAAAAGAATAAAAGAACTCAGCACCATGGCTCTCTAAGGAATGTAAACACCTGATGAAGGAAACGGACCTAGCCTGGTCAACCTGGAAACAAAACAAAAATGAAGAAAATCATGTTAATTTCAAAATACTATGCAACAAAGTGACAAAACTAATCAACAGAAATAAGAAGTCACATTATTCCCAGCTTCAACTCCAGCATAAAATCAACCCCAGTAAATGTTGGCACTCCATATCTTCTCTACTTAACCCTGGAAGAAATGGAGAGCACAACCTATCACCTGATACACAACCTATCACCTGATACACCTCCATCACAAATATTTGAACACTTTAGCAAGCACTTCATAAAATCAATTTCAGACCTACTAACTAACAAATGAAAGTAAATGAAACCCCGCAAGTATGGCAGGTGCAAAGACTCCAAACAGTGCAAATACCAAAACAAAAATGAAGCCAGCACCAAATGTGGTAAAAAACATCAATTTTAATGTGTATAAGTACACATATGCAAAAATCTAATAATTGTATAGACAAAAAACATACTAGGTGTGAGGAAACATCCCCAGCCACCTGAACCAAACCGGTTTCGGCCAAATAGCCTTCTTCAGTGAAATGCTATTACTTGATTTGGATGTATGCTTGGGGTCACTGTCGGGTTGAAAGGTGAAATTCCTCTTCATCTTCAGCTTTCTAGCAGATGCCTGAAGATTTTGGGCCAAAAGTGACTGGTATTTGGAACTGGTCATAATTCCCTCAATCTTGAGTAAAGCCCCAGTTCCAGTTGAAGAAAAGCAACCCCAAAGCATGATACTGCCACCACCATGCTTCACTGTGGGGATGGTGTTCTTTTGGTGATGTGAAATGTTGTTTTTGCACCAAACGTACCTTTTGGAATTGTGACCAAAATGTTCAACCTTGGTCTCATCAGACCATAACACATTTTCCCACATGCTTTTGGGAGACTTGATGTATTGTTTTGCAAATTTTAGCCAGGCCTGGATGTTTTTCTGTGTAAGAAAAGGCTTCTGTCTTGCAACCCTATCCCATAGCCGAGGCATATGGAGAATATAGGAGATTGTTGTCACATATAAGACTGAATGCTGCAATTAAATTAAGATGCTTCAACAAAGAGTTTAATGGCGTGCACACACAACAAAGTATTAGTTTAAGGGTGTGCACACACATGCAACCAGCGTACTGTACATTTTTTATTTTTTGCATTTTTTTCCCCTAACAGATTTGTTTTTCAATTGAACTGTACAGGCTATAGGTCATATTAAAGGTGGGAAAAGTTTTGAAATGATATATCACAAAAACCTGGCATTTTAACAGGGGTGTGTAAACTTTTTATATCCACTGTAGGTCTTTATCTGAATCAGAAGTACCTACCATATGGAAATAATCTCACATCACTCCCATCCACAAAGGGGGCAACTCTTTTGATGCATCCAATTTCCGTCCTATATCCATCTTGTCACCCATATCCAAAATTCTTGAGAAAGGTATCCATCAGCAGGTAATGCAATATCTATTTCAAAACGATCTTTTAACCAAAACCCAGCATGGCTTCCGACCTAGCCACAGCACAGATACAGCCATATTACCTTTTACAGATATCACGAACAACGCCAGGGATGTAGGATGCTATACAGCCTCAGTATTCCTTGATCTCTCTAAGGCCTTCGACACAGTCTCTTACCCCTTACTTTTGAACACATTATCTAACTTAGGGTTCACACATAACACAGTAACATGGTTTCAGAGCTACCTCAAGGATTGTAAACAAGCACGGAGATGGTCCAATGAACTCTCACCCTTTCTCCACAACCCTACTGGAGTCCCCCCAAGGCTCCATCCTAGGAACCCTACTCTTCAACAGTTTTGCAAAAACCTTCACACTGACTCTCACCCCAGATCCTCATTCAATACATTGATGATTCTACCATAATCTACACTGCTCAATCACTACCAGAACTACTTTCAAAAACTCAACAGCCCTTTACTGCAGTTGAATCCTGGCTAAGAATTGCCCAACTCTTTCTTAATCCAAAGTCGACAAAACTAGTGCTCTTTCATCCCCAAAACACCTCCCCTGTCACTGATCATTTCAACATCCTTGCATCTGACAACACTTTCACAGAAACAGTGCAGGAAACCAAACTTCTAGGTGTTATCATTGACAAACTTTCATTTTACCCCCATATACAGCAAAATATAAGAAAACTCATCAAAAACTAGGACTCATATAGAAACAAACACTTCTTTACTACAGCAAACAAAACTACCCTTGTAAAACATTTTTACTTCCCTCCCTTCTTTATGATGCACCTATCTCAACTAACTTACAAAATTCTACCCCAAGCAAGTTGGAAAAGTGTTACAACAAAGTTGCAAAGTTTGCCACAAACTGTAAATATCACACACACACCACTGTAAACCACTCCTGGAATTAAACTGGCTTGAACTCCCCAACCAATTTGCCTTTAATTCAACTATCCACCTTGCTCAACCTTATTTTCAAGCCTACTGCCTGACCTGTACTAGCCAGTCTAGTCACACCTCACACACCAAATCGATCCCTACAATCTGAAGACAAAAATCTCTAGCTCTCTCAAAACCCACAAGAAAACCTGGTCACTGTCTGTATTCATACTCTGTATCTATACTTTGGAATTCACTGCCTCTAGCTACCAGGTCTATGCCTGGCCTAACCCATTTCAAAGCCTCTTTACAAAATCATCTCAAAAATACATGGCTCTGCTCCTGCATAAAGCCTGCCTAATGCTCAGGTCTTCCTCTTCGGTCACATTTCAATCCTTCACAGACTGCAAGGTCCTAAGGCTCTTCCAACTACTTCTCTGCTTCTATACCATATCCTTAAGCTACTGCTCAGGCTTTATTGCTTCTATTCTTCTTAACTCTCTCTCGCTATCTATCTGCATCACTAACTTTCTGGCTGCTATTTTCCTCAGTGAAACTAACATTCTATTTTGCATGTACTATAACAGTCAATGTCACACATTGCACTAGCTATGTACTATTTTGTTTGGACACTATCTACATCATGTATGGTGAGTGACTATTATTGCCTGTAGTGTTTTAACTGTATAGAATTGTCTAGATATGTAGTAATATATTGCAACATCTTGCAGCAGTTTGTTCTTTCATCTTAGTTTTTGTATATTATTTCTAATGTAATCTTTATTGTACTGGATTATACTATATTTGTATTGTACTGTATGTGGAGCTTTTCTCCCCGGGCCTCTGCTGAAAACGGGTTCTGTAGACCCAGACTACCCCAGTAAACAAATGTCAAATACATAAATAATGAATGTCAATGAAGCAGATTTACAGTTGTTTATGCTATATATCATTGTTTCATATGCAATTTTATATTTGTATGCACCTTACAATATTGCTTACATCATATATCATAGCCACAGATGTAATTTTACATTTGTATACAACTTACAACATAACGAACTACTAAAATACGTTGTTTTATTACAGAGTATGATGAAATACTTTTGACAGGGAAAAAGATGGCTATGTATGTACATATAAATATATCTTTAAATATACAACGAAATACTAAGGAGCAACCAGCTGGTGAACGTATACCACTGCAACAAACAAATAACTATAGTAAAGATAAAAGCAACGATTCTATGAAATATGGCTTCAAGCAGCATATATTATAAATAACCTTTTATTGACTGGTAAGCACAAATAATATACGTTTATGGTCTGATGAAGCCACAGCATGTGGTGAAAGCTCTTAGCAGTCATTAAAAGGTTATTTATAATATATGCTGCTTGGAGCCATATTTCGTAGTATCGTTGCTTTTATCTTTACTATATATATATATATATATATATATATATATATATATATATATATATATATTAGTGTTTTTAAAAATATATATTTATAGGGCAGGATTCACGAAGCCTCCGTGTAAGAGATACAAGGCTTACACGGAGGCTGCAGTTAAACGGTGTGACATCAGCATGTCATGCATATGCATGAGGGCGTGCTGAATCACACCTAAGGCTAACACGGTCTGTGGAAGACAGTAGGGGGCGTGTCCGTAGGCCGAGCCCTGCAAGCGGACACGCCCCCAGAAGAGTAAAAGTGCTCAAAGTAAACACCCACGACAGAGTCCATATAAATGTGAATAAACACAACGCAACACATGCTCCCACAGACTATGAACATAAAATATATAAATGAACATGTTATATATTTTTTTTTAAATTGTAAAGATGTTTGCCCATGAGTGTGCTTGTTTGTGCGGGCATGCCCGTAGCTTAGCCACAGTTAGCAGTCAGTGGAAAAGCATATAAGAACTAAATATGCAAAGTAAGCCAAGAAGCAATAGCATAGCGGTAGAGATGTTGGCTGAAGAGCAGGCAGTCATGGTTCGAGCCCCCACAACATCAATTTTTATATTTAGTAAAATAAGCACGAAACAAGTCCCTGACAAATATGTACACATATAAAATTATATTCTATGCAAAATGTAATGAAATAGGCCATTTATTTTAAAGAAATGTGAGAACAAAACAATAAAAAATGCCAGATGTGCCTATAGCTGAGCTACAGTTCAACAAGGGGAGTGCATCTGCCCGTAGATGAGCAGTGGTTTAACAGGTGTAAAATGAGTGCCCGTAGGTGAGCAGTGGTTTAACACGCTGAAACTGTGTGTCCCTAGCTGAGCTGAGTGTAATATGCGTGCTAACAGCCAAATGAAGCGTAAACCAGCATACCCCATTTGCATGGAGCTGCGCACCGCGCCAACAAGCTAACCAATAGGCAACGTTGAGCAAGCTGTATCAAAACTGCCTTTACACAGACACACCCCCTAGCCTGTCTAGACCGTCATAAAATATAAAAAGCAGTGGCCAGGTTCGAACCCAGGATACCATGCACCATAGTCAAGGTACTGAACCACTAAGCCATGACAGCTGTACTTAGAAATGCAGTAATAGCAAATATATAGGAATGAATAGAAAGTGGAGCATGACAAAGCAGGTTTTGTGAAGTTGATACAATTCCAAAATGGCCAATCACAGATAAGTGCGGGAAAAACGGCATATATAAGCCCCATAGGCGGGAATACACAGCATAAACGATTGTAGAACTAACCTGCAGCCAGAATGTCAGGAGAAGGTGAGGGTAGTTGCTTTCGAGCACAGAGGTGGGGCATCGAGGAGTCCAGATACACGGTCTGGCTCCTAGTCCACAATCATGAGGCCCAACTCATGCAGGGCCAGGTCCTGTGGGGAGCATATAGGGCTGAGGCGTGGGACTGGTTGGCTCATGATCTCACCAGTGCCACAGGGATTCCAAGGACTGGTGAGCTGGTCCGTCACCACCATGCGGACCTGAAGAGACGTAAGCAGGACCAATTGAACCTTTGGATCCAGGAGGCCCGGCAAATGCCCAACGCCCCACTACTGAGTAAGTTAAATTTAATTATGTATGTAAGAAATTAAACTAGTTGATATTATGGAGATGTGTATTCCAATATTACTTCATTTATATTACAGCTGCAGGTGTCCGTTCTGTGAACCGCAGAGCCTATGGCGATAGGCTGGTGCAGTTGCGCCACCAGGCAGGTCAGTAATCCACTCCCAGTAACTGTAAAGAAATATAAAAGTATGACAGTTAGCAAAAGAGTGCAGTGTAGTCACTAAGTAATAAAATGTGCAAGTAACAGTGTAAGACTGTGCAAGTATTGCTTGATTACAAAAGTGTGTTGCAGTCTGTAATCCAAACAGAAAAATGAAAATGTCTGAAATAAAGTCTGAAATAAAGATGCCCCACCTGTAATATAATAGTACACAACCTGCAGCAGACTGAAAAGTACAGCTGCAGAAGATGAGCAAATCACATGTGAAATATATCCCTGTTGAAATACTGAAACATGACAGAAGTGAGACTGCTGGAAAGGATTGTAATAACTACAGGTAAAACATGTCAATAAAGCCTAGAAGTAAGTACCATCCTGAATAGTAAAATGAAAACAAGTGAGAGAGTGTGACAAAAAGTTATGAATCCACCAATAAAGTAGTAATAACCCCTGAATAAAGTATACTGCAGTCAGTACAGAATTAAATGAATGTGACAAGTAGAACCAAACTGTGAAATGTGTTCAAAGTGTTGCTGCAGCTGGAATGTGTATCCCAAAATCTGGATATGTTGCTCTCAGTCTGCAATATGCAGATAGTATGATTGTCTGAAATACCAAACATCCACAGTTGTCTATAGCTATATAAAGCAAATGTAGCAGGATGATGTAGCTGAACAAAGACAGATATGAACGTGCATGAATAACAATAAAATGTATATTGATGTAGCATTAACAGTCCTATCACCAAATTGAAGTAGTTATCATATAGGAAACTGTAGTTAGAACAGTAGTGTGTATATATCTGCAGCTATTAGAAATGTACAGCATATGTATTGGTATTCGAAGGTGTTAATAATATTTTCTTCACCCCACCCTTTAACCACATATAATCCATTCCACGTGAAATTGGTATGTGCAATCACAATTAACACCCCTGGACATTTGTCCTGTTGGGTCATAAATACTTGCATGTACGTTGCTGCATCTGCCCTGTTCAGACATCCAAACCTGATGGCCTGTTGCCATCAATCAACCCTGCATGTTGTTGGACTGTGTATTGCTGTTCAAATTATGCATGTGTTATGCTCGCTGTTCAATGGTGTGAATATCTGGGTGTTTGGTTAATGGGAATACTAATGCATGCTGTTACAACTAATTGCGAATGGTATTGTATGTTACTAACCCAAACTGTCATGACATAATGCAAAACATAGGACGACAGGGAAGGTGGGTTCCAGCGGACCCACCTCTCCCACCTCAGCTGGCGAGTGCACCTGGCACTAGTGCCCAGTCTGGACCCTCCTCTGGTGACCCTGTGCTACCTGCGGGTGGAAGCGCTGCAGGGGATGGGGCCCATCCCCCCTCTGCAAGTGTGGCCGGAGGAGAACCACCACTCACCCTCCATAGCGTCCGGACTGTGGTGCGTAGGGAGATCTGGGACTCTGTTCTTGGGCCCCTACTCCAGCTTGAGGCACAGGTGGCACAACTTACGGGCATGCCTGTTGCCTGGCCTTCACAGCCCCCAGCACAGCCCCGTCCTGGGCAGTGAAATAACAGTGGAAACTGCCCATGGGTGGGGATACAGTTCCACTGTTGCCATCTGTGGGCTCATGGGCTCTGGATATCCAAACATCTGTCCCCGTCAATTGTGTAACCCCCCCACACATGTCATACACCGCCCCTGTATGCGTCTTGTTTGTTGACCTACCCAACCTACCTCCCCAGCTATACCGACTTCCTTCACCTGACATACCACTCTCACCTGAAAAAAAAAAAAAAAAGGGCACTCTGTACCCAAAAAAAATGACGCCCCATACATAGCTGCCCATTCCGCACACATGTCTGCTGGACATGGAAACTATCAATTACATAGCTGCCCATTCCGCACACATGTCTGCTGGACATGGAAACTATCAATTACAACTGGCTGTACAACAAGTACTATTGTTGTCCTGACACCTCTCTCAGGGGTGGAAGGTTTCAAATGTCACACCAAATTACATACATATGCACAGCTGTTGCTGATGAAGAAATGGGCAACTATGGGCCTTACCTACATCCCTCCTGCAAAACCCAAGCTTGTTTCCCTACTGTCTTACCCTCTTTGTGACCCCTTTTTCACCACTTTCCTGTCTCCCCATTTTCATTTCTTTCAAAGAAAATAGCGCGGGTGTGCGCCAGAGTAAGCACTTTTAAGCGGTTGTAAGCGGGTGTGCGCGGAGCTGCACGCCAGTGCGCATGTGGGAGCTCCGCGCAAACCAGCGCTAACCCGGTTACAACTGCTTAAAAGTGCCTTAGTCACTGTGATTGACAGGTCCTGTAGTCAGTTCAAAAGCAAAATAAAATCCCACTGTCAGTCCCGAACCCAGGACCTTGGAAACACTAGTCTGCATGACCTACCACTAAGCCATGACTGTTATACAAGAACATTGTGCTAAAATAAATATATCATGTAATAGTAGGAATGAATGTAAAGGGAATATAGGATGTGTAGTACACAAAGTATGTCATTTATACTTACTGTCAAAACTAGTGGATTTCCATAATAGTAGTGTGTGAACAGAAACAGCCATGCTAGTTGGTAGCTAGTAGGTAATAATGTCAGTTAATGTACATATATAAATGTATGTATATTTACATATATATATATATATATATATCTATATATAGTTGTAGGTGTCAGTGTGCATACACACTTACTACAGGAAACAGGAAAGAGGAATGGAGAAATGTGAATCTACAACACAGCCTGAATCATGAGAGAGATACTAACCTTTACACTCACAGAACAGTGTCCACAGCATACCAGCATGGTCCCTGGCCCTACAATCTGAAAGGGCAATGCCTATCTCACATACCCTTTTATACCACTGTCCTGAAATCACAGTGAGAACTGCAATCAGTACACAACTGGCTGCATGCAATTAGCAAATGCTGGCTTACAACTGGTGCAGAGACCATCACATGGACTTATGCAGCTACCTACAAAAGCATCCTGTACTCACACTCCACACATGCAATACTTTCATTGCACTGTCTGGCGGCAGACAGAGAGCGAGAGAGAGAGAGAGAGAGAAAGAAAAAAAAAATAAGAACACAAACAACAACACACGGTACACAAACTAAGTTGAAGCTGTCAGCAGTGTCAGTACCAAGCCGTGCCAGCAGCAGCAGGAAGCTGTAGTAGCGGTAATGCAACCAACTGCGACAAACACAGGTAATGTAAAGTAACAAGTTAATAGTCTACATACTGTGAACCCTCCATATGTGTCATAGGTCTGTATCTATAGGTATGCCCATGTGATATGTTGTGCACGTAGTTCCACCCAAAGGGGATGACTATACATTACATGTCATTCAGTGTTAGGCCATGATCCTGGCACCAGTTTTCCATTTCAGTGAGGCCTGTCTGTAGGATGTGTGTGTCAGCTGGTATAACGACTATGGCGCTTAGTTTGCAGTCATCTGGGAACTTTGTCATCCACAACCCGCACGTTTGCTTTTACATCTGAGAAATAAATGCCAAACAAGTGGGGTCCTAGGACAGAGGCTTAAGGGATACCACATGTGACTGGCATTGAGTCTGACATGGCTCCTACAATATCGATATTATGGATTCTGTATGTCAACCAGTGTGCAACCCATCATGTGACATATGTAGCAACATGTAAGCTAATGAGCTTGTCTATGATGCCTGAGTGGAGTACTGTGTTGAAGGCCTTAGGCAAGTCCAGGTAGGCTGTATGGATTGCGTTGCCTTCATCAATGGCTGTAGTGACTGTTTTGAAAGGTCAACCAGGTTCAAAAGGCAGGATCAGCCCATCACAAAGGCAAACTGGCTGGGAACAAGTGTCTGCAGGTACCCAATATCGCTGTATATGCCTCCCATACTGAATCATTCCATAGCTTTGCAGACCAGGCTGGTTAAGCTTATAGTGCGGTAGTTCCCAGGGTCAGTAGAGGTGCCTCCTTAGTGGAGTGGGACCACTGCTGCTGTATGCCAGTGTTCAGGTACATATCCCGTAGTACGGCCAAGGTTAAATATCAGTCTTATATGTGGTTGTATGTCCTCTTGGAGTTCACGTAGCACACATCCAGGGATACCATCAGGTCACATTGATGCTGTGTGTTCTGCTTTGCTGAGGGCGGCCTTCACCTGGACATGTGAGATGATAGGGAGCTTACATTCAGCTGTGATAAGTATTTCTAAGTGTGGGGGAGAAGGAGGGGGGATACGTGCACCGAACCTGTCTGCAAGAATGTTGCCAATATCTGTGTGTTCAGTGAATGTTAAGTAGGTGTGTAGTAACTCAGAGCATATCTGAGGCGTTTGGTCCATATGTGTAACATAACTGAAGAAGGCCTTGTGGTTATCTATAGTGTTCATGGCCATTTCCCTCCCAGAGTAGGCCATGGATGTTGTTATAAGAGACCGTAGCTTATTCCCAGTGCTGACCACAGATGCCTTCCCTTAATGTGAATCTGCTCTGTCCTGCAGTAGCCTCCTTCTATCGTTATACAATCTGCCTTTGGCTGGGGTCCACCGGACATGATGCCTAACCTTTGTGCATAGGGTCTGGGTTAGAAATGTGTGTGCATGTTCCATGCATTCTTTGGGATGTCCGTGGGAAGCATTCGCAAAGGGGTCAGCAGTGTGGGTTGTGGCTTCCACTGGCCCAGTGGGCTGCATGGATACCATCACAGTCCTAACAAGTGAATAACTGTCTAATCACATACATATCAAAGTAGTTTACTGTGCTGGTGGTGGTGGGATATGTATATCCAGGCCGAGTAACTTGTGTCCAGATCACACTAGTGGATGGCGTTCCACATACAGTACCTTGGTATGAACCCCCAGAGTGAGGTTGTGCATTGGACCCGTCGCAGTGTGCTGACTGATGGGGCATGCTACTATGTTGTATGGAATGTGGCAGGTATTGTTGCATAGGTGTTGGCTGAGCACTGATATGTGGCCATGTACTTGTGTATCCACCAAGAGACACACACATGCTACATATGGGAGTAGTAGTATATCACTACAGTTGAGTATCATGTATAGTATGTGTGCCATATATTGCTGACATAGTCTGCTGATATCCTGTTTGTGGAGCGTCAGCGTAATCCTGCCTACTCTGCAGCAGAAGATAAGGAGATACACCAGAGCCTGGTGCGGGATTATGACGTACTGTTTTCCCGCACCAGCCAGAATCAGCAGGAGAGGGCTGCACTGTGGCAAGACCTTGTCCGTAGGGTAAATGACATTGGCACGCATAATAGGACATATGAGCAGGTACGACATCACTGCAGTGATCAGAAATGTCCGTCAGCGTGCGTCGGATATCCACAGGCAACAGGTTGCCGCAGGAGGTGGTGTGGCCACACATCCCCCCCTCACCAGACTGGAGGGGCTACTCCTAAGTGTTGTTGCTCCAGCCCCGGAACATCAACAGCAACACACCTGCATCATGATGGAGGCTGGATCCACACAGCAGCACGACATGGAGTGTGCAGGTAATATGCCATATGTACACTTGACTGTTCTGTACACTGTTAGTTTATGCATGTGTAAGGTGTGTCCGTGGTATGTAGCTGTCAACATAGTATGTAATTGTGCAGGTGTGATATTGCCAATATCAGCAGCTGACGTGTGAATGGCAACTGGTGTACTACTGCACTGTATCATATGCAGTATCAATGGCACAGTTGTGCCCACTGACATTAATCTCCTCATTTCTGCAGGTCCCGCCGGTGTTACAGCAAGGCAGCCCATCCATGCTGGTGAGTGTGTTTTAACAATACCTATAATAGTCCTGATAGTGCTAGTAATACTAGTGTAACTCAGTAGTGCTCTGTGTGTATACTGCAGGGTGTGCATGTGTGCCTGTGTCCACGTGTGCATGTGTGCATAAGTGCATCACTGGTAACATTGTGTAGACATTGTAAACTGTGTTTCATAGGTTCATAGGTTGGTACTAGGCTATCAGCCCTAGGGCCTATACAAGCCTAGCCATAACAATTCCCTGGCTATTTCTTCCCACATTATTTACTTTCCTGGACCCCTGTCTAGCAGGGCGACTGACGTGATCCCTGGGGTGAATTTCCTTTCTCCCATCCAATTGTCAAGGTTCCTCTTGAAGAGGTCCAAAGAGGCACTCTTCTTGACATGTATGGGCAATCTATTCCAGAGTCTGGGGAGTCTCTGGGTCAGGAACCTATCCCTCCAGCATGTTTTGTTTATTGTGATGACAAGGTTTAGATCCCTGGAGCGTGTAGCTCTGAGGGATTGGGATTTCTTTAAGTGTAGCATGTCCAACAGCTCTGGGTTTGACATGGCCTTGTATGTTAAGCAGAGATCGCCTCTGAGTAGATGATATGCCAGAGTATAGCTGGAGTTTTTGGCGGTCAGCATAGGGCATCTGCTTTAGGCCTGTGATTCTTTTAGTGAGGTATTTCTGAGGCCTTTCCAGTTGTTGCAGATGTCTTGAGAGGTACATACCAAATGGGGCGTTGTATTCTATAATGGGTCTAATGAGGGATGAGTACAGTGGGACAATGACCTCCTTCTTTCTGGATGAAAAGCCCTTCGTGATGAGGTGTGCCACATAGAAGGATTTCCTGACTGTTGTGGTGATGTGGTTATTGAAGGTGAGACCACTGTCCACCTGTGTCCCTAAGTCTCTTATCACACTTTCTGTGTTTAGTGTACTGCCACCTATATGGTAATTCATGGATACATGTTTTTCCCAAAGGGGATAACAATACATTTCTTGGCATTGAGCTTGAGCCCATGGCTCTGGCACCAAGCATCTGTTTCTGTAAGGCCCTTTTGTACAGTATCCACATCATTTGGGGATTCAATAATGGCTCCCAGTTTGCAGTCATCTGCAAACTTTGTTAGCCAGAGTCCCTTAGTGTTGACCTGTACTTCAGAGAAGTAGATGCCAAACAAGAACGGCCCCAGGACTGAACCCTGAGGTACTCCACTTGTCTGGAGCTGGATTTGGAGTCAGCTACTTTTACAGTGTGGGTTCTATCAGTAAGCCATTTAGCAACCCATTGGGTGACATAGGGATTAATGCCCAACTTAGTAAGTTTATCTGTGATTCCAGAGTGGGGGATGGTGTCAAAGGCCTTGTCAAGGTCTAGATAGGCTGTGTGGACCACCTTACCCTTGTCCATGGCTCTGGAGACTGATTCAAAGAAGTCAATCAGGTTCAGGAGACATGATCGGCCCTTCACAAACCCAAACTGGGTGGGGTCCAGTGTTTGAAGGTCGCCAATGTCTTTGTTTATAAGTTCCATGATATCCATGGCCTTGCAGATAAGGCTTGTCAGACTGATGGGACGGTAGTTTCCGGGATCCAAGGTGGATCCCCCCTTGTGGATTGGGATAACTGTAGCTCTGCGCCACTCAGTGGGCACGAAACCTGAGGTGAGGCTATGATTAAATATGACACTTAGGTGAGGTGCCAGTTCATATTGTAGTTCATGTAGTACACAGCCCGGGATGTCATCTGGTCCCATGGATGCTGTATTCTTGGCTTTAGAGAGTGCGTTTTGTACCTGTGTGGCCATTATTACTGGAATTTGGCAATCTTCCGGTATTGAGATGGGCCATTTAGGGGGTGAGAGGGGGGTGAAGTTGGCACTGAATCGATCTGCCAGGATATTGGCAATATCCTTTGGATCAGTATATTTAATGCCACTCTGTTTTAGCTCACAGCAGATCTGAGCATTGCCATTTAGATTCTTGACATAGTTATAGAATGCTTTATGGTTGTCTTTGGAATCTTTGGCAATTTTATTTTCGTAACTAGCTTTGGAGGATTTTATGAGGCATCTCAGTTTCTTACTGAGGCTAGCAAGGGAGTTTTTTGCATGCTGGGATTTTCCTCTTTTCTGCAAAAGTTTCTTCCTTTTGTTGTAAAGTTTGTTTATGGCAGGGGACCACCAGATTGGCTTCCTTTTTTTGGATGAGAGCATTTTGGTTCTATTTGGGATGGCATGATTCATGCATGAGTGGATGTGCTCATACAGTGCCTTAGTGTAGGATTCAGCAGTTGAACTTTCAGTTCCTGTCTGCATGGGTGTTATGAAGTTTGTCACTTCTGACTTCAGTAGCATGAAGTTGGCTTTGGAGAAGTTTTTTATGGTGGTTTCTTTACTGGGGGGTGGGGGTGGGATGTGGATGTTAAGGGCATCCTCCCACAGGTTCTGGTGCTGCTCTAGTGTCCTGCAGCAGGGAACCTGAATCTGGTGCCACAGGTACTGATAATGATGATATCTGTGTAATGGCACAGGAAGGTGTGTCAGGGTCCGTCATTGGTCAGCCAATTGACAGTACACAGCTGTCAACCCCATCATTGCGCACAGTCATCCTGCCAGTACATCCTATGTCACCATTGTCCCTAGGTGATGGACAGGATACAGTGGGCATTGACCAGGGTAATGTGGTATCTCTGGCACATGCTTCCCCACACAGCAGCCATGGGCAGGGTCCTGCGATGGTACCACACAGACAGTTGCCCATGGGTTCTCGTGGGAGCATCCGTGGGCATACTGCCTCTCGCAGACGTGCCCAAAGAGGTCTGTCAACCTCAGCTATGTTTCGGGCTGTCAGGCAGGCACAGTCACGTATGGAAAGGTACATCAGACAAGGTCTGAGGGAGCTGAGAGCATGTCGCACAGCCATGACTGACAGTATGCGTGACATCGCGGATGCTATCTGTAATTTCACCGATGTCATAGACAGACGTTGTGGGGACATATTACAGCAGTTCCACAACCACATGTCCATGAGCCAGAGCAATGGTGGACGGTTGCGGCGTTGACGTGGCCGTATGCCAGCAACAGCAGCAGCTGGCAGTCGGCGCAGATGACAATAGGCCCGCGGATGCCCCCATAGTGCCAGCAGCAGCCCCAGCAATGCTGGGTCTGTGCTGTCATCGGAACGCCCCCAGGAGACCACGTGCACGTGGCTCTGGACAGTCCCAACAGGGACCTGTGTCCAGTCAACACACTCCCGCTTCTGATGACAGTACCCAGTCTGGCTTAGTACCGGATACGGTCCGTAGCACCCCTGCCAGGCACAGGTACTGTGTCCATGCCCACAGACACTGATCTGTATGACCTGCCAGGTGCAGTCTGTGGCTGTCCACAAACTCCTGTATATGGCAGCCATGAGGTGGAACTGTGTGCGTGCATACACACATGTGAAATGTTAACACCTAGGGCTACATACATGCACACACTGCACCAACAGTGCCCCACCCTGTACTGTTGTCCCTCACCAACACACATACACACACATGTCAATTGGTGGTATCAGTGGCAGACTCAGGAATACCTAATTCACACCCTGTGCATATGATGAAACTGTGCCACCTCCTGCAATCTCCAACATCAGTGCAGGAACAGGTAAACACATTGCTGATGCACAGGGTGACTACATAGAAGTGTATTAGTAGTATCATGTTGGTAACAGTACAGTGTGCTGATATGACTGTGTGTATATCCCAGCATGCCTGATGCAGTAACCGTATGACTGTCCTGAATTGTTATCTACACCCATAGTAAGTACCATAATGTAACAGCTGCACATTATTGCATACCGGTGGTAAGGATGTCAACAGATAGCCACATACATGGGTAGCACAGGGGGGAAGCTAATGCAAGTAGTGATACACAATGATGGACATGTACAGTAATGGTGGCAAGTTGCCCACAACGACTATGCAATGTGGATGTTTGCGTATGTTGATGTGTGTGAAGTACCAATGTAATACAAATCACAATTAACTATGACATAATATCAGTTCTACCATGGACATCTGAGCTGTGCATTCCTGGGTACATGTTGATAGTGCCTACATATTTGCACTGTTACCTACTGTTAGTGTTGCCCCTTCTTTGTTGTACAATGGACTACTTCCAGCCCTGCTTACTGTAGCTTTGTTTGCATGCATGTTCGCTTGGGGTTCCCTGGAACACTGCTTCCACCTGTAATGCAGAGTTACAGTGCTTCTGTGGACTCCTAGTGACATCTGCATAGCGTACTATACGTATGTCAAGTTTCCACATGCCAGAACGTCACTGTCTGTCCTGTTCGCATGTACGTTGCCTGTGACACATTGCATATGACTTACCTGGCATTTACCCAAGTGTGCAGTCATATATGCCAGTGCTATGAAATCAGTAGCAGTACACCCACACATACACACCTTCAGTATGTTGTTCCCCATTGGCCCTATGTGTTGGTAATCACCATGGCAATCGCACTACTATGGTAGCATGTGTAAAGGTAACCTGTGAATCACCTCTATGGTCCAGTTGTGGTTTATGTGAGTCATGTGGCAATGTCACAGCTGTCACATGTATGCAGTCAACCCTCACCCCTGGCCAGGAATGTACAACACATGTGTGGGATGCCACCACATAGCCAATCTGGGGACTGAGCACTCTGAACCCAGTACTGCCATACCCTGTCAGGTGGCATGACATACTACAGTGACTACAATACCAGTCTGACATAGACTCACACTGACAGCAATCTGAACACACTGGGGCATACTTGGAGACTCAGAACAGCATCCTGCCTGAGCATCACACACCTCCGCAGCTGGCACACAGGCATACGTTACGTTGGAACAGACCACATGCCACACATGGCACACACATCCCGTGTGCCACACACAGCCTGTAGGGCTACACAACACACCTGCTACAGATGTGTCAGGTACCTCTTTTGGCTGCTGCAGTGGGGTCCCGCTCAACAGGCTGTACATGGTGAAGGTCACAGTGATATGCCTGTGGGGCACTATGGTCCACCACAAAACACATGCATACAGGTCAGTCAGAGGCATGGACACATATGACTCAGTCATTGACAACGCCACTATGGATGACCTGAGACATACCTCCCTGGACTACATGATAGGGAACATAAAAGGGATCTCTCAAGCATGTGGCATGGGCCAGTATGAGCCTGATCTTGGTTGCCATCATACCCTCACCAGGTATGCTACCACTATATGTAGGAAGGGTGTTCTATGTCTACATTCTGCTCAATCTCCAATGTCATTCATAGGGTATCCATTGGCTGTCAACGTGTGCTTACATGCTAGGGAAGCCACAATGATTTGCGAGGGGTAGCTTGAACGTGACACCCATGGGCCATTGTATATTGGCGAAGCCCCTTGATACACACATAGTGCCTTTTGCTGCAGGACATGGACTACATAGCCACCTCCGCGGGTATCACACAGGATAGGACACTAACAGTGATGCTACACAACACCAGCAGTGTACACCGCAAGATGCATGCACTGGACACTGTCCTCAGCACGGTGAACTGCAATGTCTGTGCAGTACCAGAGTCCTGATTCACGGCTCACAGGTGCAACCCATCACTGCCAGGTTCATAGGTTCATACTAGGCTATCTGCCCTAGGGCATTTATAAGCCTAGCCAGAGTTGTGTGGCTTTCACCACCCCTTAGGTTAAAGAATACTATACCCATTAGTTTGCCGTGCCTCTGTCCAGCAGTGATACAGAGATGATCCCCGGGGTAAACCTATGATCTCCCATCCACTGGTCAAGATTCCTCTTGAACAGAGCCAGCGAGGTGCTCTGTCTCACATGGACCGGGTTTCTGTTCCACAGCATAGGGAGTCTCTGGGTGATGAATCTGTCCCTCCAGCATGTCCTATTTATATCCGTGTTGAGGTTTAAGTCTCTTGCTCTTGTGGCTCTGGTGGATTTAGATTTTTTGAGGTGGAGCATGTCCATTAATTCCGGGTTGGACATGGCCTTGTATGTCAGACACAGGTCACCTCCGAGCAGACGGTATGCGACTGAATAGAGCTGGAGTTTCTTCAGTCGGGCAGCATATGGCATATTTTTGAGCCCCTTTATCCTTTTGGTGAGGAACTTTTGGTGTCTTTCCAATTGCTGCAGGTGTCGGGTAAGATACATTCCAAATGGGGCATTGTACTCAATCATTGGTCTGATAAGTGAAGAGTACAGGGGAACAATGACCTCCCTTGATCTGGATGTGAATCCCTTCATAATCAGGTGGGCAATGTAGAAGGTCCTCCTAACCACTTTGGCAATGTGAGTGTCAAAAGAAAGGTTACTGTCAACTTGGGTCCCCAGGTCCCTGATAACCTCTTCTGTGCTTAATGGATTGCCACCTATGTGGTAACTTGGGGTTACCTTGTTTTTACCAAAGGGTATGACTATACATTTTTTGGCGTTTAGCTTAAGGCCATGGCTCTGGCACCAGTTATCCGTTTCTATGAGACCTCTCTGAAGGATATCTGTGTCTGATGGATTTTCAACTATGGCGCCCAGTTTGCAGTCATCTGCAAACTTTGTCAGCCACAATCCTCCTATGTTTGCCTGCACTTCTGAAAAGTAGATGCCGAACAAGAGGGGGCCCAGGACTGAGCCCTGTGGGACACCGCTTGTGACCAGCTTGGAGTATGACATGGCAACTGCAACTCTAACCCTGTGGGTTCTGTCCTTGAGCCAGTTTGCAACCCATCTTGTGACATATGGGTTTACATTTAAGCTGGTGAGCTTTTCTATGATACCCGAGTGGGGTATTGTGTCGAAAGCTTTTGCAAGGTCAAGGTAGGCTGTGTGAACTGCCTTACCCTCATCAATGGCCTTGGTGAATGTTTCAAAAAAGTTGACCAAGTTCAAGAGGCATGATCTGCCCTTGACAAAGCCGAATTGGGTAGGATGCAATGTCTGTAGGTCCCCTATGTCTTTATTTATGAGTTCCATTATGATCTTCTCCATAGCTTTGCAGACCAGGCCTGTTAAGCTTATGGGGCGGTAATTACCAGGGTCCGTAGAAGCACCGCCTTTGTGGAGTGGGACCACAGTTGCCGTCACGCCACTCTTCGGTGCGTATCCTGTGGTAAGGCTAAGATTAAATAGCAGCCTTATGTGTGGGTTTAGTTCCTCATTGAGTTCATGTAGCACAGCCGGGGACACCATCCGTCCCATTGATGCTGTGTTTTTAGCTTTAGAGAGCAGCTCTCACCTGGGCATTTGAGATGATTGGGAGGCCACACTCTGCTGGGATAGATATTTCACCTTTTGGGGGGGGGAGAAATTTTCACTGAACCTGTCTGCCAGTATGTTTGCAATGTCTGTGGGTTCAGTGATTTTTGTATCATTTTGGACTAATTCTGAGCATATCTGGGAGTTTCCACCCAGATTTCTAACATAGCTAAAGAAGGCCTTATGATTGTCTTTTGAGTCCTTGGCGATTTTTCTCTCAAAGTTGGCCTTGGATGATTTTATGAGTGATCGTATTTTTTTACTAGTATTGATCAAAGATGCCTTCCCTTTTAGGGATTTTGCTCTATCTTGTAGTAGCTTTCTCCTCTTGTTGTAAAGTTTGTTTATGGCTGGGGTCCACCAGATCGGGCGCTTGCCTTTGGTGGAAAGGGTCTTGATTTTATTTGGGATTGCTTGATCCATGCAATCCTGGAGGTGCTCGTAGAAAGCATTTGTAAGGGATTCAGCAGCGTGGGTTGTGATTTCCAATGGCTCAGGGGCCTTGAAGGATACCACACCAGTCTTAAGAAGTGTGAAGTTGGCTTTTGAGAAGTTCTTCACTGTGGTCTTTTTGTTGGGGGTGGGGCGGGATGTGGATCTCCAGTGAGATTAGTTTATGGTCTGATCTCACCAATGAGGGATATACTTCCTGTGGAGCATTTTGTCCCCATGTTTGTGATGATCAGGTCTAGTATATTTTCACCTCTTGTGGGAATGGTGACAAGTTGTTCCATAGCATTTGAGTTTATGAACTCCAGGAACCTTTGGGCTAGGGTATTGGGGCTTGAGTAATGTTCCCAGTCTATGTTTGGGTAGTTGAAGTCACCCAATATGATGGTGTTTGGAGAGACATTTATACTCTCCAGTGTCTTCAGGAAGGCTGTGCGGGGTTCCTGAGTTTGAGAGGGTGGCCTGTAACATGCTACAAACTGTAGAGCAGTTTTGCCCATGGTTAATTGCACCTGAATGCTCTCTGATGCTTTGTGAGTTGCCAGCAGCCTGGAGGTGTGGGTATCCTCTTGATGAATATGGATACACCCCCTCCTTTTGTGGTACTGTCCGGGTTTTGGGGCCGGAACGCATGATATGAGGTAAAACCTGATAGTGCCGGGGTGCTCTCAGGAGCCTTGAACCAGGTTTCAGTCACAGCACAGACATCGATGTTCTCCATACTGAGGAGGGCTTCGAGGGCGTGCATCTTGAGATTTAGACTTCTGGCATTGAGCAGCATTACCCTTAGTTTTTTTCCATTACACCTTTATATGTGATTACCACGTTATACCTCATACCATGCCTGTCATCCCCTACACATGTAACACACATGGACAGGGGTTGGTATCCCAAGGCACCACAGATACACACACCTCCAGGTTGTTGGCACAGCACAAAGCATCAGGGCTTATCCATGAGCAGCTAACAGTGTGTTGGACTGCCTTCTGGTTCATAGCCTGGCACACACAACCCTCCCATACACAGGAAACCCACCTATCCTCCCTAACAACACTGGCAATATGACAGTCTCAAGAAATGTCTTTATATGGCTGGACTGCATCCAGCCAAACATTGTGCGTGAGCATTACTGTAGCTACAACACACGAGCTGAAAGGTTCCCAGCATGTGGTCACTGAATTGCAGTGGAATAACATGTTACCACTCCCACAACAGGTGGGAACATGCAGCACCTGTTCATCAACTACATGTAGACTATATGGCCCAGACCAGATGTGTATCCCCTGCTGTAGGTATTATACCATATACAACCCACACTGTATAGACACATACCGCGTGCGGCCCCTGCACAGTAAGACACAGTCATATTGTTATGCATTGCGAATACCATTTATCCACTAAAGGCACGTGTCAGACATGATAACTACTGCAGGTCACAGGTATTTATGTGTATGTGTCACACACATACATCATGTGTGCATTGCCATTGCTGGTTTAGGCAATGGCATGCATTGTTATGCACAACAACCCACACAAGGTCATATTGTGTGACACAACCACACGTGGAAGTTGTGGGTTTCCAAAACATACCTATCTGTGCTCTGACAATGGAAATAGACCCAGTAGCGGAGCGCACTATTGGCATTACTGGTCAAGTAGCCCTGTTTGGCTGTACTGATAGTGTGGTGACATCACCTGTGTTTACTGGGGGAATATGCAGCATCTGGTGTATTGCAGTATTTGCCAAAAGGATCTGTTCTCTCACACTTGCAATTACACACACCCTACTACCCCCCCCCCACACACACACACACTTGCCATTTGCAGGATTCATACCCCTACCTAACTATGTCACGACACGTGAGAGAGACGCATTAGCAAAGCGTACTATTCGGATTACTAGGAGGTTCCTCTTCTCCGGCTGTACTTATAGGGTGCTGACATCATCAGTGTTTGGAAAGGGTAATGTGCATCATGTAGTGTGATCTCCTGATTGCCAAAAAGTACATCTTTTTCATACAGGATTGTACACACACAAACTCCCCACATCCAAACACACACACACTTGCCATTTGCAGGTTTCAAACTCCTACCTAACTATGTTATGACACTTGAGAGAGACGCATTAGCAGAGTGCGCTATTCGGATTACTGGGAGGTGTCCCTTCTCCAGCTGTACATATAGGGTGCTGACATCATCAGTGTTTGGAAAGGGTAATGTGCATCATGTAGTGTGATCTCCTGATTGCAAAAAAGCACATGTCTTTCATACAGAATTGCACACACACAAACTCCCCACATCCAAACACACACACTTGCCATTTGCAGGTTTCAAACTCCTACCTAACTATGTTATGACACTTGAGAGAGACGCATTAGCAGAGTGCGCTATTCAAATTACTGGGAGGTTTCCCTTCTCCTGCTGTACTTATAGGGTGCTGACATCATCAGTGCTTAGATAGGGGAATGTGCATCCTGTAGAGTGTTTTCCCAGTTGCCAAAAGGGACATCTCCCTCACACAGACATCCACACACACTAACCCCCCTCCACACACACTGGGCAGTTGCAGGATTCAAACCCCTACCTAACTATGTTATGACACTCGTGACAGACGCATTAGCAGAGCGCGCTATTTGCATTACTGGGAGGTTTCCCTTCTCCTGCTGTACTTATAGGGTGCTGACATCATCAGTGCTTAGGGGAATGTGCATCCTGTAGAGTGTTTTCCTAGTTGCCAAAAGGGACATCTCCCTCACACAGACTTGCACACACACTAACCCCCCTCCACACACACTGGGCAGTTGCAGCATTCAAACCCCTACCTATGTTATGACACTCATGACAGACACATTAGCAGAGCGCGCTATTCGCATTACTGGGAGGTTTCCCTTCTCCTGCTGTACTTATAGGGTGCTGACATCATCAGTGCTTAGACAGGGGAATGTGCATCCCGTAGAGTGCTTTCACAGTTGCCAAAAGGGACATCTCCCTCACACAGACTTGCACACACACTAACCCCCCTCCACACACACTGGGCAGTTGCAGGATTCAAACCCCTACCTAATTATGTTATGACACTCGTGACAGACGCATTAGCAGAGCGCGCTATTCGCATTACTGGGAGGTTTCCCTTCTCCTGCTGTCCTTATAGGGTGCTGACGTCATCACTGCTTAGATAGGGTAATGTGCATCCTGTAGAGTGTTTTCACAGTTGCCAAAAGGGACACTTCCCTCACACAGACTTGCACACACATCAACCCCGCTCACCCACACACACACACACACACACACACACACACACACACACACACACACACACACAGAGCATTTGCATGGTTCAAACCCCTACCTAACTATATTATGGCACTTGAGGGAGACGCATTAGCAGAGCACGCTATCCGAATTACTGGGCATCTGTTCTGCACCTGCAGTATTTACAGGGTGCTGACATCTTTATTTCTACAGAGGTATGTACATCTAGTACTACCTGTCAGGTGGGGGATAGCATATATATGCATTTGCAGCCACCTACTTCAGAGTCAGATATGCACATCGCACTGGCAGGTTATGTTCTATACCATGCTTTGTGACCACAGGACCTGTAACACACAACACAACCAGTCCAGAACACCACTCCCACATCCAGGACACACACTTTGCTTCCCTGGGAACGGTGCCGGGATATGCAGGTGTTCACATACACCATTCCAGTTGTTAACATCAGGTACAGGCATATTGTGTGTGGTAACTACTCAGGCCTCTACAACTTTACCTACAGCCACTACAATTTGTGGGTCCATGTGATATGGCAGAACCACTCACCACAGCCACATGGGGGAATACATATTGCACCTGTCCATCTGCAACATGGGTACTCACTGTTCCACACCAGAGGTAGACCACCATTGTTGATATCTGACCATACCCACCTTTCCCTGGACATCCATATCCCATCCCCACCCCCAGGCAAGGTTGTCACTGCAAACAAACTGTATTTAGCACAAGCAGACTCTACACTTGTGAAGACTGGGGTGGACGACTTCAAAGGTCCCATGCTGGGGGACTATACTGGCCACTGTGCATAATCCTTGACAATTGCATTCTATGAGCATGTGTAAGGTTTGCATTGATCATGCTATCCCACATATACCCATGACTGCTCCACAACAAGACACCTGTCAGGTGTACACCAGCCATATATGAGCCGTCCAATAGACAAAGTGAGCTAATACATTGCAGAGTTGTAGCCCACAGAGGGAGGACATCTGTGAACAGTACCGGCATGACACTTCATTCCCACATAATCATCACAACACAGTGTTGACAGTGGAATTGTCCAGACAATGCAGATAGGGCTCCCCTCAGTCTGTTATTGATGCCCACTTACTGTTAGAGGTCCTCAGCAACCCTCTTCCAGCACACACCAACAACATGGATGTGGCTTAGCACATTCAAACCCTGGGATCTCCACTGTGCCCCTGCTTGACAGAGGCACAGCTCACTAGCCTCACACATTGCCTTATGTGACCTACTTTACAGTGGCACAGTAGCCTACTGTACTGGGGATACAGATGTCAAGCACACTCTGGCTAAGCTGTCATTCCCTAGGGCAACAAGCCTAGTATTGACCTCTACACCCATATGTTTAATTGTCAGATGCACAATATTTGTTGCTGTTAGAGTGTTTGCAGGTCTTTATTGCCATAGCATTCCCTGTTCCTATGAACAACTTGTGTATCTGTGGAAGATGTTTGAATATGAGGGCGATCCACTATATCACTTATGTCTCTGTAGTCATTTACTGTGTGCACTGGGCAGATTGCTGTGTTGTGGTTGGTTCCTGGAATGACACGTACAAATACCAGATGTGTGGCCAACTGCTAAACGGAGATATGGCCTAAGTGTGTGAGCATGCCCAGTTCAGCCTTTCCATGGCATGTTGTCTGACATATGCCTCATTTATCCAAGTGTGCAGCATGCCCAGTGTGAGCTTTCCATATGTTGAACTCTGCAGTTCACCACATATTTGGGTGTGTGTGAACTTCAAAAATATCTCACATTTAAGGTTGTGTGCTGAGTGTCATGTTGTGTGCTTACTGGCCAACTGCTTCATGTCTGCCACAACAGGGATTATACTGTGCCTGCAGGGATTGCATGGGATACTTTGCATACAGTTGTCAACATCCTTTCATAATGACCTAACACTGTAGTACTCACAGGTTTGCACTGAACCTGTCAGGTTGTATGTTGGCAATATGTGTGTGTGTTTGGTATGTTGTTTGTAATATATGTGTGATTCGGAGCATATCTGTGAATTCCCAACATGGTTCCTACCATCAGCTGAGTAAGCCTTGTGATTATCCTTAGTGTCCTGTATAATTTGTATCTTCATAGGTTCATACGTTCATACTAGGCTATCCACCCTAGGGCATTAGTAAGCCTAGCCAGAGTGTGTGTGTCTTTCGCCGCCCCTTGCTATGTGACTATTATGGCCATTTATGATTTTCTTTACTGTGACTCTGTCTGGACGTGACACAGTGAAGACCCCCAGTGTACATGTACGATCATCCATCCACTTGGCAATATTCCTGTTGAGGGGTGTCAGTGAGGGGCTCTGCCTAACATGGATTGGGATCCTGTTTCTGGGTGTGGGGAGCCTCTGGGTTATGTATCTGTCCCTCCAGCACATCCTATTTCATTATGTGTTGAGGCTGACATCTGTCACTCTCACAGCTCCAATGGCTTTGATTTCCTGGGGTGGAGCATGTCCATTACTCCTGTGTTGGACATGGCCTTGTACAACAGACATACAATGCCTCTGTGTAGGCAGTCTGTGACTGCATTCAGCTGGGGTGTCTACAGCCAGGCAGCATATGACATATATTTGACACCCTTTATCCTCTTGGTGAGGTACCTTTGAGGTCTTCCTAACCGCTGCAGGTGTCAGGTACGGTACATCCCATATGAGTCATTGTACTAGATTATGGGTTTGATAAGGGAACAGTACAGGGGCACAGTGACCTCTGTTGATGTAGATGTGACTCCTTTCATTATACGGTGTCCAATATAGACAGTCTTCCTAACCACATTGGCATTTTGAGTGTCACATGACAGGTTACTGTCGACTTGTGCCCCTAGGTCCCTGATTACTCCTTGCATACATAATGGTTTACCACCTATGTGGTAATTTGCGAGTACCTTGTCTGGTATTTGGTGGGACATTCATACTTGTCCAGTGTCTTTAGGATGTCTGGGTGGGGTTCCTGTGTGTGAGGGTGTGGTCTGTCACATGCTACAGACTGTACAGCAGTTTTGACTACACTTAGGTGCACATGGGTGGTCTCTGCTGCTTTGTGCATTGTCAGTTACCTGGCCGTATGGGTGTCTGTGCTGCATATGGATACTCCCCCTCCTTTGATGTTTTGGTCCAGGTGTTGGGGCCATAACGCATGATATGTGGTATAACCTGGTAGTGCTGGTGTGCTGTCAGTAGGCTTGCAGCAGGCTTCTGTCACTGCACAGACATCGATGTTCTCCATACTGGGAAGTGCCTCAGGTGCATGCATATTGCAGTTTACACATCTGGCATTGGTCAGCATTACCCTTATGTTTCTTACCACTTATGTTTTCTAGGGTGGTGGGTTAGTCTTTTTGGCCTTGCCTATGTACGGCTCTATGGAGGTGGCAAAGGCCTTATCCAGTATCCAGACGCCTAGGGGTAACAGGTGCAAGCCATCCCTGGAACAGCAGCATGGCTTGTCATGCATGACATCTCAAGCAGACAGACATTAGACCCTGTTGGACTGACAGCTGTAACTGTGCCACCTGTTAAAGCTGATCATTCTGTGTTTGTACTGTGGCATCATTCTTGGTGAGGGCTGGATGCTGCAAACGGCCAGTATCATACCGGCCTGGAGTACATACTCAGAGAGCTCATCCATGTCTCTTTTCATGTAGTCCAGGGAGGTACATCTCAGGTCATTCACACCAGCATGGACAATGAGTGCATCATATTTCTGCTTGCTTTGGGGTGACCTGCGTACTTGTGTTATGTGGCATATTGTGGCAGCCTACAGGCAGCTTACTGTACCCTTTCCCTTGTTCAGTCTGGTGAGTGTGACAGTAGTGTGTCTGCCTATACAGACACCTATTACAACTGTATCAGGCATCTTGTTTCTCCTTCTGGCCTGTAACTGTTTGGCACACCAGCTTTGTGTACTATGTGTTGCATGTGCTATGTTTGGAGGTTGTGGTTGCTTGGGGTCTGCTTTGGAGGCCTCTGTTGGTGTGGTGTGTTTGTAATTAGGGCCTCCGGGAATGTTTTTCTGTGTTTATGTGTTTGGTTTACAGTTGTGATAGGTCTATGTGGGACTGGGTTTGTGGTGTATGTGGTTACCTTCTCCTCCTGACTAGTTTTGACAGTACTGAGTTGGGTGAGCTCAGCCTCCGGTTTGGATAAATGGTTGCATCTCTCACATATATTTGTATTTATTGGGGGGAGTTGTGGGTTGTCTGTGTACTTGGGGCAGGTGTCACATTGCCTCTGGATTCACAGATTCTACTTGTTGTGGCTGGCCTTAGTGGATTGTATGTGTGGACATATTTTATTGCCATACTACTGATTAGTGATTACTTCCCTTTTTATGTTTGCTCTATCATGTAGTAGCTTCCTCATTCTCTTGCATGGTTTGGTAATGGTTGGAGTCCAGCATGCCAGATGCCTGCGTGTATGGCATTGTGTCTTCTTGTTATTTGTGATTGCATAATCCAAGCATTCCTGGCTGTGTTATGGAATGCCTGTATAACATGTTCTGCGGAGTGTCCCATATTCTGCACCTGCACAGGGCCTTTCGTGGATTCCACATCGGTTTGGAGGGGTGCAACCTATGCTTTACACATGTTTTTCACTGTGGTTTTCTGGCCAGGGACTGTGGTCAGGATGTGTATATCCGGTGTGATTACTCTATGGTCTGGTCTTACCAGTGAGGGATACACTTCTCATCTTGCCATCCAGTACCCATGTTGCTGATTATCACATCCAGTATGCTTACCCCTCTTGTGGGAGTGGTATGTTGTTCCTGGGCATTTTGGCTTATGGATTCTGGGAACTTTTCTCCTACTGTGTTGGTGCTAGTATAATGCTCCTAGTGTATGTCTGGGTATTTTCAGTCAAGAAATATAATGTGGTTTGGGGGGCTTGATATATTCATATATTCCAACATAGGCCAGGTGCAGTTCCTGGTATTAGGACAGTAGTCTGCAACAGGCTATATACTGGGAGGCAGTTTTAGCCATTGGTACTTGACCATGGCTAATCCATGCTGCTTCTTGTTGTGGTACCAACATGGGGGTGTGGTTATCCTTGACATTTATTGCTAGTCACCCTCCTTTTATAGCTTGTTCCATGTTTTGCGGCTGTACAGCACAGTATGAGGTGTAACCTGGTAGTGTTAGGGTGCTGATGTGAGCCTTGACCCAGTTTTCTATTACAGGACTGATATCAACATTCTCCATACTGTGTGCGTTTACACTGCACACATCTTGCTGTTTAGACTTCTGGCATTGGGTAGCATTACATCTAGGTTCCTATCCCTTGTGGTACCTATGAAGGTGGGTTTGTGTTTGAGACTTACCTATTCAGGGCATGCTGTGGGTACTGACGGCCTTTGCCATTATCCATGGGGCCTGGACTGATAAGTGCACGCCACCCCTAGCAGGTGGTGCATCATGTCATGTTCAGCATGTCTTCCCAGGCTGAAACACATTGGCTCCCCTTTGACTAACTGCATTACTTCAGCCAGTTATTGCAATTGATCATCCAATTGTCATTTTTTGGCTTCATGCTTGGTGAGGGTGGATGTTAGTCAGGGTCCTCAGGTGTGCATATAGTACATGGTGTTACATTACTTAACACATGGCATTCATGCCTCAGCTGGTGCTGCAGGGCTGCCTCTGTCGGATGCACATACATGTTTGTGAGCAGGTCATGTCATTTTAGGCATCCCTGTTATTATTTGAGTGAGTCAGAGGGGGTATCATTCCCAGGGTTCCTACTGAGCCAGTGTATGTGCTATGCGTTGCCTCTTTGCCAAGGCCAGGGCATACTGGGCACACCTCCTTCTGCCTACTGGGGCAGGCTCAGGTTGTTCCTCCTCCGAGTCATGCTCTGCCTGTGATGGCCTTGGCAATGGTGGGGGGCTGTTTGGCCCAGCCCTATGCTGGTCCTGCTGCAGCTGTTTTCGCAAGATCATATTATGTAGCATAGCACATACCATGACAATTTGGGTACATGTAGTTGGTGAGTACTGTAAGGCTCCACCAGATGTGTCCAGACACCGGAACCATGACTTGAGCAGCCCAAACACATGCTCTATTACATTACGTGTTTGTGCATGTGCATCATTATGGCGTTCCTGTTCAGGTGTGTGTGCGTTTCTGATGGGTGTCATCAGCCACGGCTCCAGTGCATAACCTGCATCCCCCACTAGGTGTCCGTGTGGGATGTCCCCATTGGCAAATGTCTGGTACAGCTGCGTCAAATGCCAGATGTGGGAATCATGGTAGCTCCCAGGGCAGCCAGCACACATATTCATTATTATGCCCTGGGCATCCACACGACCTGGCAGTTGATGGAGGGGAAGCCCTTGCAGTTAATGTAGGCCCTACCCCGCTCACCGGCTGGTGTTTTGATGCGCATGTGCGTGCAGTCTATTGCACCCACTACCTCAGGGTATTCCGCTATTTGCTGGAAGAGACGCATATTGCTGGCCAATACCTCACGGGCATTGGGGAAATATACATGATCACCGACATGTGCTGACATGGCATCCAGGAACTGGTGCAGTACCCTGGAGGCTGATGCCTGTGATATCCCCATCATATCACCAGTTGGTCTCTGGAAGGTACCTGTTGCTAGTATTCTTAGGCCAACACATACCTTGGTTCCCCTCTGTTGGTTCTGTGTGTGAGGCGTGGCCTGCACAGCTCGACTATTTGCTGCAGGAGCTCTCTGTCCACTCTATAGCGCTCTACTATCTCCAGCTCATGTAACCCGTGGTAGGTGACCCTGGGCCTGAACACTTTTCTCCGTCTCCTCACTGTGGGTTGTCTGGCACCATCTGCATTGTCACCACCCTCAGCAAGTCGCCTATGTCTCATTATGACAGCTATAGCAGCCCCTAACATTTCTGGTCTGAGTTCAGCTTTTTCAGTTTTCACTTCTAATAGCTTACTCCTGTCCTGCAGTGTCTCTTGAGAGAAACATCCTGCACTGCTGTTTGCAGAGTTTTAAGTGCTGGGCTGGGCTACTATTCTGCCTGTGTAATTGCCTGCTTCTAATTGTTTTCACCTGCTAGCTCCAGCAGTATTCCCTGCTAGCTTCCTACTAATTCTGTTGCTTCCTTTTTCTTTTCTGTTTCCTCAGGGGGGAGCAGCATGCATACCAGCAGAAACACGCTCACAGTGGCTTACACGCGCGCATACATGCTTACACGGTTCAGGGTCTGCCTATTAGGGTTAAAATGCGCGCACACTAGCCCAAACAGTGTTACAAATCTACCAACACGCTCCCACATGCTCAGTCTGCCTTACACGCACGCACACTGCCCTACTCGCCCTTCATGGCGCACACATGTGCGCATGCACGCCCAGCAAGAAACTTTGGTGTAATAACAGTGTACACCTTCCATTTCTTGACTTTCCCATGCTTATCTTGTGGCATTCCTCTTTCCCTGATCTGTCTCTGTCATCTGTCATGTTACACTGACCTCCAATGAACTGCATTTCTTTCTACCATTCCCCCCTGTGATGTCACCTTTCTCCTACTCTATTTCTCCCCCTTATGCATCTCTTACACTACTCAGACTGTGCTCATTTGCTATGTGACTGTGGGATTCAGTATCCTAACCCTCATTTACATGAGATTGCCTACTAATGCCTTAGACTCAGCTTCCCCCCTTAGCAACCACTACACGGTGGCATTGTCATTCCATGTATTGCATAAAACCCACATTTGTGGGTTTATGACCTTCATTTTTATGTTTTATAAAGTGCAGCCCGTTTGCACGGGGCTGCGCTGCGTTTAAACATTGGCGATCGCCGAAAAAAAAAATTATATATTTTTTATATTTGCATCAGGTTACCTTGCCAATGGCCACATATTTGGCCATTGGCATGCTGCCTGACACATATGCACCCTTTATTTGCAGCTGATATGGCTCCATTGTGATTTTTGCAGAAACATACTCAGTTGTCAACTGAGTACATTTCTGCAGCTAAAACGTCTCTTACACGGGCTGGTTTCTGCTACATGGATTGCTAATATACCTCATTTGCATACCTTTCGGCTGCAAGTGAGGTATTTAGCATATCCACGCCCAGTCCATGTAAGAGATGTTTTAGCTGGTCTCTTACATGGAGTTTCGGGCTGTTCCTGGATCGCGAGTGTTACACGTCTCTTACACTCCGTGCAAGCCTTCGTGAATCCTGCCCATAGTGTTTTTATCAACTGTGCATGATAATATTATTGTAAAATACTGATTTAATCCTTAGATTCTAAAAAAAATACGTATGACAAGGACTCTGCTTCACTCCTATCAATGATCTTGGACACTGAATGCTCCCTACTGAAATGTCAGCACTTGAAATAAGTGCCAACACATGAAGAAAAAAAAAAGAAAGACCAAAACAGCAGGCGAGGAGGGAATCTTGAACATTGCTCTTCTCCATGAAACGTTTTTTTTTTTTTTTTTTTCAGTAAACCCTGATGCAGGGGACAAGCCCCCCCCCCAAAAATTTATATATACTAACTGTGAGATTGCCATACCTCAGAGAAAAGGGAATACTCTGTGAAATGGCCATCTCAGACTTAGTATATGTAAGCCCATTTTTTTGACCATTCAGTCTCTGGGTTTTGGGGCTCACTTTAGGGGTTCTGAGTTTTCAAATTGTTACCAATATGTAGAATTATAAACTTCCTAAATTCACTTCTCAATGCAGAAAACAAGTTGAAGCAGAACTCCAGAATGGAGATAAGGGTTGAACTACTAGAAAAATACCACATAGAACATCACTAAGTAGTAAGCATGAAGAGCCTCTTAACATAAATACAAAAGCTCCCAACCTCAAAAAGGAGTAAAAGATATGTAGTATAACTGGACCGAAAGAACTGAGACAACATGACTCATTTAACAAGGGTGTGGAGATTCAAGGACAATGTGCATCTTACTAGCTGTGATCCACCCCATGCAATTTATTTCTGCAGCACTCATCTATGAATCTCAGCCCCTGTAAGATGCAAAGCTCCCAAAATCCCCCCATACAAGTGGTTTCACCTACTGTATGCCAATTATTAAAGTAATCATCTCCAAGATCAATGTACCTCAATGAAGATGGAATTCCCTGTTATTGTGAAGTCCATCAGAGTACATTTTACGCACTAATTATTAGATTTGCCAAACAGATGATTGTCACTCTCCATTCCTCACTAGCTCTATACTTTTCAAATACTTTACTGCACAAAAGAATGAGGGTGTGCCTGACGATAACAGAAAGCAAGTTGTACCTCTGTATCAGAATTTTTCAGACAGTTTAATTTCAGCTCAACATGCCAAGCTAGCAGAAATGCTCACAAATGATATTTGTATAAAAAGAAGTTATGCAGTCACCATAACGTTCCATGTTTGTAGTCCATCTCGCCCTTCATTCTTACACATGGATTTGGAGCCAGTCCTCCGCTTCGACTCTGCGTTTTTACAAGCTCAAAGTCTTCTAGTTGGCTTGTGGCTAGGTAGGTATCCCTTGGTGCACCAGTACAATCCCCAGATCCTGTTTGCTGCTAACTATACAGAAATAACAAAAAAACATGCAGAAATAACCCAATAATAAAAAGGGCTCCACTTAATAACAATTTTTCTGTCTCCAGATCCTTTCAAGATGGGGGTAGGAGGGTGGGTTCATAAGAATGAAGGGTGCGATGGACTACAAACATGGAACGTTATGGTGAGTACATAACTTCTTTATGTTCTGTAGTCCTATCTCACCTTCATTCTTACACATGGGACAGCGTCCCTAGCACCTTATTCTTGGGTGGCTCAAGGAAAAATACTCCTGAGTACCGTGGAACCAAAGGATGCTCTACCCCTGGAGGTCAAATCCAATTTGTAATGAGTAATAACTGTATGAGGGGTAGCCCAAGTTGCTGCTGCACAGATATTATCAAGTGGGACCATGGCTTGAAAGGCTGCAGAAGTAGACTGAGATCTTGTAGAATGAGCTTTAATTTTGAAAGGTAAATGCTTACCATCAGAATAGTAAATGTAAGTAATACAGCTAGAGATCCAATTAGAGAGGGTCACTTTGGAAACTGGGAGACCTAATCTGGAGTCGGAGAAGGAAATAAATAATTGGTCTGACTTCCTGAATTCCTTAGTCCGGTGCAAATTAAAACGTAATTGTCTATGAACATCCAACTGATGAAATCTGTATTCTGCTGCATTGGAATGATTAGGTAAGAACACCGGAAGCTCTATGGATTGGCTCAAAGTGTTATGGGAACAGACCTTGGGGACAAAGGCTGGATAAGTACGAACAGATACTCTGTCTTTGCAAAATATCAAATACGGGGGGGGGGTTGACGCTTAGTGCTTGTAACTCAGAAACCCTTCTAGCAGATGTGATTGCCACCAGCAACAAGGTCTTCCAAGACAGAAATTTCAAAGGAGATGAATGGGCTGGCTCAAAAGGTGGAGACATTAATTTGGATAGAAAAAAAAATTCAAGTCCCATGAAGCAACCCGTTCCTAAAGGGGAGTTCTTAACAAAGTGGCACCTTTAAGGAAGGTCTTGCACAACCATGTGACATCAGATTAGAATCTTGTTGACCCAGATGAAAATTAGAAATCGCTGCCTACTGAACCCTGATTGTGGCAGCCACAGATCCCTGGTGGAAAAGTTCAGGCAAGAATTCCAATACCATCGGAATAGATGCAGTATAAGGGTCAACATTCCTTTCCTCAGCCCAGATAGAGAACCTCTTCCATTTACTGGTGTATTATTTCCTAGTGGAGGGTTTATGAGAAGATGTAAGGATATGGGTCACGGAGGGTGAGAAATTGTGAAGCCTGACTAGGGATGGAACTGGAGCAGCCAAGCTGTCAAATTGAGGGTGTGTAGGCTGGGGTGAAGAGAGCCTGACATGTGTGTCAAGAGATCTGGCACTGGATTCAGAGTCCATGGATCGTCTAATAGGTGAAGCCAGAGAAGGGGGAACCAAATTTGTCGAGGCCAGTAAGGAGTAATGAGGATCAATTTGCTTCCCAGCAGTTTCGCTTTTTGAATCACCTTGGATATGAGAGGAAAGGGTGAGAAAGCATAAAGGAGACACAGAGGCCAATCGTGAACAAGTGCGTCTCTTGGTGACTCCACCGGAGGGGGGACAAGGGAGAAATAGCTGCTGCATTTGGTATTGATTGGGCTGGCAAAGAGATCGCAGCAAGGCTGTACCCATCTGTGGAAAATCTGCTTCGCTATTTCCTGCTTCAGAGACCACTCATAAGGCATCAAAATTGCCCGGCTGAGTTTGTCGGCTATCACATTGGTTGTCCCCGGGATGTGCATCGCGACCAGAAAGCACTGGGAAGACATCGCCCATTTCCCAACTCGAATGGCCTCTCAACAGAGTGGGTATGATCTGGTTCCACCTTGTTTGTTGAGGTACCATACTACCGACATGTTGTATGATTGTATCGCAATCGTCCCAAGAAGAAGAAGAAGGTCGTGAAGTGCTTGCAACGCCAGGAGCACCGCCCTCGTCTCTAGAACATTGATATGCAGGTGAGCCTCATGATCTTGCCATGTGCCTTGGACAGTCCTGCCTAGATAATGCCCCCCCCCCCACACCCTATCTGTGAGGCATCCGTGGTCACAGTGGCAATGGGTTGGCGAGGGAGGAATGGAGTGCCCATAGTTAACTGACTGGGTTGAATCCACCAACTGAGGTCCTTCTTGCAAGAATCTGTTAACAGAATGTGGTGAGTTAAGGGCAGTTGTTGGAAGGACCACTGGGATTACAGACGCCATTGAAGAATCCGCATGTGTAGTCTAGCTAGCGGCACTAGTAGTATAATAGAAGCCATGGTCCCTAGAAGCTTCAGAACAGTCTTGGCCTTGACTTTTCGGAGAGGGAGAAGATGGTGAATTTTTAGTACAAGATTCTGTGCCCTTTCTACTGGAAGGTGAGCCAACATGGCCACTGTGTCTATTTCTGTGCCTATAAAAGTCACAAATTGAGAGGGTTATACAGCAGATTTTTTTCCCAATTTATAGTAATCCCCAACTGGGCACAAAGTTGAATAGTAGCATCCCTGGTCTGAAGAAGTAGATGCCTGGTGGGGGTGGTCAGCAGCCAGTCATCCAGATAAGGAAACACCTGGAATCCTAGACATCTCAGGTGAGCTGTCACTACTGCCATAGACTTGGCAAACACCCTGGGGGCTGTGGAGAGACCAAAGGGCAGAGCACGAAACTGTTAATGACTGGCTCCCAGCCGTAAGCGTAGATGACTCCTCGACGCCCTGTCCATTTTTATGTGGTAGTAAACATCATGGAGGTCTATTGAGCACATCCAAGTGTCTTTCCCTAGTAATGGGAGTATAGACTGCAGTGTCACCATCCGGAACATGTCCTTCCTTACAGATTTGTTTAATTTGATGAGGTCCAAGATGGGCCTCCAGTCCCCTGTACATTTTGGGACACTAAAAAGAATATGGAGTAAGTTACGAATCCTATTTGGTCTGTGGGGATGGACTGGATGAATCTTTTTGCAAGCAACTTGTTGACTTCCACAGTTGCTTGATGCCTGTGATTGGGTGGAACATCCGGGATCCTCTTGGGGACATGAGGTGGCAGAAAAAAGGGTATGGAATAATCTCTGGTGATAATTCTTTGTACCCATATGTCTCGAGTGATACTTAGCCAGGCTTCTGGATACAAAGAAATGCGACCCCAGACTGGCTCCAGAGAAGCACAGTCGGAGCCCACATCAGGAGTGCTGGTAGGGCCGGCCCCGGAACGAATCACGGCCTCCCTGGCTTTGAGGTCCACCACTGCCTCTAGGGCAATGTCTACCATTTCCTCCTCCTCCTCCTCTGAAGGAGTCACCCTGTGCATCCTGAAAAAACCTCTGGGACTTCTTGATCCACATTTTACCACCTCTCTGACCCTTGGGATATGGTCTATAGGGCACGATAAAACATACTCCCATGGCAGAGTGTGTTTTTCCTTCTTGCTTGCACCGGGTGAGTGTGTCCTTTACCTTAGGTCCAAACAATGAAGAACCGTCAAAGGGGGCATTGGTAAAGTTAGACTTGAACGGCTCTGCAAAATTACAGAAGCACATCCAGGAATGCCTCCTTAGGGAAACTCCTGAATCCACTGCTTTGCTCACTCCATCGACTGCATAAGAGATCAGCCTCATGGACGAGTTAACAATAGAATTCAAGGTAGACAACTGAGCAGACACCTTCTCAGGGACTCCCTCAGTGGATGTACCTTGTAAATTCTCTCCTAACTCCTTAAGGAGGTCTCTCTGAAGCGTCGTAAAGTGTGTTAGGTAGTTCAGCGACCTAAGAGTAAATGCTGCTGATGAAAAGATATGCTTCCCGTATCTGTCCATTCTTCGAGAATCTTTATTCGGATGGACAGAAGTAGTAGTCTCTGCTAGCTCCTTCTTTGTTGCCACCGCCACCACCATGGCATCTACGGGAGCACCTTTGACAAAAATTCCTTCTACTTGGGAGCTGACAGAAATATATTTGGTCTCCTTGGGACTGGCTCCACGGCATCAGGAGTATCACACACTTTCCGACTAACAAGCTCTAACAGTTCATCGAAGGGTGGAGACACCCAAGAGGCTGAAGGTTGAGACCAGAAAGCCTTCAGGTACACCAACTCCTCATCAGAAGGGGTAACAATAGGCCAGCCACACCTCTGCTTAAGGATCTCCAAGATGTCTACAAAGGAGACATCATCAGAGGATGACTTGGGGGACCCTTCTGACTCCTCGAGGTCAGTGTCGGATGTAAGAGACTCATCCTGGGAGTCTACATGCTTCCTTTTGCATGTCCTCTTCCGTGGGGCTCCTTGGAAGGATATTCTCAGGAGGTCTCAGAAGAATGGGGGTCACCAGCCGGGGGCTCCTGAGGCTGTGGGTCTCTGCTGTCCAGAGAAGGAGTAGGTGCTGAGACTGAAGTAGGTGCCCAAGGGGGAAGAGTGTCGGTAACCCTGGTAGGAGCTGATGATCGGGACAGCACACTCTCATCATCATCTTGAATGCTGACCTCCCTGGCTTCGAAGACCTCTCCAGCTCTAAGGAGACAGAGGACACCATCGGCTCTGAGATAAATGTAGGGTCCAAGCTCAACCTAGCCGACGCACCGAGAGAAAGGCTTGGAACTGAAGAGGTCCGGTTCCAGGCATCCTCGTTGGGGCCGACCGGTGAGCTTAGACGCCACGAACAGCACCGAAGGTGTTGGAGCAGAACTCGGCTCCGAAACAGCCTTAGGTGGAGCTGGAACTGAGGATTCCACCAGTGGTACCGAACACTCTGACTCCAAAAGTCCAGCATGGCTCAGAGGAGGAATCACAGAAGGGATAATGGACTCAAGTGGCCCCAGAACCGACTGGGTTGGAGCCAACAACATTGTAGGCAAGGCAGATGACTTCAGGAGTCTCAGCACTACTCTCTCAACATCTTCTTCTGATAAACTCCTGGAAGACAGTGTGGGAGATCGAGATTTCTGTAGTATGGGGGACCTTAATATGTAGGGGAGACCAGTAAAGGATTCATAGACTGGCTCCAATGTCTGCTATCAGTGGTCAGCTCCGAACTGCCTGGTGTTGTAGCAATAGTTTTATTTTATTTATTTATTTTACATTTGTTGACCGGGATAGTCCGACTGGATGCATGTCCATTTTCAGCGGAGGCCCGGGGAGAAAAGCTCCAAGGGAAAGCAGATACAGCATTACATAATACCAGCATTACATATTACAAACAGACTATTTACAGAGATTACATAAGTAAGCAAGTTAAACAAGTTACACAGGTTACAGTTAGTCCTGAGCACAAGTCAGGATTAAATTAAATTACACAGTAAACTGGTTAACAGATTTTTACACATTCGAGTTAGGCAGGCTTGATACACTGACATAGCCAGTTAAGTGACAAATGTTGTTTGAGTCTAGTTTTAAATTGACCTAAGGTGGAAAGTAAGGTAATATCAGCTGGAAGAGAGTTCCAGGATCTACTTACAGAGTTTGCAGAGAGAGAATCACCGGCTGTGTTATTAATTTTGCTAGTCTGAATTAGTAGTTTGTTAGAGGATCGAAACGTTCTAGGATTGTTATAGGGGGTGATAATATTTTTAAGTGCAGGAGTATTGTCCGGATTATAGAGGATTTTATAGGCCATAATCAGTTGGTTATACTGGATTAGGCTAGGTAGTTCAAGCCAACCAAGCTGATTTAGATTGATGCAATGATGTGTCCTAAAAGGCAGCCCAGTGGCAAACCTGGCAATATGGTTGTAGCAAATTGAGAGTTTGTTAAGGACAGTCTTGTTCAAATTCAAGAGTAGAGGGGATGCATACAGAAGGGTTGAAAGAAGGTGAGAGCAAGCTATGGCAATTTTAGCCTGAGGGGTTAGGAAGGCTATTATTCTGTAAAGTGACCCTAGTTTTTTATTGATGGTTTTGATAGTTTGGTTAACATGTAGGTCAAATTTGAGATTATTGTCTATGATGACACCTAATAGTTTTGTAGATGGGTCAGGGGAGATTATTGTGCCATCATTTGATTTTATGGTAAAGGTGAAAGCGGTAGACCTATGTGTTGGTGAAAATAACAGCATTTTAGTTTTTTTGGGATTTAAGATCAGACGATGTTCAGAAAGCCAGTTTTCTATTGTATTAAAGGTGGTCTGGGTAGCTGACCATAACTCTACTGGAGATGTGGCTGAGCAAATCAGAGTAGAGTCATCAGCATATTGGATACAGCTGACTTTTGGGATGACAGTATAAAGGTCGTTAATGAAGATGGAGAACAGCAAGGGCCCTAGTATAGAGCCTTGTGGTACTCCGAGGGTGTTAGGTAGAAGGTTAGAGAGTTTGTTCTGCCAGAGGACAGCCTGCTGTCGACCATTCAGGTAGGGATGAAACCATTGGAGGGCTCCAGTATCTAGACAGAATGTTTGCAGGGTGTGGATTAAAAGTTGGTGATCAACCATATCGAATGCCTTGGAAAGATCCAAAAAGAGGGCTGAGGATATATAATTATTGTTGCGATTATGGTTTATGGTGTTAGTAAAGGCTAGGAGGGCTGAAGTAGTGCTGTGATGAGGATGGAAGCCATGCTGAGTGTCTGCCATAAGGCGATTTTGGATTAGTTGGTGCATGAGTTGTCTATGAATACATTTTTCCATAATCTTTGCAAGTGGAGAGAGTATAGCTATTGGCCTATAATTGGAGAATTCAGTAGAGCTGCCTCCTTTGTGAAGTGGGATTACATAGGATATTTTCCAGATGGTGGGAATTTTAGCTTCTACTATGGTTCGATTGATTAGTATTGAGACGGGGTAAGCAATAGCATCAGCAATAGTAGTAGTACCTTCGATCGGTTCTGAATTCAGTGCAGCCAAGGAGGCAGCAGATTTGTCAGTTTTAGAAATTTTGAGAGGCGGCTCCGTTGCACCAGCCGTCGCCGGGGAATGCCTCTTAGAAGGTTTACATTTTTCCTTTTTACATCCATGCGACTTAGAAGAGAAGGAAGAGCTAGCCAGATCTTCCTCAAAGGAGGGCTTAAGGAGACATTTTAATATAAGTTTATTATTTCTCTCCTGCAATACCCTGGCACTAAATGAGTGACAAAATAGACATGTTTCCTATAAATGGATGACTCCAAGACAGTATACACAGTTACTGTGGCCATACATTATAGACATCTTCTGTGAACATTTCACACACTTTTTAAAGCCAGAAGGCTTATGATCCTTGACCTCCTTAGACATCTCACATAAGATTAAGCCAATCAGACACACAGAGAGGAGTGGAAGGACTAGGTCCTCTAACTTATGGGCCTAGCCCTTAAAGTACTAGCAGATACACAACCACGAGGACTAGGTCCTCTAACAAATGGGCCTAGCCCTGGTTAGAAAAATAAGGGAGAAACCTAGGTCCTCTAACTAAAACAGACCTAGAAGAGGAAATGGGTTAGAAAAGACAACTTTAAACACTCGCGCACACACACACTGGAAAAAAATCTCTAACAAGTCAGTGATAGAGAATTAAGGTGAGAAACCCCGTTCTAATTGCAAATACAACTATGCGGAGAACTCCGCAAGCAAAAGCTAGTTTTTTTTAAGCTAAGAACACAGCACACGGAGAAAGCTTATCTAAATTATACAAAGCACTGCGCACACAGTCTAAGCTATGCGCAAAAGCGCCTACAACCACTAATAATCAACAATATCTAAACTATTAGAAATATATATATATATATATATATATATATATATATATATATATATATATGGCAAAGCCCAGAGATAAACTAACTGGCACACAGGATACCAATGAGAACGATAAGGCCGACGGCCAACTGTTCTCAGAAAACTTAACACACAAGGAAATACCCAGTAAATGCTCAAATATCTAACTACATAAACGACACTAGCAAAAAATATATAAAGGTATCTAAATATGAAAAACAGTACAAAATAGCTAAAAAATTAGCAAAATGTGTTAGACTTAGCCACAGTCAAGAAGCAGCACATCCAAACTCATTGACGCGGCAAACAAGATCTGGGGATTGTACTGGTGCACCATGGGATACCAACCTAGGCACGAGCCAACTAAAATACTTTGAGCTTGTAAAAAGGCTGATTTGGAGCCAAGGATTGGCTCTGAACCCATGTGTAAGAATGAAGGTGAGACAGGACTACAGAACATTGAATGTTATCTATTAGCTTGCTACAGATCCCCCACCATGCCCCAAGATTCTCACTACACCTTTCTAAACATACTGGAAAATATTAAGATAAAACCAAACACCCTAACACTGGGTGATTTCAACTACCCTACTATTAACTGGGAAAACTACTCATGTACCAAAAACTTTGCCCAACGGTTCTTGGAATTCATAAATTCCAGTGCCCTGGATCAACTAATCCATAGTCCCACCAGGGGCTCCAATGTCCTAGACCTGGTCATTACCAACATGGGAAATCGATGCTCCACACCTGTGGTCAGGTCTGACCATAAGCTAATCACCCTTGACATCCACATCCCTCCCCCAGCTCCCAGTATGGAAACCTCCATAAAAAACTTCTCCAAAGCCAACTTCATGCTACTCCAGTCAGAAGTGACAAACTTCATGACACCCATGGAGACGGGAACTGAAAGTTCGACTGCTGAATCCTACACTAAGGCACTGTACGAGCACATCCACTCATGCATGAATCGTGCCATCCCGAATAGAACCAAGATGCTCTCCTCTAAAAAAAAAGGAAGTCAATCCGGTGGTCCCCTGTCATAAACAAACTTTACAACAAAAGGAAGTAACTGTTGCAGAAAAGAGGAAAATCCCAGGATGCAAAAAACTCCCTTACCAGCATCAGTAAGAAGCTGAGATACCTCATAAAATCCTCCAAAGCTAGTTCTTTTTCTTCTTCTTCTTTCAGCTTTTCCCAGTTAGTGGTCACCACAGAGGATCACCTGTCCGCTCATGACTGGCAGTGGAGTTTTACGGAGTCAAGTTGCCAGCCCGGCGCCCAACCTTCCACAGAAGGCACACGCACACACTCACACCTAGGGCCAATTTAGTGTCTCCAATCCACCTACTGCATGTCTTTGGGATGTGGGAGGAAACCGGAGCACCAGGAGGAAACCCACACGACCACAGGGAGGACATGCAGACTCCACACAGAAGCACCCCAGCCGAGAATCGAACCACAGAACCACTTGCTGTGAGGCAACGCTAACTGCTGCACCACCGCGGCCACCTTTCCAAAGCTAGTTATTAAAGTAAAGGCAATTTTACCTCCAAAGCTAGTTATGAAAGTAATTGCCAAAGATTCCAAAGACAACCACAAGCCATTCTATAGCTATGTCAAGAATCTAAATGGCAATGCTCAGATCTGCTCTGAGCTACAACAGAATGGCATCAAACATACTGATCCCAAGGATATTGCCAATATCCTGGCAGCTCGATTCAGTGCCAACTTCACCCCCCTCTCACCCCCTAAATGGCCCATCTCAATATAAAAAGATTGCCAAATTCCGGTAATATTGGCCACATGGGTAAAAAACGCATTCTCCAAAGTTTAAGAATACAGCATCCATGGGACCAGACGACATCCTGGGCTGTGAACTACAAAATTAACTGGCACCTTACCTAAGTGTCATGTTTAATCATAGCCTCACCTCAGGCTTCGTGCCCACTGAGTGGCGCACAGCTGCAGTTATCCCACTCCACAAGGAGGGATCCACCTTGGATCCTGGGAACTACCGCGTCATCAGTCCGACGAGCCTGATCTGCAAGGCCATTGAACATATTATCATGGAACTTATAAACAAAAGACATTGTCAACCTTCAAACACTGAACCCCACCCAGTTTGGGTTTGTGAAGGGCCAATTTTGTCTCTTGAACCTAAATGACTTCTTTGAATCAGTCTCCAGAGCTGTGGACGAGGGTAAGGCAGTCCACACAGCCTATCTGGACCTTGCCAAGGCTTTCGACACCATCCTCCACTCTGGAATCATAGATAAACTTACAAAGCTGGGCATTAATCCCTACGTCACTCGATGGGTTGCCAACTGGCTTACTGACAGAACCCACATTGTAAAAGAAGCCAATTCCAAATCCAGCTCCAGACAAGTGGAGTACCTCAGGGTTCAGTCCTGGGACCGCTCTTGTTTGGCATCTACTTCTCTGATGTACAAGCAACACTAACGGACTCTGGCTAACAAAGTTTGCAGATGACTGCAAACTGGGAGCCATTACTGAATCTCCTAATGATGTGGATATTCTACAAAAGGGCCTTACAGAAACAGATGCTTGGTGCCAGAGCCATGAGCTCAAGCTCAATGCCAAGAAATGTATAGTTATTGCCTTTGGGGGAAAACATGTACCCATGAATTACCACATAGGTAGCAGTACACTAAACACCGAAAGTGTGATAAGAGACTTAGGGACACAGGTGGACAGTGGTCTCACCTTCGATAGCCACATTACCACAACAGTCAGTTAATCCTTCTATGTGGCACACCTCATCACTAAGGGCTTTTCATCCAGAAAAAAGGAGGTCATTGTCCCACTGTACTCATCCCTCATTAGACCCATTATAGAATACAACGCCCCATTTGGTATGTACCTCTCAAGACATCTGCAACAACTGGAAAGGCTGCAGAAATACCTCACTAAAAGAATCACAGGCCTAAAGCAGATGCCCTATGCTGATCATCTAAAAAAACTCAAGCTATACTCTGTTGCATATCGTCTACTCAGAGGCAATCTCTGCTTAACATACAAGGCCATGTCAAACCCAGAGCTGTTGGACATGCTGCACATAGATATCCCAATCCCTCAGAGCCACACGCTCCAAGGATCTAAACCTTGTCATCACAATGAATAAAACATGCTGGAGGGATAGGTTCCTGACAGAGACTCCCCAGACTCTGGAATAGACTGCCCATACATGTCAAGCAGAGCACCTCTTTGGCCCTCTTCAAAAGGAACCTTGACAATTGGATGGGAGATAGGAAATTCACTCCGGGGATCATGTCAGTCGCTCTGTTAGACAGGGGTCCAGGGATGTAAATATTGTGGGAAGAAATAGCCAGGGAATTGTTATAGCTAGTAATCCAAAAAAGAGCACAGCGTTGCAAGTCCACAGAAGGAAATGTATTTACAAAAAGTTATCCACAGGTTAAGGTACTACTTCTCTTGAGAGTGTCATTAGTTTTACCCTTGTTCAATTTATCTGAAAAAATAAGGTTCAAATTTAATTTTCTTAAATATATTTGAAAATCAACTATTATTGAAGCTATATCAGGCATGTATGTAGGAACGAACTTGAACCCCTTGGAAAACAAGGAAAATAATTCTTTGGTAATAGGAAAGCTGGCATAATTATAAATGTTGAAACCGTGTAAGCTATATTTGATATTGTCCAAACTTTGTATTTGGACTATATTGTCTACCATTTGTTGTAACCATAATTTTGTTTTACTACCCTGCTGTAGGTCTTGTTCGTCCCTTGTCGGCGTTTGGCTATTCTTTCTGAGCATCTGGGAACTTGAAAATCCTGACTGTCAGAAAAACAGGCTCAATTTCCCCAGAATTTCCTTCAACTAATACAGTATCGAAATTGGGACCAGAATGTACTTTACCATCTATTCCAATAGACCCATGTTCCTGTTCTGTAATTTTGTTTTACTACCCTGCTATGTATTAGATGAAGGAAATTCTGGGGAAATTGAGCCTGACTGTTTTTCTGACACTCAGGATTTTCAAGTTCCCAGACGCTCAGAAAGAATAGCCAAATGCCGACAAGGGACTAACAAGACCTACAGCAGGGTAGTAAAACAAAATTACGGTTACAACAAATGGTAGACAATACAGTCCAAATACAAAGTTTGGACAATATCAAATATAGCTTACATGGTTTCAACATTTATAATTATGCCAGCTTTCCTATTACCAAAGAATTATTTTCCTTGTTTTCCAAGGGGTTCAAGTTTGTTCCTACACACATGCCTGATATAGCTTCAGTAATGGTTGATTTTCAAATATTTTTAAGAAAATTAAATTTGAACCTTATTTTTTCAGATAAATTGAACAAGGGTAAAAGTAATGACACTCTCAAGAGTAGTACCTTAACCTGTGGATAACTTTTTGTAAATAAATTTCCTTCTGTGGACTCGCAACGCTGTGCTCTTTTTTGGATTATTGGTTGTATTTTGAGCGCATTTAACACCATTGTTTTGGATCTAATTGTTATAGCTAGGTTTGTATAAGCCCTAGGGCCGATAGCCTAGTACCAACCTATGAACCTATTTACTTAAGTTAGGGAGTTATTTTCTGACTAGTGTCTTACTTTCAGAACACCACACAAGTGCAGAGCTCCAGTTTTTACTTAAAAAAACAAATGTATGCTTGTAAGTATGGTAGATTCTAATGTTTAGGACCTTAAAATGCACTGTACCTTTCAGATGGATTTTCTGTCAGTTTTCTTCTCTTGGATACATGGCTTTCATTTTCAAAAGATGAACATTGGGAGTTTGAGTTTTCTGACTTGTCTCTTTTTTGTCTCTGTGAATATAGAAAGTAAAGGAACATAAACCTGAGCAGACTTCAAAGGCATAATTTATGGAGTCACTTTCTTTGGTTTATAAATCATTTATAAAGGGCAGAATCACCACTTGTGATATTATTTTTAAGTATTTGTTACAATAACATTTTGCAAAATAAAACACTTTGCATAATTCTCAGAACAGATTTTAATATATGACTGAATCCTTACCAGGTTTTGTTTTTTTCTGTTTTGAGAAGCATCAGAAATTGTCTCCAAGGAGGTGATTGCGTCTTTGTATTGCTGAGCTCTTCCTCCCTGATTGTGTTTCTTATGCACAACTGTAATCCTGGATTTCAGCTGCCTGAATGAGAAAATATGAGTTATTTTACTTGGCATAAAGCTGCTCAACAAGCGCAATTAGTTAATGCAAACCACAGAAGTGTTTCAGTTAAACTTCCACATTCAAAACCATTACCTTATCTGTTATCTGCACAGATCATACCAGTGTAGAGAGATCGAGATCAAGGAGTTACATAACCATCAATGACACTATATACGTGGCAGGTCAAGTGCGTGTAACTTCAACCCTCTGTAAGCTAAGACTTCTAAAACTAAGTAAAATGCAGGGGTGTACTCTAGCTGAAGCATGCATCATCAATACTCTGAAGACCCACAATCGCATTCTAATTTAAATGTTATTTAAATGGATAAAGCAATTACCCAGTCATGAATTAAACCAATAAACCATCACCACAACTGAAAAGGAAATGTTACAATGCAGGCAATAGCTAAAGTATGACTTACTCCTTAGAATCCACTCACCAAAATACAGTAAACAAGAGGTATGTACATATGTACTCACTGTTACCTGTTATTAAGCATTTTGCAGTAGATTTGCTCAGTTGATGTCACAGCTAAGCACATTTCTGACTTCTCTCTTATTCCCACATTTTTTTTGGGGGGTGGTGAAGGTTTTATCCATTCTGTGGTATCACACATCCAGCTAAGGAAGTGCACTCAACTCAGCCCCATTCAATTATTAAGTGCAACCGCAAGACAAGGAGGAAAACCATACATATGTGAAAATTACCATCTCATAACTGTCATGCTTACAGGAAAACTACCATTCACATCTGCAATACTGAGAGGCTGCCTGCACATAGTGAGAATGCAGTATAGAAAGTAAAACCTTCTGCAGAAGACTTCCTTACAGATCATTGGCTATGGTATGTACATTTGTACTGTCTTGACTCTGTCACTCTGGAAGCCATTCGCAGTACTAAGTCTCTAGAAAAATTCCAAGCAGTAACAAACTAGTGAAACAGCCTCCAAAGCTGAACAGGCCTAAAATCAGGGTCTTAGAAGGATGAGTGTTGACACACTACAATAAGAAAGCATGTCCTGTTCCTGTAATCCCAGTCCAGACAAGAACAGTAGCAGAAAGTAACAGAGTGGCTGCAATCATCATTACCTGCAAAAGAAACATTTGTGAAGTAAGAAGTGAAAGCAGCCAAGCCCTGGTCTGAGTGGCTTTAGCCAGCAAGTTTTTCTTGTCAGAGCACAGTTAATATTACAGAATGACTAGAATTGTTTAATGGAAATATTAACTTGACAACCACAACTTCCTCGATGCCTCAACCTCTGTCACCATGAGCAGACACTACGATAGGAAAGAATAAATATTCCCCCTTGTGTTATCCATTGCCCCTCAATACAAGCCTCTATGAGCAGTGGTCAAGAGCTATATGGTACATACACAATACACCTGCCTGAACTTCCTTTGGTTCCTACAATCCAAGGGAGTCTCTCAAGTTTTTTAACTTACCTAAGCCTTACTCCTCCCCATCTCTACAACTCTCCCTTCACCTCTTCTGTATCTACCACTGTAACTTCAGTCACACTCCCTTCTGACTCTTTTGATACCCATTTGTACTGTGACTAACACAAATAAATACTCTACTGCAGTGTACATATCCTCCATTTAGTAAGCCAAGCACATAGTTAATAAACTTAACATTCAAAGCTAAAATTAATGCCACATCAATTTAGTAAACTATGCACACAGCTAATAAATTTGACAACATTCCAAGCTAAAATTAATGCCACATTCAATTAGTAAACCACACACATACTTAAACTTGGCAATATTCCAAGCTAAAATTAACGCCACATTCATTTAGTAAACCACTTACATAGTTAACAAACTTTTCAACATTCCAAGTTAAAATTAATGCCACATTCATTTAGTAAACCACACACAGTTCAACTTAACATTCCAAGCTAGAATCAATGCCACATTTATTTGCCCTAATCCTTTTACCATATTTATCTAGCATGCTTTTTATTAAAACATTCTCTTACATATTTTGTGACTTCTTGTCTCCTGCACTTCAACATTCTTCATTATTTATTGAGCCATGTCTCTCCTTCACACACGAGGCTGGGATTATTACTGGATTTCTTGATTTGTTCTTTGCAGCAAATATTTATAAAAACTCAGTGTAAAACAGATGAAACATTAACAATGTAAAACATGTCACAAATCTTCAATTATAAGCATTCTCTGAAACTGTCTCTTAACAATTCATATGGTTATAGTCTGCCTATGGTTCTCACCAGCTCAAGCCACTAGACAAATTCATTTGCATCACATATGCTCTTTCAAGAATAACAACTCTGCCTTCAATTAACATACATACAAATCAGCTTTCCGCTTAAGGAAAATGTCCATTCACACCAATTATTGTATTAAATTTTACTAAATCTATGCTAATCATGAGAATGTACACAACCTGCATCTTTGGTTCTCCATCATAAAGCACTCAAATCAAACTGAACCATCCTTATAGCTAAAGGTTAATGTGTCCCATTTAGTGAAAGAACCACTGAGTACCTTTTTTTAACCAACTCCACTAACTCATTTTACCTTCATTTGTTTTCTTAAAACTACCTCCGGCAATGCCATTCATAGCCTGGTGCATTTCCAAGGTCAGCAGGCTGCTTAGATAATTTCTCAGGGTTCTCTCTTCTCCCTTTCTTCCAGCTGACATCTTCATTACAATCTCTTCAGTCCCTCTCAGTCTTATTGTAAGCCCTTAGACAACCATACAGTTTCCTGACTGGCTGACATTTTTCTCTCCAAAAGCTGCTCTCACTTCAGTCTGTCTGCTAACCAGGTGTTCCTTCATCTCTACATGCTTCTATCTCCATGGCCACCGATTACAGATGCCTGTAGTTCTTCCTCCTCTGCTTTCCTCTCTCTCTTGCTTTTTTCCTTACAGTGGTGCTGTCAGTGACAGCACTGGTGAGACATACACCCTTATTCTTCTGTCTCTCATATTTCATAGGGTATGACTAACGTTTCACTGTGTGACCTCCACCACCATTTCTGGCAGAGCTTTTTGACACTGCCCTGGCTGACCACCTCTAATCCACTTCCTCCCCAGATCCATAGGTTAGTCTGACAGTCCATTTTCTAGCTGTATGGAGGAGAGAGCTCCTGGTTCACAAGCACCATCATACTCATTTGGGATAGATAGTTACTGTGCTTTAAGGTATCACTAAATGATGCCCTGGAGTACTCCTGGATGATTCATACATTTACTTCACCCAGCTGGAAGGCCACTATTTCTTGGCCCAATCTAAATAAAATACTACTGTTTCATACAATGGGAAACTACAGAGTTTACACCTTGAGCTCCTGTTAGGTTACTTGACACCTGTCTCTCTCTCTTTCCCCCTCTCATGACCCACATGTTAGCACTGGTCATTCTGGAAGTGCTACCCAATGGTTCAGTAATTCTTTTCTTTAAGTGATTCACTAAACCAGCAACAGCCCCAGTCCCTTTGACACACTACTGATGTAAAGATTCTGTGTTCAGTTTTCCACAACATCAGTTTCCAGTTCAGTTCTTCTCTTTCCTCCCACAATTGCAGTTGCACTGCATGATGCCCATAGATTCTGCCATAGTGGCTTCATGTTCCTGTTACTGTGCACCATGTTTCTATTCTAGCTCCTCTTTTACTTCCAACTGTCTATTGACGTATCACAACAGTGCCTTCAGGATAAAAAAAAATATGAAACCAAAGAATGCATCAGTCTTCTACAATTTTACACACCATTTCCCACTCCTGATATTCTTTGTATATTTCTGATGTGTCTAGTAAACTTGCAACAGTGGTCCAACCAGTATCACACTCATCTTTGATGTCAGAAGATCAGAAGGCTGTGGGTTCTACTTCCACTGGCTATTTGGATTCATTTGCCATTACAGGCACTGTGGTGCAGCATATGTGGCGGAGTACATTGGTACTCCACTGGAGTATATGGGAAGTACTTCAGTGGCACTGTAGTGCAGCACAGAAGTACTACCCTTCTACGTATGACGTGTTAAAACAAGATCCCATCAGACTGAGTAGATGGTAGCTCAGGTTGATGTAAATGATTTCATGGCACTTACTGAAAAGAGATGGGAGAGTTTCCCCCTATTCAGTACAAGTACCACCTTGGGTCTTTCCTCAAAAACGGCCTTTGGCCTAATGAGAATAATCCAGTCAAGAAAATATAAATAAAAAAAAAATCCAGAGTAAATATTTGTTGAGGCTTTTCTAATGGAAATGTATTTCCTATGCAGCTACAAAGAGAAAAGAATAACACATTTAGATTAATGTTACAAATACTCTGCCAATATTTTAAAGAAAAATAAGGACTATAGTTAGGTGTCCTATCACATTAATGAAGTAGAAAACAATGCAAAAGGGAGCACTACCTTCTGCTGACTGCTGCATTGTCAATAGCTGAAATATTATTGACTTTAAGTTGTCTCAACACACCAATCATTATTTTGTTACAGGAGCTGTAGTGCAACATTTGAAGTCAGTGAAGTCAGCAGAGAATAAAAAGAAAGTTCACTCTTCTCAGAGCAAATGTGACCACAGTGGTATGATGGACAAAAACTGGGAGGTCAGATGATAGCAGCCACCCTGCAAGGACAATTCTATAGTGCTTTGCAAGTTTTTTTTTTTTTTTTTTGTAATGTCTTATTATGGAACCACTGATGTGTGCTATAGAGGTTTCAGGTACAGTGCTTTGCATCTTGGCTAAAAGGAACATGATATTTTGTTACAAGTCATGTAAAATCATTAACTAACTTCAAGCGGAGTCTCTAATAAAGGTGAAGTTCAAGGAAGTGGTCAATTGGCCCACAGTTACAATTTCATTTACTTATTTAACAGTTTGATTATGGGGTAAGTGAGCTGGTCTGCTGACCCTTTTCAGCCATGACCAGAGTACAAAAGTACAAACTGAATCAAACTATGCAATATAAATTGTAGTAGCACAAGTAGGCAAATATGACATTACAACTGTGTAGTATTTTCAAAACAAATATTGCACGCACACTATATTTGTACAGTACATACAATATATATATATATATATATATATATATATATATATATATATAAATATATATATATACACACACACACATACACTCCACTTGTATACATTGTACATACAATATATGCACATGGAGAGAAGGAAAAGTTGACGGGTATAATATAGTTAAGAGAGAGAGTCTTTAGTAAAGTGACAGAGTGGAGGTTGTTGAAGGTAGAATAATGCTATAATTACTATAATGCATAAGAGACGTGGTTTAACCAGCATCATGGAAGCAAGTGCACTAAAGATTTCTTCTGAGTTCTTTTCAAGGACTGTAGGGTTTCTTTGCTTTTAATGTTACTTAGTAGGTGGTTGTAGCGGTCCAGGAATAGTCTAAAGAAGGCTTTTTCTCCAATAGCTAGCTTAAAGGGTAGTGTAGCTAAACTGATACTGCATTCTTGGCTACATCTCAGTGAGGCAGCTTTGCTATCCAAGTAGTAGTTTTGTTCTCAGTGGTGGGCAGTAGCCTAAATGTAGTGTTCTGAATCATATGGCACCCAGGAGTAGTGTCCCTCTGCTTGAGATTTCCTGCAGTACTCTCTCTCTCCCCCTTCTTCAAAAGAAATGTGTGCCCTTGGCAAGTGCAAACACTAAGAAAACTTCAAAATAAATGAGTACATACATACAAAATAAATAAATAAAAACCTCTGATATTAAAAACTGAAATACAAAGACAAAATTATCCTTGACAGCATATACGTAAGTATTACATAGCACAAGAACTAGGTATGCACAGATACATCTTCCATGTATCAGAATCAGAAACATTAACAAAAAATAAAATCGAATGTACTATTATGACATGTTGGGAAGATTATACAGCATGTAATTTGATAAGTTTGGACAGCATATGCAAAAGAAAACTTCAGGTTATATAAAATATAAAACAGTGGTAAGAAGGTCTAAATAAGTGATTAGGAACAACTATATGTCATTTAATAAAATTAAGAGACAAATGTTAATTAGGAGGCACAAAGTCCTTTTTCCCCAAACTGATGCCAGACACCAATATTCAATTATGACTTTTCTGGTGATATTTGTACATTCCCGTGTTTAGTATTTTAATATTGGTTGATTGGGTCTGACTAATTAGAAGTTCCTGAACAGAGCCACTAGATGTCAGTCAAGTGCTCCCTTGCAGACTGTAATGGAAAATACAGTTTTGTCAGGTCTATCTTACTTCTGGCAACTTTTGTTATGTGCCTTTTGCAGAGCTGTTTGAAAAAGAAATAAAGACTGAATTGTTAATCTTTGTTAAAAAAAAATCTCTCTCTCTCTCTCTCTCTATATATATATATATATATATATATATACATATATATATATATGCATACATATATATGCTAGGAACTTGACTATTCCTTGAAGCAGCTAATCTAATGCAAACAGCTATAGGACTGATAACTGAGATCACTTCAAAGTAAACATCAAGCAAATCTCCCAGCTTCAAGCATTTTCTCACTAGTTCACATTAGAAGCGTATTGCATAAATTAACAAAAACTTAGTTTTAGAAAATAAAATTATAATGCAAGCTATACAAAGTCGAATGTGTTTAGTTGATGAGGGTAGAGTCTGCGCTAGACCAGTAGAGAGAAAACTAGGTCTTGTAACCTGTCAAAAATATAGGGAGGCCTGCAGGAGCATAAACCACATGTTTTAATGGAAAGGCGGAGTCGTATTCACAGATGCCTAGAATAGGTTTTCTAAGCCTAGCCAAGTTTTCCTGAAAGAATAATGATGTTCTTATCAAAAAAGAACATTTTGGGCTGGGCATTTATAAGCTAGCTCTGTCCATAAGGGGTATGAGTGCCCAGCCCAGTGTAAACTTCCTACTCCCCATCCACTGGTCTTCAGATAATCACCATCAACATTTTTCAGTGTTAGATACAGGTTTTACCATTTTTGAACAAAGATGGAAGAACATGAGATTCAAATCTACAACTACAATGTACATCTAAATGCTAACCTTGAGAGCTACATACCTAGCTAATCCATCTTGAATAAAAACAAACTTGATGCTGGATTCAAACCCTGAATAGGCTACATTATATATCTAAAGCCACTGCCCTTACACATTCTGCCACAAAAATAACTACTCCATTGTATCTTTCTAAAATTTGGAAGGACATGCGAACACAGAAAGAGACCAACGTCTGCTGGCTAAAATAGTATATTTTGCTGTCTCTCAGTACAGTGGAAAAGAAATGCCAGGGGCATCAGAAAACTTCATGGGAATACTTATGATTCCTCACATTACCTCTTAATCCATGGCCTATAATTAAAAAAAAAAAAAAAAAAAAAACACATTGTCTTACTGTTGCTCTACTATGTTGTTTGTGGTCCAAATGTATTTAGAGGCATTCTTTACATTTCCATTGTTTATCCTCATGTACAGGGGAACACAGCCTAGAGTAGAGGATATGGAAAACTGACATAGTATGTCCCTTTTTTTTTTAGTTTAATGGTGAAGATGTCAGCCACCCAACAGTGTCAACATTGGCTCTACTTGATCATCACTGTTGAAGTGACACCCTGACTCCATGTGTAAAAATGAGAAAAGGGGTTGTGGATAGATGGATGTCAGTCTGAGAAAACCAACAGCTAACCTTCTCATTTCAGTCCATAGGAATGCCTTGGGTAGGCTCTGAAATTCTCCCACTAGTTTGTGAACCCACTAGATAGTTATAGGGTTTCTCCACAATGCTCTTAACTAATCAATTTACTCTCCCCATAAGGTACCCCATTAGCTCCTAAAGTTCTGTTGTCCTATTCAGTCATACTAGTACACACTCAATGTCTGCAGATATTTTTTTATTACACTGTAAAACTGTGTTGTGTTCTATTTTGATCCATTTATTTCTGCAGGATACAGATTTTAAACACATCTAGTTTCTTTCTGCTGTAGATATAGCAACACATTATTTAAAATTCCTTGAACCGCTTGCTTTTCTTCTACTGCTGTACCTAAAATCCAAGTGTCTTAACAATTATTTGTACAGAAGAATAACAACAATTTCTACTAATAAGTTTTCACTGTCTGCCCAGTACATCAGCTGTTCTCTTTATTTCCAATTGCATTCATGTCTAAAGTCTGCTAAACTATTTCCCACACCAGTGCTAACCCACCTTTTCCTTCCCATTTTAGGTACTGTAAGTACTTCTTACTGTACTGTATAATGCATTTCTTCTTTTTCCTCATGTGTATAATTGTGCATATAATTTAACTTATTATGGTTTTTGCCCTTTTGTTTCAGACTTCTTATAAACTTACCTGTGAATCTTTACCATAATTTATGAAAAGGCACACTTCTCACTCTAGCCTTCTTGCAAAAGTAGTAGCAATATTGAATCCTGATGTATCAAACTTGTAAGTTTATATTTTATCAAAACTGCATCGCTTTCACTACAATACAGTACTTAGATTCCTCCATGTCCATTATTCTATTACATAGTTTCCTCCTTCATAACTCACCCTAATGATAGACAAATAATGCATTTACTCTTTGGAGAGTTAAAGGCATTATGAACCCCTATATAAGTGGGTCTATTTCATTTAATTGAAATACGTATTTGTCAAACATGTATTCAATGAACACTAATCAGCGGAATTCATTTAATTGAACCCCGGACTTTTCCCCAAGGTTAGGAAGCACTTGGCCATCACCACAACTTTTGCCTTTTCCCCACTGCAGTACGATCTCAGAGTTGGTATATATGGTTAGGGGGGTGGAGAGCTCACTCTCCCACATTGGGGGTTGTGGGGGGCAAAGGCCCCCACTTGGGTGGGTTTGATTTAGTGCAGTGTCTGCTCCAGAGTGCTGGTGGGCAAGTGGTTCCTAACCCCAGTAAAACTTCCAGGGTTTGCTTAAACGACTTTTGCTGATTACTGTTCGAGGAATACGTGTTCGACGAAAAAGAAGTTATGTCTTACCATAACATTCTATCTCTGTTGTTGATCTTCATTCATTCATTATTGATGGATTATTGGTTCCGTCCTCAGAACCGAGCTGGCCAATATCAAGCTTGCGTCATCCAAAAACTCTTGAGCCAAGGTACTACCCAGAATGCTCTGCTCCCTATTACCTCAGATCAAGTTTGCAAGTTGATAGATAAAAGTAGAGGCTACCTCTAGTCATAACAGACCTACAATAAAGGAGTACATGAGATCAACCAGGAACCTCCGGAAGGGGGGTGGAGGGTGGGAAGTAATAAATGAAGGAAGATCAACACAGATGGAACGTTATGGTAAGACATAATTTCTTTATCTGATGTTTTTAATCTTCGTTCATTCCTTACAGATGGGACAGAGTCCCAGCGACCTGTATCCCTGGGTGGCCCTCATGGAAGGACATTCCTGAGCAAGATGGAGCCAAAGGAAGCTCTACCGCTGGAGGCCAAGACCAATTTGTAATGAAGAATAAAGGTATGAGGTTTGGCCCAAGTTGCAGCTGAGCAAATATCATTGAGGGAAGCCTTAGCATGGAAAGCTGCTGAAGCTGCCATAGATCTTGTAGAATGTGCTTTGACTATGACGTAAGGTGAGATTGTTTTTGTTGTAGATAACGGTAATAATTTCTCAACCATGAACCAATGTAAGTTTTGATACAGGATGACCTTGTCTAGGTCCAGAAAAAGCAAAAAACAGTTGGTCTGATTTACAGGTAGATTTTGTTCTGTCCAGATAAAATTGTATTTGCCTATGAACATCTAAGGAGTGCAGGCAATACTCTCCCTTGTTAGAATGGTTACGAAAGAACACTGGAAGGTCAATAGATTGATTGACAGACCACTCTGACACCACTTTTGGTAAAAAGGAAGAATTAGTTCTCAGTGATACCCTATCTTTATGGAAGATAAGAAAGGGAGGTTTGATGCTTAAGGCTTGAAGTTCTGACAAGCATCTGGCCGATGTGATTGCAATCAGAAACAAAGTTTTCCAAGAGAGATATTTTACATCACATGAAGACACAGGTTCAAAGGGGGGAGCTGTTAGAGCTTGCAGAACCAATGCCAAATCCCAAGGCTGTACCGGTTCTCTAAAGGGAGGTTTTAGATGGATAACCCCTTTCAATAGAGTTTTACAGAGTCTGTGTGACATAAGTGAAGAATCTTGAAAACCAATGTGGAAATTTGAAATGGCAGCTAAATGCACACAAATGGTAGAGGCAGGCACCCCAGAGTGGAAAAGATGTGATAAGTAATCTAGTACCACCAAAACTGGGGCTGACAAGGGGTCTAATTTGCTTATTCACTTCCCATAGAGACAACCTTTTCCATTTGTTAAGATAGATTAGTCTGGTGGATGATTTATGAGAAGCAATAAGAATATTGCACACAGGGGACGAGAGGTTTTCATGCCTGGCAATCATTGGAAGTGAAGAAACCCAGCTATCAGTTTCAGGGTTGTTAGATTGGGGTGAATCAGACTCTGTGGATGGAAAAAGCAACACTGGGGATGGATTGAGGATCCACGGTTGATCTACTGGGGATGGATTGAGGATCCATGGTTGATCTAGCAGGTGAGGCCAGAGGAAGGGAAACCAGACTTGTCGAGGCCAATATGGAGCAATAAGGATTACTTTGCTCTTCAACTGTCATGCTTTCTTCAGAAATTGGGAAAGGAGGGGAAGAGGAGGATAAGCATAAAGTAGACCCGAGAACCAAGCGTGGACTACAGCATCTCTTGGTGACTGTCCCTGAGGGGGGATTAGGGCAAATTAGTTGCTGCACTTGTAGTTGGTTGGAGAGGCAAATAGGATGCAGCACGCCTGGTCCCAGCAGTTGAAGATTTTTGCCGCTATCAAAGGATTGAGGGACCACTCGTGAGGTTGCAGAATGCACCTGCTCAATTTGTCTGCTATCACGTTGAAGCTCCTGGGAATGTACGTTGCAATTAGAAAGTGGTTGGAAGCTATCACCCATTGCCATATTCGCAAGGCCTCTCGGCATAATGGGTAAGATCTGGTGCCCCCTTGTTTATGTACCAGACCACTGACATTTTGTCTGATTTGGATTGCAATAGCCCCTGATGAAAGGATGGAATGAAATGCTTACAACGCTAGTAGCACTGCCCTCAGTTCCAGGACATTGATATCCAAAAGGGCCTCTGTCTCCGACCAGGTGACTTGAACCATGTTTCCCCGATATAGCCCCCCCCCACCCCATCACGGAGGCATCCGTGGCTATCGGTTGATGGGACGAAACCACTGTTGGGGATTTTGAGACATCCACCAGAATAAATCTTGCTTGCATCTCTGAGTTAGACTTATCTCAAAAGACAAAGGATGTTGTAGAGGGTACCAGTGAGTGAGAAGTAGCCACTGAAGGAGCCTAATGTGGAATCTGGCTAGCGGAACAATGGTGATCAAGGTTGCCATTGACCCCAAGAGTTGGAGTATAGATTGAGCAGGAGCTTTGAAGCCTGTGGTCTGGAAGGGATGCTGTGCAATTTCTGACGTCCAACAATACCCCTATAAATTCCAAAGACTGAGTTGGGGTCGTGTTGGATTTCTAGCTGTTCTGAGAGTGAAACGCCTGGAATCCTTGAAGTCACAAGTGAGCAATATCCACTGCCATGCATTTGGTGGACACTCTGGGGGCAGTAGAGAGACTGAAGTGCAGAGCTCAAAATTGGTAGTGACTGGCTCTTATGTGGAAGCGGAGGTATCTTCTTGAGCATTTGTCCATTTTTATGTGGTAATACGCATCTTGAAGATCTACAGAGCACATCCAATCTTTTTCTTCCAGAAGAGGAAGGATAGACTGAACCATGACCATCCGGAATTTCTCTGTTTTTACAAATTTGTTCAGTGTGCTGACATCCAGAATTGGTCTCCAGTCCCCTGTCTTTTTTGGTACTAAAAAGAACCTTGAGTAAAAAACGGATCCTATCTGGTCTGGTGGGGGGGGGGGGGGGGGACTGTCTGGATGACTTTTTTGTAGCAGCTTTTGAATTTCATGTGCTGCTGCTTCCCTTTGACTGGGTGGAACATCTGGTAATACTTTGGATGAGACTGGACAAAGATGTAAGGGGATGAGATAGCCTCTGGATATTATCTGTTGTACCCAAGAGTCAGTGGTTATATTTTGCCAGGCGGCGTGGTACAAGGAAAAATGACCCCCAACTGTTTCCAGAGGTGAGCAGTTGAGCAACGCTTTAGGAGCGCTGATAGGGTTGGCCAGAGAAGGAATCTCTGGATCCACGGTTTTGCGGACCTCCTCTGGCCTGAAAGGGGCATCTTCCATTCGAGTTTCCCCCTCTGCCTCTAGGGGAGAACTTGCCACATGCCTCCCGGAAAGAGACATGTGATTTCCTGTGCCACATCTTCCCGTTCCTCTGATTTCTGGAGTAGAATCACTGAGAGGTGGAGTGTCTGATACCAACGGCAGACAGTGTCTTGCCATTTTGTTTGCACCTTGCCAGTGTATTTTTCACTTTAGGGCCAAACAAAGAAGCGGCCTCAATGGGGGCGTTCATGAAGGAAGCCTTAAAGGATTCTGCAAAGGCGCATTCAGGCATGTCGTCTGGTGACTATACCCGCACCTGCCGTTCTAGCCGCCCCTTCCATTGCATGAGAAAAAAGATGCATGGAAGAGTTGGAAATGGACTCTAGGGTGGCTATCTGAGAAGCCACACTGTCATGGACCTCATCAGAAACAACTCCTGCCAAGGTTTCAGAGAACTGGTTGATAAGATCCCTCTGAAGCCTGGTAAAGTGTGCCAAACAGTTCAAAGCCCTTACGGCGAAGGTCGATGAAGCAAACACACGCTTCCCTAGTCTGTCAATTGCCCGGGACTCCTTGTTTGGTGGATGGACAGTTTGGCTCTCTTCTGCCAAATCCTTCTTAGTTGCAGCCACCACCACCATAGCATCTACTGGAAGACCTCGTGACCAATGTGGGTGCTCTGCTGGGGGCGATATTTTATCCAGTCTCCTTGCTATCACTTCCAGGGTGTCAGGAGCCTTTCATGCATGCTGGACGACAAGCTGGATGAGCTCATCGACAGTCGGGGTGACCCAGGAGGTAGGGGGCCGGGCACGAAAGGCCTGCAGGAATACGGATTCCTCAGAGGAAGGATTAGAGGACTTCCAGTCACCCCTTTGTCTAAGGATCTCAAGGATGTCACCAAAGGACACCTCATCAGAGGGTGACCGTGGGGACCCTTCCCCATCATCAAAATCCGTATCTTCAGTCAATGACTCCTCAGTAGAGTCCATGTGCTTCCTCTTGCATGACGCTTTGCGAGGTACTTCATCAGTGGGAGGTTCTGGGGAAGACTGCAAAGAGGGGGTCTCCTGAGGAGGAGAAACCTGAGGCCCTTGTGCCCGGTGTCTGGTGGTTGTGGCTTGTGACAGTTGCGGCACAGAGGGGGGTGAGGACTCTGACGTGGGATTTGCCAGCGGAGGCAAGTGCCCTCTCCATGCCCTGGAAGGCTGTCCTGCCCAAGGAGGGATGGACGCCCAGAACTGAGCACAACAACCTCAGAACCGGGGTCACACCCTGCCTTGATGAGCCCACCCCCAGACCAGGAGTCTCAAGAGGACTGTGAAAAAGAGAAAAAAATCGGCGTGGAACCAGGAATGCCCTCCCCCATGGCACAGCCACTGGCCTGAGAAGAGCCCGATGCCCAGTGCACCAAGGGCCACAAGGACGACTCCGGTTCCAAAATGATATCCACTACTGGTTTCAGAAGAAGGGAAGCTGCTGTCGGAGTAACAGGCTTCGAAACCTGGGTAGAAGTCGAAGGAGGAGTGTACGTTGGAGTTTGAGGAGATACACGTTCACCTGAAGGAGGGAACATGGACTTCGACGGGTGAGAGAGACCTCTGGCCACAAGCAACTGGTCAACAAGCTGCAACACATCTTGTTCAGAGAGACTCTTGGCTGACCCTCATGGAGAAAGCTGATGGCAAATCTGGCCTTTCTAGAAAAGGACTACATTGACTGCCAGCAAATGGATCCAATGAAGGACAATACTTGGTCCTTGCTAATTCAATAGGTGCAGAGCCCGGAACCGAGGACGCCTGCACCAAAGAAAAACATGTGGAAGTAGTCTGTGCCGAAGCCATCAGTGCCATAGTAGCTGAAGGTGTCTGCCCCGATGGGTATGGTGCCATTGAGGAAAGTGTCTGCACCGGTAATAAGGATGGTACTGAGAAGGACTGCACTGAGGAACATGTTGGTGCCGAAAAAGTCTGCGCCGTGGAGTACAGAAAAGTCATACTCTGAGCCGAAGGGGATTGTACCAATGGTGCTGAAGGGGACTGTACCTGCATGGACGGTGCTGGTAAGGGCTGCAATGGAACTGTCGGAGCCGTAGTTGCCTGCACCAGGACATGGCTGGAGCCAGAATCATTTGGGGTGGTGCCGGGCCTGGAGCCGACAGAGTCACAGGTGGCAGCACCTAAGTAGTAATCAATTTCACCTTCTTATGAGTCGACCCTACGGTCTCCAGAGGGAGAAGTGGGGAGCGACTTCAATGATGAAGAGGAAGAACGCCTCTTACGGGGTTTAACAGGAGGGGGTGAGGTCTCTGACCCAGAAATAGCCTCTGAGAAAGGAGACTTGAGAAGACCTTTCAAAATTAATGTATTCTTCCTGTTATTAAGAGTCCTAGTAGAAACATTTTTACAAATCCCACACGGGAGATCCACAGTAAGGTGGGAGACACATAAGTCATGGCCATCGGAAAGCGGTAACTTACAGCCACAATCCTTACACTGCTTGAAACTAACACTACTTTTCTTATCAGACATAATGATGTGGAAAGGAAGAACAGTACCAAAAGGAAGAGGAAAGGCTACCCAAAAGGGGAAGAAGAGAAAAGAAGAAGTTATGTACTCACCATAACGTTCCATGTGAGTTGTTTCATCTCATCTTCATTCTTTACTGATGAGTTCGGAGCTGATCCATCGGCTCTGACACGACTGTTTGCAAAGCTCAAGGTTTACCAGTAGCTCAAGACCAAGCCCCCTATCCCATGATGCACTGCTGGAATTACCTCAGATTTTGTTTGCTGCGTGTACTATATCCATGTAAAAGAACTACCCTCCCACAGAGAGGAAGAAGAATCGAGTAACCAGGATGAGACCAGTCTCTAGGTCAACTATCAGCCAGGTGGGGGATGGAAGAATAAAGGCGAGATGGAACAACTCACATGGAACGTTATGGTGAGTACATAACTTCTTAATGTGAAGTTGTTCAATCTCGCCGTTCATTCTTTATTGATAGGTAGAATCCCTAGCACCCCTCAATCTCAGGTGGCTCACGGGAGTACATTCTTCAGGACCATAGACCCAAAAGAAGCCCTGTCCCCTGAGGCCTTATCAACTTTGTAATGAGTGATATAAGTATGAGGTTTAGACCAAGTGGATGCAGCACAAATGTTATCAAGGGGAAATTTGGCTTGGAATGCAGATGATGTAGAAACTGCTCTGGTAGAATGAGCTTTAACCTTGTGCAGTAAGGGCATATTAGCAGCTAAATAAACAAAGGTGATACAATGAAAGCGTTGTTTTAGCCACTGGTCTACCTCTTCTGGCTTTAGAGAAAGACACAAAGAGCTGGTCTGATTTTCTAACATCTTTTGTTCTGTCCAAATAATATCTGAGCTGTTTGTGAATGTCAAGTTTTTGCAGCATATACTCAAGTTTATTGGAATGGTTAGGGAAAAAGACTGGCAACTCAATGACTTGGTTGATATTAGATTCCGAACAAACTTTGGGCAAAAAGGAGGGGTTTGTCCTAAGAGATACACTATCAGCATGAAAAACCAAATAAGGAGGGTTGATAGATAAGGCTTGAAGTTATGACACAATGCGGGCAGAAGTAATAGCCACCAGAAATGTGGTTTTCCATGATAAAAATTTGAGATCACAAGATGATGCTGGTTCAAATGGGGGAAGCATTATAAGAGATAGCATAAAGTTTAGATTCCAGGGAGAATAAGGAGTTTTCACTGGAGGCCTCATGTGAAAGGTTCCTTTGAGAAAGGCCTTGGTCCATTGAGAAAGGCCTTGGACAACTTGTGGGACATAATGTTTAGCCCATCAACTCTGAGATGAAAGTTAGATATAGCAGCCAACTGGACCCGAACTGTAGCGGCTGCAGCTCCTTTATTAAAGATCATAGTCAAGAATTGTAATATGGACATCAAGGGAGCTTGATAAGGATCAATGTTCTGCTTAGAGGCCCATATGGAGAATCTCTTCTACTTACTAAGATATAATCTTCTGGTGGACGGCTTATGGGAAGACGAGAGGATCTGCTTTGTCTCATTAGTAAGGTTATGAAGCCTGGCTATGAGGAGAACTGGAGCAGCCAAGCTGTTAGCTTCAGTGACTGCAAGGAAGGATGTAGGTCCCCTGACGGATGTGTCAGAAGGTCTGGAACTGGGTCCAAAATCCATGGATCCTCCAAGAGATGATGATGAAGAAATGGGAACCAAATCTGCTGAGGCCAATGAGGGGCTATAAGAATGATAGTCCTTCCCAGCGACTTTGTTTTCTGTAGAAGTCTGGGTATTAGCGGGATTGGAGGAAATGCACAGAGGAGACCTGGGGGCCAATCGTGTACGAGTGTGTCTCTCGGGGGTTCTCCCGGAGGGGGAATCCGGGTAAAGTATCTTCTGCATTTCATGTTGATGTGACTGGCAAAAAGATCATAGCAAGGCTGGCCCATTCGCGGAAAATCCTGTACGCAATCTCTTGCTTGAGGGACCACTCGTGCGGAACAAGATTGCCCTGCTCAGTTTGTCTGCTGTCACGTTGGATCTCCCTGGGATTTGCGTTGCCAACAGAAAGTGCTGGGAGGAGACAGCCCACTGCCAAACTTTGAGTGCTTCTTGGCAAAGGGGGTAAGACTTGGTCCCGTCTTGCTTGTTCAAGTACCAGACTACTGACACGTTTATATCATCTTGTCGAAAGAATAAAATGTCGAACGGCAATATGATCGTAAATGCCGGACGTCTAAATTGTTCTTGTGGGGGGCTATGCCCCCCTGCTAATTATATATAGCAACTCCGAGATCGCACTACAGTGAGGAAAGGGCAAATTGCCTGATCCTCACTATACCACGATACCTCAACAACACTTTTGATATACGGCATTTGCGATAATATTGACGTTCGACATTTTCAAAATTCGATAACGTGAAGTAGACCCACTACTGACATATTGTCTGTCTGAATTGCAATCGTCCCTAGAGGAAGAGAGTCCTGGAAGTACTGCTCTCATCAGCAGAACATTGATTTGCAGATGTGACTCTTGATCCATCCATGTGCCTTGGGGAGTCTTTCCCTGGAAATGCCCCCCTCCCCCACCCTATAAGGAAAGCATCTGTGGTCACAGTGGCTACTGAAGGGGTAGTACAAAGGGGCGTCCTATGGTTACATGAAGAGATGTCAACCACCACTGGAGATCTCTCTTGCAAGAGTTCGTAATTAAAAGCATGTGATTCATTGGAAGTTCTTGATAAGACCATTGAGTGAACAGCAGCCATTGAAGAATCCGCTTATGCATCCTTGCTAATAGTATGTCCAAGATCACTGCAGCCATCAAACCCCAATACTTTTAAAACTTCTGCAGCTGTTGCTCTGTCTTTCGATACCAATGAGCTGACATACTGGCGAAGAAGAAGACCCTCTTGACTGGAAGTCATACAGTGGTGGTTAAAGTGTCTAACTCTGCCCCTATAAAGATGATATGCTGCGATGGCGACAAGGCAGACTTTTCTGAATTGATTGTAATGCCTAAATGATTGCAGAGTGTATTCCCTTGCCTGAATCAGTTGATGTCTGGTGGTGGAGGTAAGGATCCAATCGTCTAGGTACGGAAGCACCTGGAATCCTAGACACCTCAGGTGAACCGTGACCACTGCCATGCATTTGAACACTCTGGGGGCTGTATTGAGACCAAATGGCAGGGCTCGAAATTGATAATGATTGGCTCCCAGCTGGAAATGCAGATGATCTCTGGATGGCCTTGCCATTTATATGAGGTAGTACGCATGCTTGAGCTCTATCGAGCACATCCAATTGTCTCTCCCTAAGAAGGGAAGTATAGACTGTAGTGTGACCATCCAGAACTTCTCTTTCTTTACAAATTGGTTGAGTCTGCTGAGGTCCAAAATAGGTCTCCAGTCCCCTGTTTTCTTTGGAACCATAAAGAATCTTGAGTAAGTTCCGGATCCTATTTGGTCTGCTGGGACTGGCTGGATGACTTTTTTCTAGCAACTTGCGGACCTCTATAGTTGCTTGTTCCCTGTAATTGGGTGGAACATCCGGGATTCTCCTTGGGGGTGTGGATGGAGTGGAGAATGGTATGAAATACCCTCTGGAAATAATACTTTGTACTCAGTTGTCATTTGTTATATCTTGCCAGGCATCTGGGTACAAAGATAAGCGACCTCCGACTGCCTCCAGAGCAGGACAGTCGGTCCTCCTTTCAGGAGCGCTGATAGGGTTGACCAGAGAAGTGATCTCTGTCACCCTGGTGTTGTGAACCCCCTCTGCCACGAGGGTGGCATCTTCCATTATTACCCCCTCCTCTGCCCCTAGAGGGGGGTTCACCACCTGTGTCCTGAAAGGTTCCTTGGGGTTTTTGGAACCACATTTTCCCTCCCCTTTGGTGTAAGGCCGAGTAGAGGTGGAAAAACAGACTCTGACAGCAGACAGAGTCTATCCCTCCTGCTCACACCTGGTGAGAGTTTCCTTTACTTTGGGCTCAAAGAGAGATGAGCCATCAAAAGGGGTGTTGACAAATGAAGACTTAAAGGGCTCCACGAAGGAACACAAGCGCATCCAGGAACGTCTTCTTGGAGAAATTCCTGTAACTGCTGCCCTACTCGTCCCATCGGTTGCATATATGAGCGGCATGGACAAGTTCACAATGGAATTTAGGGTAGCAAGCTTGGCGGTGACTTTGTCGGTAGCTCCTGCAGCTACAGTACCCTGAAGAGTATCTTCCAACTCCTTAAGGAGATCTCTTTGCAGTCTGGTGAAATGGGTCAAATAGTTCAGGGATCAGAGTGTAAAAGTCGCTGAACTAAAAATGCGTTTCCCATATCGATCCATGATCCTGGACCTCTCTGTTAGGAGGATAGATCAATGAGGAAGTCTCAGACATTTCCTTCTTGGTGGCCGCCGCCACCACCAACATGGCATTAACAGGGACTCCCTTGGACAAAAAGGCTTTACCTACAGGGGCAGAAATTAACTTATTATGCCTCCAAGGGACAGGTTCCATGGACTCCGGCGACTCCCACGCCCTCTGAGAGATGAGCTGCATGAGCACATCGAAGGGCGGTGACACCCATGAGGTGGAAGGTTGAGATCGGAAAGCCTTCAGGAGAACTGACTCATCCTCAGCAGGGCTTTTGGACTGCCAATCACCCCTCTGCCTAAGGATCTCGAGCATCTCCGTAAAGGAGATATCCTCAGAGGGGGATTGTGGGGACTCTTCTGACTCATCCAAGTCAGTGTCAGATTTCAACGACTCCTAAGGGGAATTCAAGTGTCTCCTTTTACACAATCTCTTCCTGGGAACCTCCTAGTGGGTGCCTCTGTAGAGGTCTCAGAAGAGCAAGGGGCACACTGTGGGGCTACCTGAGGCTCAGGGTCTCTACACTTGGCCTGAATGATGGAGGCAGAAGCAGACACAGGCACTTTGGGGGAAGAAGAGGCCCGACCTGGTGTCGAGGATGGCTTAGAAGGCATCACGGTTCTGATGAGGAGTCGTCGACAGACCCAAAGGAACAGCCAGCCCATCCCACACTGAGGCTGTGGGCTCCAAGCAGGAGGTAGGAGCCAAGCTCATCCGAGCCGAAGCCCCAAGAGGAAGAGTTGGCACCAAGTCAGTGCGACTATCCTTCCCGGACCCGACAGGAGAGTTTTGGCCCCTAGAGTCCCCGGTCGGCGCTAAGGACGTCAGAGTAGATGGAACCGATGACACCAGAGCAGGTCTTGGCTCCATGATCAGCAGGTCGGCCCCCTCTGGCTCCGAAGATCCTGTACAGCTCGGAGGAGGAGCTGTCAAATCCGGGGTGGTGGTCTTCGGTTCCAACACAAGGTTCAGAGCTGACAACAATTTAGCAAGGCCTGGTGCCCGTAAGAGCTTCTGCACCAATCAGTCCATATCCAAATCCAAGAGGCTGACAGAAGACCTACAGGAGTGCACAGACGGTGCCGATTGAAGGAGTGGAGATACAGGTCTCTCAGAGACCGGCTCCAGAACTGTGGGCCAGCTCTGAAATGAAGAAACACTCAGCTCCGAGAGCTGTGCTGCTGATGTCCCCGTATCTTCCACTTTCTTTGACTTTGAGTCTTTAGATGCCTTGGAGTCTCCTGAGGATTTTGAAGATTTAGAGGACTTGCTGGCCCCATCCTGGTCACTCAAAGCTTCAGCAAAAGTATGTTTCAGCAAACCTCTAACCTCAAGCTTCCTTTCCCTCTCCAAAAGAACCCTTGAAGAAAGGAAATGGCAAATACTGCAGTACTCCTGCAAATGCACCGCACCTAAACAATAAACGCACTGAAAGTGCCCATCAGTGACAGACTTCTTTTGCCCGCAGTTTGGACATTTCTTGAATCCAGACTTTGGGTGTTTGTCTTTATCCTCAGACATATCAAGAAAATAGCTTTAGGCTTAACACTAAAACACAAGCCAGACAAGCCTAAATAAGCAAGAAACAGTCAGCTATACACAAAAACCCATGCCTAGGTTCAGGTAACAAACCTAGAAAAAAACAAGTAATTAACCAGGTACTTAGAAAACACACACACACAAAACAATGGCCAAGGGTCAAAACTGGCTAAATAGGTAACTATCTATATATCTAAATAATTAGAGAAACCACCAGGCCAAACACGAGGCCACTACACTAAGCTATTTAGCAAGCACCGAAAGGGAAGGGGAGCTTATAAAAAACTACAGAACTACTCTAAGTACTATCTATAGAATAATAACAATAAATATATATATATATATATATATATATATATATATATATATATATAATATATCAAGAAATAGAAGAAATAACTTGCGAAAAACACTTTTTTGGGCTCAAGCAATACTGGAACCTCTGAGATCCGTGCTGCAGCAAACTAGATCTGAGGTAATTCCAGCAGTGCGTCATGGGATAAGGGGCTTGGTCTCGAGCTACTGGTAAACCTTGAGCTTTGCAAAAGGCTGTTTCAGAGCCGATGGATCGGCTTCGAACCCATCAGTAAAGAATGAACAGTGAGATTGAACAACTTCACATGGAAGGACTACCAATGATGGTAATGAAGAATTACATCAAAGGTAAGAAAAAGGGGAATAAAGGTAAAAGTCTACAGAGAGAGAGTCTAAAGTATACGATAGGGTAGGAAATATTAGTAGAAAACTGTTCTTAAATATTTTCAAATAATGTATAAAACTTTCAAAAATTAGCTGAGAGAGTGGCTTGACACGGCTGTACAGCAACATGGCAAACGAGATCTAAGGTAACAGGGAGCAGAGCATTCTGGGTAGGACCTTGGCTCAAGAGTTTTTGGCTGACACGAGCTTGATTTTGGCCGGCTTGGTTCCGAGGACGGAAACGATAACCCATCAGTAAGGAATGAACGAATATTAACAACATCAGATTACATATTTTGATTAAGAGATAGAGATCCCTATAAGTACACGTCTTCACTCACCTATTTAGTTAGCATGCCCATAAAGTCTGTTAGAGTAATCTGCCATTTCACTCCTACCAGGAATAATTCCTACTTGTATTCAGTGTGTCACTTCCCCCTAAGTACTAAACACATCTTTCATTAGAAGGGCTTCAATCAGTCTGCTTGACACTGGAATCAACGTGAGGTCTGCAGATGGCTAGTTCTTTATTGACATTGTTCAGAGAAGGAAATGTGGACATTCTCTTTCAGTCCTGGAATGCAATAAAGGTTCTTATGACTTGTGAAAAATATGCAGTGTCCATAAGTGTCAATACATTATATAAGAATTATCACTATTTTGTCATAAATGGTTCAACAGCAATGCTTTTCCAAACTTGGCTCTACACATTTAATAAAATGCATACATAACATGATACTTGCCAATGTTATTTGTCCTTAATAGGAAGTATGAGCTACACTAAAACTGCAGTGCAAGAATAAACAACTTGGCCTTGAAATTAAGGCCTACAGAATTTGGAATGTATCCGCTGCCATTCATTTGTTCATATTTGTAATCCACCTACTGTTCAAGAATGGCCAAGCACTGGGAAACATTTTCCATAACTGGAATAAAACATATGGAAGAAAACCTTTTTTTTTTTCCAAAAATGTCTTTATTGCAGTTTTTAAGGTTACAACATATAAGACATTATACAATAAGATACACACACAACATACAACAAAACATAACATTCTATATACAATATATACAAGGAAGTCACTTCAAAAATCCAGTTTTTGTACTAACCACATACTCTGCAGTAAGAAGAATAAAACAATACCATTAGTTGTTTATTACATGTACTACGGAAAGTCAAACTAAAACCTCTTTATATAGGGTATGTGTTTTTTTAATCAACTTATCTATGCAAATATTTATAAAATGACAATGTATATCCTTATTGATTGTCTTACACATATTGCATATTTCACTTTTAGATTTAATATTTTTACCTCTTTGAGAATGAAATCTTATAAGTATTCCCAGCACTCTTGGTAATATTTATGTTTCTTAGTAACATATAGTAGCTTGTGGGAGGCAATGTATTTGATTGCTACATTCCTAAAACCTTCCCATGTGAGTGGGGTTACAATAGTCCAATTCGGTGGTGAGGACATGCTGTAAGACTCTGGGAAGATTATTCATGTTTATGCGCAGTATAACTGTTTCCCAGGATAAAGTACTTTTTTGGTAGCCCATTTTCTCTAGTCTTGCCCTTCGTGAACACCATAAGTTATGAACTTTATTACATTCCCACATAACATGTAGAATGTCTGCTGTTTCTTGCAGTGAGGACATTCAGGTGAGTACTTATTACATTTACTAATTTTTTGAGGGGTAAAGTATGCATTATTGTTAATCATAAGTTGAGTGTAGAATAACTTTTTGAATGGGCTGAATTTGAGCGTGTTTTCAATAGCATCTTTTTTATTTTGTTCAGTAATTTGTGGGTTTTTCTACTGCCAGTATGAGGAGAATAAAGTACAATTCTGATGTTTTATATCATTTATAAGTTTATAGACTCTAGAGATTGTTTTCCCCTTGGTAGTTAGATTTTTTTAGAACTAACTGGGACAAACTAGTATCTTGTTTATCAAAATTTTCAGTATGAAATTTAGTGTTTACAAGGTATTTGAATGAGTTCATAATAATTACGTATTTCTTTGGGAGATTTAATTGCTCTCGTAATTTTGTAATATCTCATTCCTTCCATTTATAAATTTCCCATACTGTAATATCTCTTATTAAGGGATACTCTTGCAAGTTTATCAATTTATTATTTAGCAGAAAATTAGGATTAAGGTGTAAAGGTTGCAGTAGAACGAGGGCATTTAATAACTGTACAGATGAAAAGAGCTTTTGAGTAGTTAAAACTATTTGTTTAATAAGTGGATGTAAAGAGTTTTGGTTTAAGTTTAAGAATGGGAGAGCCCTAGAATTGCACCCAAGTGTCTTAATTTGTTCATACCAAATTCTAGACCATAAGGGGGATCATACATTTGTGTTTGGTTCAGAATTTAAAATTTGACATAGTCTATACGCCTGGATAATACTGTAGTATAGTTTAAAATCAGGTAACCCTAACCCACCTTTAGATTTAGGAAGTATAAGCTTTTCATATTTGATTCTAGTAGATTTAGGATACCAAATATATCTGGATATACTTCTTTCCATGTCTATAAAAAATGTTTGAGGTATAACTGTGAAGGTAGTGTTAATTTGGAAAAGAATTCTTGGTAGCATGCTCATCTTAACGATACTGCTTTTTATAACAAAGACATATTGATATTTTTCCATCTGTTCATATCATTTTCAATAGTATTCCAGGTATGGGTTAAGTTATTTTTAATAATTCACTAAAATTGGGAGTATATATTACCCCTAAGTATTTTAGTTGATAAGTTATCTTTATTTTGCTCTCCGGGAAGTAAAAGTGCATATGTCCTATGGATTTAGTGAAAAAAGTTGGGATTTGTTTTGATTTAGTTTGTAATTTGAAATCTATGAAAATATTTCAATGGCTGTCAGTATTTTAGGAAGATCTGTTGTGGGGAGTTGTAAGTATATATTTAAGTCATCAGCAAATGCTGAATATATAATGTTATTATTTAATACTTTTGGAATGTGTAGAAAAGATTTCTGTGATATATAAAGAAGTAGGGTTCTAGGTATAAATTAAAGAGGTAAGGAGAAAGTGGACACCCTTGTCTCGTGCCATTTGAAATGGGGATAGGTTTTGTTTTATTATTGTTAATCTGAATGGAAGTTGAGGCCATCTGATATAAAACCTTAACTTTATTAATAAATTCTTTAGGAAAACCAAATAAAGGCATAACATTAAATAAAAAGTTTACATTTACTCTATCGAAGGCTTTACTAGCATCTGCAGCAATAACGTATTTGGGATGTTTATCTGGTTTTAGTAATCTGATAGCTGTGTCTAGTAACAGAGTGTTATCACTTGTTTGCCTATGCACCATAAAACCTAACTGATTATGCAATATAATAGAGGGAAGTATATTCTTCAACCTGTTGGCTAAAATTTGAGCAAAGATTTTGAAGTCAGTATTTATGAGGGCTATTAGTCTATAATTAGTGGGATCCGTCGGGGCAGAATTTGGTATAAGTAGAAGGATGGTCTTAGAATTATTTATATATAAAAGTCTGTTATCTCATGTTGTATTATATAGTTATATACTTTAAGTAGGATTTTAGAGACCGGTTATGAAAATATTTTATAAAATTCAGAGGTAAATCCGTCAGGTCCTGGAGATTTACCTGGCTTGAGGTTTTTTATTGCTTCTTTTATCTCTGTTAGGTGTAATGGTGCCCCTAAAAGTTTTTGTTGTTCTTGTGTAACTTGTGAAAATTTTAAATTTTGAATGAACTCATTAAATTTGTCATTTAAGGGTGGCAAGTGCATGTTGTACAGCCTTTTATATATGTTCTCAAATACATTTAATATGTCTTGGTTTTCCTGAAATTTATGTCCTTCATAATGTAATTCTTTAATTTTTGGTGGGCCACTCTTAATATTTATTAGCCTGGCTAGAAATCGTGAGGGTGTTTGAGCCCATTCTGAGTACTGATATAAAGACCTGCTTTCTAAAAAAAAGTTAAATTTTCTAAGTAATGCTTATGTAGTTGTTTTTGCCATTTCATACATTTTTCCTCTAATTCTTTTGAATATTTTGTTGTACTTGCAGTTCTGCTGACGCAATTTGCGATTCTAATGTGGTTTTGGTATTATTATATTTTTTCTTAAACCAGGCAGATTTTTGAATTATGACACCTCTAATAACTGCTTTTGCAGCTTCCCATTGCTTATCATAAGGTATTGGAGTAATTATGATTTCCGCACCTAATTGAGGGAGTATACTGTTTATCTCTTTAGCTACTTCTTGTTTCTGAATAATTTTTGGGTTTAAAGTCCACTTATTAAAACAAGATATGTTTTGGCTGAAATTTAGCAGGTTTATGAATATATTAATTTTTAGAATGATCCGAGATAGATCTAGGTGAAATGCTGTATTTTAGCTTATACGACTGAAAGAACTGAGAGATTAGGAAGGCGTCTATTCTAGACCAAGATTTATGAAACGTAGAAAAGGTATATCTGGATATTATTTTGTCATGCTGGAAATTCTCATATGGATTAAATAGCTCAAAAGTATTTTGTAATTTGCTAAGAGCTATATTTATGATATGCGGTTGCTTGGTTTCTTTATTGGATCTATCTTTGTCAGGTTCCATTACTGCATTCCAATCTCCCCCTATTATATATAAATGATTAGGAAATTCAATAAGTAAGTTAAAGATTTCATAAATAAGCATTTGTTGGTTAGAGCAGGGACTATATATATGTAAGAAAAGCAAAGGTTTATTTATGCTATGGAAATTTGAGGTAAACATAGCCCATCTACCATTCAAGTCAGTCTTCATGGAAACAATTTCCCCCTGATAGGCTTTGTTTATAATGATAGCAACCCCTCTGGAAGTAGAATTGTGTCCAGCAGCTATTATATGCTTGACCCATTTACTTTTTCTCTCCCTGTCCCAGAGTTGTGAGATCAGGTGAGTTTCTTGAAGAAAGGTGATCATTGCTTCACTTTGATATATAATATGCATGACTAGATTCCGTTTACTTTTGTCTGAAATTCCCTTAACGTTCCATGAATCTAAAAATATCATTTCTGAAAGTGTAAAAATATTTCTTGCTTAGTGTTAATAAAGCACAATAAGCAATGTGATAATATAAATATATACTGTTGTGTATTAGTGTAAGTATTTTCCACATAGTGACTTCCATTCTCCTACCCCCCCCCTTTGTGTGCTTAACCACCCATCCCTCTGTAATGTTAGATAAACAAAACTTCTAAAACCAAAGGATTTTTGTGACTTGAGTCGATGTCAAAATTGCCTACTATTTTCCAAACGTATACAACCATATGCATCAGCTCTGCATAGCATCCTCCCTGTACCCATATTCAGAATAAATTTTAAATATCTTACCATTTTAAACCTATGTATTATATTAGTAAATGTAATCAAAATATTTTGGATAGCCTTATAACCAAACCAAAGGAATATACTAAAACTCTAAATAAAGTCCTTAATTCTTCTATACAAGCCCTGAAAGCCCCCCCCCAAAAAAAATATATATAAAAAAATAATAAAACATCCCTATGTAATTTGTTTTTAAGCTATAACAAGTTATAAGGTGCGTTTATAATTGCATGCAAATGCCTGACTAATACAAACTAAAGAAAAGAGAAAAAATACAATGCAGTATATTCATGAACTAGATCTATGAATACCAAAAGAGAAGAGAGAAAAAAAAATACTAGACTGGCATTATTAAACAGTACTGCTGCCACTCTAACAACAATATAATATTGCAACTATACATGTGCATTACAAATATCTAACTTTTAGTTTTATTTTCCTCTCTCTCTCTATATATATATATGTATATATATATATATATATATATATATATATATATATATACACACATATACACATGCATTTTGCTTAATATTACAGCCTAATAAAGATAAAGACAAAAATAAAAATAAAAAAAAAATAAAAATGCCTCAACTGTATATATAAATTCTACAATATCTTGTAAACTCTGTTCACTTTTCCTAGAGAAAAAAAAATAATAAAACAAGTACACATTCCTATCGCATATTTTACCTTGAGGCATTCAAATAAATCATATTTGTTTTTGGTACAAGACCAACATCATATCATCATAAATGTAATTTTGCCACAGCATATATGAGTATGCAGCTGCTATCTAATATAATAATTTTCAGTCTTTTCTTTATGTACATCTCACAGCTTTGTATAAACATGAGTATAGGAAGGTTTCACCTAATAATTAAGATTAAGAGAAAAAACATGTTATATTCCACCTAATCATCAGTTTAAAAAGTTCAAGCACATTATTTGAAATAATATTCTGCATTGCCCCTTTAAAATAACTGCATTAACTTCAACATTCTCTAGCATAGAAAGTAACTAAACATCAGTCTATCTGCTTACATTCTGTTGCACAGATTCTGTCAGTATGCTTGGCAAATAGTCTAATGTCCTTTTTCAGTGTTGTAATGTCTTGTTTATATTAGATCCACTCCCAGTAATGCACTGGGGCTCCTTGGTCATTTAGATGATGAAATGAGTTGAAAGGTGAAAGGCTATTGCAAACACATTGTAGCTGCATGGAATTGTGGGTAATGGGACATCACCATGCCAACAGACCCCTCGGCCTACTCAGCAAAGTGGAAAAATAAACATATTTAAGTATTTACCGCAAGAAAAAGTTGAAATATGCAGGATTCAGCCTGAAACAGAAGATTATATCATTCAAATGCTTCAGCAAAGGTGGATCGTCTTTTTTCACACTGGATTCAAATTGTAGAGATGGAGAAATGTGGCTTTTGCTTCTTCTGGTGTATCTATTGATACTTTTTCATTTTTATGGTGAAATACTAGCATAGCAGGATATTTCATCTGAAAGCAGATTGTTTTCCAATAAGGTAAGCACGGTATTTTGCTTTATTTCAAGAGAAAGATCTTGGCTTATTGTGATTGTGTGTCCTCTCCATGTGATTGCTTTCTTGGTTTAATATGCAAATCATATTGATTGCACATGAGCTGAATTAAGGATCCTGACATATATTTGTCTTGGGAAGTCCATGTTTTTTGAGCGTCTTATGGATCTGTGAGCTCTTTCAATTATGTCCTCCAAAAGCTCTTTATCCTGTAGTACTGTGCTTAGTATTTCTTTTGTAACTGTGTTTATATGAGTGGTTTCAACTGATTCTGGTATTCCCCTGATGAGATTATTTCGCCGGTTTCTTGCTTCTATGTCCAGAACTTTTTGTTGCAATTCTATAATACTTTTTGCACTAGCCTGTATTGATTTCTGCATCCCTTGTATTTTTAGTTCATTGTCCATGATTTTTGCTTCGTTTTGTTCTAATCTGAGCATAATTTGGTCCATGCTTGAGCTGAAAGTACTTAGTGTGCAAATCCTTGGATTTCTTGTTGCAGTGGTTGTAATGCCATTTTAAGGTCTTCCAATGTTAATGCTTGTTCTTGCTTCGATCTAAGGGCAGGTTTAGTTGTTTCTGGCTGAGTTTTATTTGTTTTTAGTCTTTTTGACGCAGTATCTTTTTCTGGTGCAACTATATTTGATAGTTTAGATTTGGTAGTTACTGCATCCATGCGCTCTGGTAAATTTCCCATTTCCAACATTGATTTAACTGTTTTTCAGATAAAATATGTTCAGCTAGATAAAGTTGCAGAAGGTTGATTTTATTCTGACAATTTTATATTAAAACAAGCCGTCTTTCTCTTCTCTTTTTCACTCAGGCCTGCTTATCTTGAAGTGTTCCCACCATGTGGTTCAGGAATCTGTTTGCAGCGAGTAATATTTTTCTTGCAAAAAAGGTCATCCAATGTAAAATACAGCTGAAATATTTTAGTAGCTTGCTTGTTGCCTTTTTTTCTGTTGAAAATTTGCTATTTTTCCTCAGGATGTGCAGGCAAAAGTTAAGATATTGTTGAAAGTTAAGGGAGCTGCACAGCTAGAGTGCTCACTGGCCATCCACCATTTTAGAATCCTCATGGAAGAAAAACTTAAAAAAACAAAAGTTACAATACGTTGTAATGCTATGTCCTTACTGATAATTCCACCTTCATCACCAGTAGGACTAACACCAGCAGGACTGTTACCCTTGAACATAAAACTTTCTCTAGCTACCTTAGTCCTTTCCCTCTTTTACTTATAAGTGTGTCTGAAGACCCTAATGCAGATCAATTACAGCCCACCGAAAACTGCCATACTTAGGAAATACTTTAATCACAACCACCAAATGTGAAGGCACCGTCAGGCTAAATGTGGTGGATGATGAGTGTGATTCATGCTGAGAAGAAATCTTCAACACAGATCTAGCATGCTGATAGCACCAGAAGTTAGACCTACATCTGGAAATTACTCCCAGCTTGTTGTGTCTTGTAAAAGTGCTCACAGGTGCCCAAAAGGCAGCCACATAAATGTCTTCCACTTAGACATTTTTGAAGAAGCTACTGCTCTAACAGAATGGGGTCTATATTATTATAAGCGTGGACGCTTAAGTTGTCGAATACAGCATGATTGACACCTATTACGTGAACGCACAATTCACTGAAACATCAAAACGCAGAAATACACATCACTGAATTTTTTTGTTTGGCCAACACCGTTCCACCCACTAACGAAAACAAAACATACTTCCCACTACACCGCTCACTACATACTACCCACCCAAACAAAATAAATAAACCACATACATACACTAACCTAAACCCTACTTCTAAGCCTACACTAACCCTTACATACATTACTTTCTATACACTTACCTTAACCCGCACCCTAACATTAAGGTCCATAGCTATCACACACTTACCTTAATAAGCCATACCCAAACAGAATAAATAATCCACACACACACACTTAACCAAATCCTACTTCTAACCCTTACATACATTACTATCTATGCACTTACCTTAACCCGCACCCTAACATCCGTAACTATCGCACACTTACCTTATGGAGGTATACTGCAGAAGGGCCAACTATGCCGAATCGGGATTTTGAATTTCGCAGTTTCCGTCGTTCGGTGTACTCGCGGTTCGCTTAATCGGTGTCGATCCTGCCATATTCGACAACCTAAGTGTTCTCGCTTCCAATATAGACCCAACAGAATGTGCATTTGTAGATTTTTCTAAGGGTTTACCATAATTCAGTTAGCAAACCTTTATGCATTGCATAAGCTAAAGAGAAAGGATAATTTTAGATGTTTGGGTACCCAGTTTCTTAACAGAAATGAACTGAAAATTCATGTGACTTTTCTGATGGTTTTTGTTCTGTCCTGATGGAGACTAAGTTATCTAACAACATCCATACAGTGAAGTAAGTATTCCAATCAGTTGGTGTAATCAGGAAAAACACTGGCAGGTCACCGACTGATTAATATTACTGTCCACGGCCACCATAGGCATAAAGGAAGGATCAGTCCTCATGAACACAATGTCTTTGTGGATAATGATACATGGAAGATTGGCTCACAAAGACTTAGTTCTCCTTCTGGTTGAGTTTTTTGGCAAGTTTACCTCAATTTTAATACTGAATCTATCAATACTTTTTTTATATGGAGTGCTAGAATTTAAATGGTTTAATATTTTTAAACATAGTTGCAGAACAAGGAAAAACAGTGTCATAATTTAGATAAAATTTAATGGTTAGCACTATGTTTTACAGTCTAACAAAAGAGCACAAGGTTAAATATAACCTTCCTGGGAAACCAACTGTGAGTGGGTGTCAAAGTTTTTTTTAGAAAATATAGGATATATTGTAGATAGCTACATAATAAAACATGCAGAGACACTGGGTTATTACGTACAAGATACAACTGCACTGATAAAGAAAACTGAAAGATTTAAGATGTAGTAAGGAGTATTATTGGTTCACAATTGACTAAGTCTCTACGTACTAGCATCAGTAATGAACTGGATTAAAAGCTTTAGACCATTTCCTTGGCTCAGGACCTGCTACAGCCTTTATCACTGAAGTGATTAGCTTTTATCTTGCTAATTTTTTGTGTGTTTGACAAATCCTGCTACAGACAAAACAAGGCACTGCAATGAGAGTAAGTTCTTTCACATCTACAAACCTAGTAATAACGGGTTTGTTTGAGGCTGAGTATTGTTATTGTAATATATTTTTTTTTTCAAAAATTTGTAATCCAGTATGTAGGTTTCATAGAGGATTTACTGGGGAGCATGTCTTCTCATAGAATCTAATTTTGGTGAATGTGAGTGAGTTTTGAATGGTGAAATTACTTTCACTGACAGTGGAATTTGCTTTTTTCTCCACTGTTGTGCAACCTCAGAGCTGGTATATACAAGTCTGGGGGGGGGGGGTGTGTGGATCGCATAGCGTGTGCAGGGGGACTTGCCTCCTGCAAAACCAAAACTGAGTTGTTCAATGAAGGTGGCGTTGGCGGACGTTTTTTGCTTTTTCCATTAGGTGAAATTACCTTTGATGACTTGATTTGAATCCAATTTACTATTAGTATATATTTTTAAAAGTTGTGAAAATAATGAGTGCGTTTTTCTTGTTCTTATGTACTTACTGAAATAAATATTAAATTTTTGGATTTACAATTATTTGTGTATGTGAATAAATGATTGGTGCATAACTTATACAGAAATCCATCAGATGCTACTACTTTCCTCCATGGATATAACCATCCATGGATATAACCATCATCTTAAATATCTTTTAGGCATATTACCTTAAGGTGCATTTCTAAGGGCATGTAAAAACTGCTCTGAATGGATTTATCTCAATAAACGTAAATTTTTGGTAAACCTATTTAAAAGTGCAAGCTTTTAAATAATCAAAATAAGTAAGCCATATTATGAGGCAAACAGAAATCATATATATATATATATATATATATATATATGAAAGCTTCAAATAAACTGAATATACTTTTTAAACATAAAAATAACCAGAATATGAATAAATGGAGTCTTTATTTTGTGATGCATTTTAATACTTGCCAAGATGGATTATTTCAAGTTATTAAGCACCTTTGGCCAATGCTTGATGCTAATAAAGTTGTAAATGTTAACTATTTATTTTATTTATTTAACATTTGTTAACCGGGAAAGTCAGACTTGGAACAAAGACATTTTTCAGAAGAGGCTCAGGGAGAAACGCTCCAGATGCATGTCTTTCTAACGTGGGAGGAAACCGGAGAACACGGAGGAAACCCACACAAATGCAGGGAGGACATGCAGACTCCACACAGAAGGCACCCCAGCCGAGAATCAAAACTGAGAACCTCTTGCTGTGAGGCGACAATGCTACCGCTGAACAAAAGGCTTATAGCTTCATAGTCTAATGGTCCTTGTTTATTTAATGTACTAGTACATAGTCATTTTATACATTCAATAGACAATATTCCAAGAACAGTGTGCAACTCTGAAGTTAATTATAGGTGTTGTAATGCACGATGCATATATATATATATATATATATATATATATATATATATATATAGTCTGATGTCTAAGGAATATTAGATTGAAGTTAATAATAATCAAGTTAAATTATGTAATCTTATTTTTAGTAATATCAAAATGCAGTATATGTGATCAAGTGCCGTTGTGGATGAGAAACAAAAATGTTTCTCTATTAGGTTAAAAGAACAATGCAGATTTATATATAATCAAGTATTAACTTGCCCATAGGCTGCACAATTTTTATACTGTCAGAATGGTAAATCTGATAGAATTAAATGTAATAGTTTGCTCAAAGCTACAGTGAGTTAGGCCTTCTGCCCTTGCTCTAATGTTTTCCCGAATACCTGCTGAGAGACTACCAAAGATAAGTGCTTATTTTCAACTGTTTTCTGCACTGATTAACTAAAAAGTACAGTTGCGTACACTTACCATAAATGTAGATGTTCGAGTGTATTCACTGTTGCAGTCATTACATTTGGGTTATCCTGCTGGCAGGTTGCCCTCAGTTGGCCTGAATTCCAAAGTCTTGGGTCCTGCATCGGCTGCTGTCGCCTCTTCCCTGACATCCGGTCATCAGGGGTATAAAAGATGCAGCCAACGCCATTTTATTCAGTTTTTCTTGCCCCAGATGTCAGGTGCCCCCAAAAGGGTAGGCTAAAATTATGTAAATAAAACATACATGCACCAAAATAAGCTTTACCTTCCTCTATAAGCAAATACACCACCAAGGTTGTATAGATTAGAGAAGTAGAGATAAGTTCCATCAAAAATAAGGGGGATGGCGGGTAACCTGAACTGCAACAGTGAATACACTCGAACACCTACATTTATGGTAAGTGTCCACAACTGTACTATGTTCTTCGTGTTTCACTGTTGCAGTCATTACATTTGGGTTGAGTCCCAAAGCTATGGTTGGGGTGGCTGGAGCTAAACAGCATTAGGAGCGGCTATGAGGCCCTGCAGAACTGCAGTGGCAAAGCCTACCCTGGATTTAGAGTAAAGAGGCAGATTGTAATGTTTTGTAAAGGTATACACTGAACTCCAAGTGGCAGCCTCTAAAATGTCTTTGGTTGGTACTCCCTTGAGAAAGGTTGCAGAAGTGGCTGCAGCTCTGGTTGAATGTGGCCTAATGCCCTTAGGCACTGCTTTGCCATGCTGTTAGTAGCAGAAACGAATGCAATGACCTATCCACTTTGAAATAGTCTGCTTGGAGATGGCCTTTCCTTGTGATGCTGTGGCATATGCCACTAGTAATTGTTCTGTCTTTCTGAAAAGTTTAGTTTTGTCCAAGTAGAATCTAAGTTGCCTGTGTATGTCCAAAGAATGTAGAATTTTCTCCCTCTTGTTCTGTGGATTTGAATAAAAAGTTGGCAAATTAATTGTTTAATTAAGGGCTACACTGGATACCACCTTAGGCATAAAAGTAGGGTTTGTTCTCAGAGAGACCCTTGTCTGGATAAAAGATGATAAAGGGTTCCACAGCCATGAGAGCCTGTAGCTCTGAAACTCGTCTTGCAGAAGTTATTGCTAGGAGCAGAGCTGTCTTCCAAGATAAGAACTTTATATCCGCAGTAGCAGCTGGCTCAAAAGAAGGTAAGGTGAGTTTTTCCAAGACATAGTTGAGGTCCCATGCAGGTATTGGCGTTCTCCTTGGAGGCCTTAAGTTTTTGGCTCCTCTGAGGTACTGTCTTAATAAAAGATGAGAAAAGAGTGGTGGCTCTGTATTGTAATGAGCTGAAATGGAAGAGGCATGGATTTTAATTGATGATAGGCCTTTGTCCAGCGTCTCAGTTAAGTATTGCAAAATCTGAGGAATATTTGGGACAGCTGTATCAGTTCCTTGAGCTTGGTTCAAAGTGCAAAATCTCTTCCATTTCCCAGCATAGGATTTTCTAGTACTAGGCCTTCTGGCTTCTAAAATGACATCCATCACAGCTTTACTGAGAGGTGTGGTTTGTATGGCTACATTATCCGCCATGCTGCCAGATTTAGGGTCCTGAGTTGGCTGTGCAGAATCTGATTGTTGTGCTGGGACAGTAGATGAGGTATTTCAGGTAAGGTCCAGGCTGGGAATTGGGACAAGTTCCTTAAGATCGGATACCAGTGCTGGTGTGGCCAGTCTGGGGCAATCAGAATCATTTTTGGTTTCTCCTGCCTGATCTTTAGGAGTACCTTGGGGAGGAGAGGCAGTGGAGGAGAGGCATATACTGATAGGTTTGTCCAGTTGAAAGATAAGGCGCCCACTTTCCAAGCTTGTCTGTGATAAGTCCTTGTGCAGAATCTTTTTAGTTGATTGTTTTGAGGGGAGGCAAATAGATCTATGTCCAGGCATCCCCATTTCTTTATCATCATGCTGAAGACTATGTGGATCCAGGTGCCACTCGTGGGGATCCATGAGGTTTCTGCTTAGTTCGTCTGCCAGAGTATTTTCCTTTCCTGGCAGGAATTGTGCCTGCAGATGAACTTGGTCAGTCAATGCTGTGTCCCATAAAGCCATGGCTAGTCTGCACAGGGGATAAGAATGAGTGTCCCTCTGCTTGTTTATGTACCACATGACCGTGGTGTTGTCTGTCTTTATCAATAGTTGTCCCGGATGAAGCAGGTCCTTGAAGGCTGTCAGGGCATTTTGAACAGCTAGCATCTCTTTTTGATTGATATGTAGATGTTTTTGGTTTGTGGACCAGGTGCCCTGAATGCCTCTTCCTGCCATGTGTGCCCCCCCAGGCATAAGCTGATGCATCCGTCGTTAGGCTCTGCCTTGCTGGGGGTAGTGAGAATGGCTGTCCCTTGTTTTGGTGACAAGCCTTTGCCCACCATCGAAATTCCTGTTGCAGGCAGGGAATTAAAGTAATCATGGTTTCCAAGCTGTGGCAATGTTGTTTCCAGACACTTTTTAGGTACCATTGAATTTTCCTCATATGCAGTCTTGCATATGGAATTAGTAAGATGCAGGATGCCATGAAGCCTACAGCCTGCAGAATTTTTCTTGCAGATAACTGGGCCTTTGTCACCATTTCCTTGAAATAGATAGTCAGTTGCCTCTGTTTGTCTGGAGTGAGATAAGCCATATGGGCAATTGTATTTAAACTTGCACCCAGGAATATTATCTCTTGAGAGGGTACTAGTTTTGATTTCTTTTTGTTGACTGTGTACCCTAGGCATGTTAAAAGTCTTGTCACAAATGTCAGATGCTGTAGTAGAATGTCCTTGTTCTCTGCTTGTATGAGGCAGTCATCCAAGTAAGGATATATTTGTATTCCTCTTTGTCTGTAGTAAGCAATTACTGGTGTCAGGCACTTTGTGAAGACCCTGGGCGCAGTAGATAAGCCAAAGGGCAATGCAGAGAATTGGCAATGCTTTGAGCCAGCCTTGAATCTGAGGTATCTTCTGCATGATTGTCTGATTGGGACATGCAGGTATGCCTCTTTTAGGTCAAAAGTCACGAGCCAAGCCTTGCTGCCCAGCATGGGCAGAAGCTGCTGTAAGGTCAACATCTTGAATTTTGGTATATCCAGGAAAGTGTTTAGAATAGATAGGTCTAGTATTGGTCTCCATGCTTTGTCCTTTCTGGGTACCAAGAACAGTCGAGTAAAATCCTTGTCCCTGCTCTTGCTGTGGCACTTGTTGAATAGCCCTCATGTCCATGAGAGCTACGACTTGTTTTTGAGCCTCTGCCCATTGATTTTTTGGCAGGTATGGCCAACCGTTTGCCCTTGGCAGGGTATGGAAATGAAACTTGTAGCCTTGTGACACTATGTCTAGAACCCATTTGTCCTGGGTTATAATGTGCCACTTTTGAGAAAAAAGTGCTAGTTTTCCCCCTAAGGGTGCTGCCAGAAGATAAGTGCTTGATGCAGGCAGGGGGGAGTCATTGGGACAGTCTCCTGTATGATTGTGATTTGTCTTCTCCACCTTTGGAGGTAGAAGCACTCCACTGCTTAGACCTGTAGGAACCTTGCGGCTGTGATATGCCTCTAGGGTGTCTGGATCTGCCCCTTTGAGGTCTGTCTGAGACTGGAAAGGACCAATTATTTGTAGGCCAGTGTCTGCTAAATCTAGGTGGCGGTACTTGTAAGAAATCATTGACTGTTTGCATAGATTTAGCTTTGTCCTCCATTTTCTTTAACACCTCTTCTGCCTTAACACCAAACAAGTTATCATGTTGTAAAGGAGCATATAATAATTTAGCTTTAACATGGTCAGGCAGATTTTGTTCCTTTAACCAAGCATGCCTCCTAATGACAGAACCCGTAACAGCAGCCCTCCAGAGAATCAAACCCACATTTTTCCAACTTGTTCAGCTGCATGCAATAAATCCTGCATTTCTTTGTTTTCTGCACATTCAGAATTTGCCATAATTTTCTGTTTAAGCAGTGTCATGATATATTGTTGATATTTGAGCATATGAAACTGGCAATTTAAGGCCCTTATAGCCAAAGCAGCAGATGTGTAAATCTTTTTTTCCCCATCTATCCAGTGCTCTAGAATCCCTGTCAGAGGGGGTTGGGTTTTTTGCAGTAGAAGCCTTGACCCCTTTTGAGGCCTGTGCTGAGGTAGTAAAAGTAAGTCTCTGAGCCTTTTCTTAGATTCTGAAAAATCTTGGCTCTCCCAGTGGAAGTGCCCCCTCATGGTATGCAAGGTTCCCCCAAAAGAGTAATCCACAGGAGGAGAAGCTGAAGGAATTGATTCTTCAGCATCAGAATCCTCATGGGGGGAAGAGAATATTCCTGATCAGAAGAGGAATCAGGAGAAATGGAAACCTGATCTGAAGATTCATAGTCTGTCTCTTGCCTAGGCCTCTTATCAGGAGGGGGATGGGAACCCCGGATCAAGGTAATTAAGTCTTCGGCCATTTTGAGCATCTGTTTTTTGGGCATGGAGGCCTGTCCTTGTGGCTGGTGAACTTGTTTCTTTGCCTTTAAAGGTGTTTTAGTCTTTGAAGTCGGTTTAATATGTAATTGTTTAGGTCTGAATACACCCTCAGAAGCCGATGCCTGCTCAGCGGCTCCGGACCCATCTGAGGGAATAATCTCCGAGGTTCCAATACCTTGAGTTTCCAGCGGCCTGGCCGACTCCACGTGGGAGTCAGTAGTGGCCTGTGACTCTAAAGTAGCGGACATCAGGGGCTGCGAAAGCGCCTCACTTGAGAACCGGCAACTTGCTTAGGAGAAGCTTCGTCGTCGGTTTTGAACCTCGGTTGCCTTTTTCTTTTTCTTTCCATTTTTTGTGAACTCCGGTAGTTGGATGGCTATCCGATGACATTGTATAATTAAATCTTCGCCCAAAATAGCTTAATGCAAAATCGTACCGACACTTAATAATGCATTGGTTAAATCTAGCACAAAACCGACAACTAGCAACGTCGTGGTCAGGGCCTAGGCAAGGAACACACTAAGAATGAAAGTCCTTATGAGGTATTTGCTTCCCACAAGAAATACAATTATTAACTTTTTCTGACATCGGTCTGGAGCAAGAAAAAAGTTTCCCCAACGGGGTACTTAGCTTTTAATGAAGACTTCGGATCTGAAACTCGAACACGAAAATCTCAGGAGTCGGCCGACCGGCACTTGCGAACTGCTCCTGCTTTGGGCACTGTGCGGCAAGAAAGACTGAATAAAATCATGTCGGCTGCATCTTTTATACCCCTAACGACCTGATGTCAGGGAAGAGGCGACAGCGGCCGATGCAGGACCCAAGACTTTGGAATTCAGGGCAACCTGCCAGCAGGATAACCCAAATGTAATGACTGCAACAGTGAAACACGAACAACATCAATATTATCTGCATATCTGTTTGCCTAAGCTATGCAACTGTATTTTACAGCATTTTTTTAGATTGTCTGATAATTGAATTCCTCTTACAACTGTAATTACTGCTCATCTGCTTGTTTTATTCATTTTACTTGATTAACACTGACTAGCTTCAGGTTTTTGCTGAACCTACTACTATTTGTGACCTTTGAAGCATGTAAAACACAATCTTTTTAATGGAGAGCCTCCCCGTGGCCTTGTGGGAGGAAGGTGCAGTTTGGACCGATCTAGCTAGAGTTACTGTTTCAGGGCTCTGTTTAGCGGGTTTTAATTGGATAATTTGAACTTTGTCTGATTCCTGTTTTTCTGATTTAAAAAGCCTGTGTTTGAACCGGTTTGTGCATTGTGCAGCATCGCACACTATTCTGAAGAGGGAGTGCTGGTTACATACGGCTGCTCTCTAGCCTTGCAAATATTACTTAAACCAGAGCTCTTCATGCCTAACTTTAATACCTGCCCCTGCTGCACTCCCTCTTCAACTGTTATAGGCTGACAAAGACTATTCCTAGGACCATGAACTGTCATTTTCCCTCCTTTTCTCTAACCAGCCTGGCTGACGTAGGTCTGTAGTAGTAGTGTAGCAACTGCCTCATGTACACTGACAACCCCGTACTTCTAAATCATTCCTGCACCATTTGAGAGATGCACCTACATTGTGAATCTGGAACCACAGCTCTCTCGTGCAATAGACAGCAATACAGAGCAGGTTGTCAGCCCACCTACCACAACTCCTACTCATCACACACAGCATACACATAGACCAACATATGCAGAGGTACTCTCAATAAAATCTAAACACCAGAGACCTCAAAAACACATACATACTAAACCAACCATTACACCTGAAACACATAATGCACATAACGACACAAGCACATGTCTCACAATCAAAGCCCATAAGTCAATGCACATCAACTCCTTAGTCATAGCAGAGACTCTATAGTGAGACACACAGATGCCCACCTCAGTAGGTTGAACAAGGAGAAAGTCAAGGTCAGCTGTCTTTCTGGTGCCAGGATTCGTCAGATCACTCAGGCTCTCAAGTACCATTATGATTCAGTCATAGTACATGTTGGCGTGAATGACTTGAGACATACCTCCCTGGATGACATGAAGAGAGACAGGATTAAGCTCCCTGACTGTGTGTCACAGGCAGTTATGTCCCTAGCTTTGAGCAGCAAATTACCTTCACCTAGGATGATACCAGAATATAAAATCATTGACTTCAATAATTGGCTTAGTTTCTGGTGTCATTCTAAGGGGATCCAGTTTCTGTCAGTCAGGAATGATATGACTGATAGACCTTGATGCTTTGCCAGAGGTGGTCTTCATCTGGGATTTCTGCTACTGGCAAAGGCCCTTGCCACCCCCATAGTGCCTTTTTTAGGCACTGTCACAAGGACAAAATTCTCAACTTAAAATTTCATCAATAAACAACCACAAGGTTATATTTCTAAATGCTAGGAGTCTTAGCATGAAACTGCACTCAGTGGAAGCAGTCCTTACCTTGGAAGATGCCGACATCAGTGCAGTCATGGAGACCTGTTTTAAGGCAGTGGACAGCACCCCAGCGGGTTACACAACAAACAGCAAACTTCTTCAGATAAAAATACAAAAGCTACAAAGTGTCTTATTTCAAGAAAGTGAAAATAAAAATAACAACAATAATAATTTCTACAAGCCTGGTAACATTAACAGTTTTCTAATAGAAATTAAGGTATAAAAACTCTATTATAACATTTGCAGTAATACAAGAATAAACTCAGTATCATCTAATAAAACAACCATGCATAGCAACTCAAACAATCATACATAATATGAATACTGAAAATTAATGGACCCTCTCATCTTTGTAAGCTCTTTAATTTTAAAATCTAGCTTATTGTTGTTGTTGTTATTTTTATTTCCACTTTAACATTCATTAAGTAGTATCAGTATGTATCAGGTTTTAGTAGTATTAGGTTCTAAGAGAGGGACTTCCTGTTTTAATTAGTATTTCATGATTTTATTAGTTAATCACATGATGTCAGGTTTTATCCTGAAATAAGACAATTTGTATCCTTTGTATTTTTATCTGAAGTTGTTTGCGTTACACAGCAAATGAAAAGCGCTTAATAAATAGTTCAGTATATACTCAGCTCTGCCATTCCTGTTGTTTTTTTTTCAGTTAGCTTCTGTGGCCGTCAGAGTTTTCTATACCGGGTAACTTACACCTCCTACCACACATTCAGACCATGAATGGAAGGCATGAAAACTAAAGGAGGCAGTGTATCAATATTCATTAAGGATAAATACACCTGGAGACACCTCAGGTGCAACTGACTGTTGGTAGGACACCTATTCAAGTCATTGCCAGCTACAGGACCCCCTCCATGAATGAAGATACCTATTCTGCCTACTTGGATCTACTAGAAACCATCAAGATACATCCAGATACCACAGTTCCGGGTGATTATAATTACCCATCCATTGACTGGGTAACTTACTTATACTCAAACTCACTTGCCCAAAGGATCCTTGAGTTCATTTACTCCAACGTCCTGGACCAGCAGGTGGACACCCCAACTGCAGGGGATAACATCTTGTCTCTGGTGCTTACCAATATAGACCATTATAGCATCCCCCCACTGTAAGGACTTCCTTGTCAGATATGACCACAAATCAGTCTCATTCAGTATCACACCAGACCCCACCCCCCCAGCAGCAACTAAACTAAAAAACTTCTCAAAAGCAGATTACTTCCTTCTAAGGGATGCTAGCAACTATGTTGAGTCTTACACCAGTGCTTTTTACAAACACCTGTATAACTCCACTGACATAGCCATACCCGATAGGACCAAAACAAGCTTTTCAAGGAAGAGCAAACCTGCCTGGTGGACAACTACCATTAACAGGTTTTACAATAAAAGGAAGAAATTGTTGTCCAAAAGTAAGAGGGAGTATGCCCTAGACTGGAAACACTCCCTCCTCAGCTTAAACAAGCAAATAAGACTTCTTGTGAAGTACTCCAAAGCAAACTATGAATCCAAATTAGCAACCTCAACTAAGGACAACCATAAAGCGTTCTTCAGTTACATTTGTAGCCTGAAAGGTAAGACCCAGATATGCACCAAGCTGGTAGCTAATGATAGCACATACACTGTGCCTGTGGACATAGCAAACCTGTTCGCAAACAGGTTCTGTGAAAACTTCACTCCCCTGCCCCCGCCATACATACCCCATGACATTCCTTCCATCTTCCCCCCAACTTGTATCTCTAGACAGTAGGTCAAAAATGTCATCTCTGATGCTAAAAAACACAGCATCTATGGGACCTGGAAACATCCCAGGCTGTGAACTACATGGACTCCAACAATAATTAGCAACACCATTGGGTACTGTTTTCAATCATAGTCTAAGCACCGGCTTCATTCCAGCTGAATGGAAACTGGTCACCGTACCGTTATTCCCTTGCACATGGGTGATGCTTTCACTGACCCCAGGAACTATAGACCTATTAGCCTGACTAGCCTTATCTGCAAGGCCATGGAGTGAATCATCATGGACCTTATCAACAAAGATATAAGTAATCCCCAAACACTTGACCCTACTCAGTGTGGATTTGTCAAAGGGAGATCATGCCTATTAAAACTAGTGTACATCTTCGAGATGGTCACCAGAGCCACGGGCAAGGGGAAACTTCATGCAGCTACCTGCACTTGGCCAAGGCTTTTAACACTATACCCAACTCAAGCATCACTGACAAACTCACCCAGCTATGTATCAACCCTTATATTGTTAGGTAGGTTGCTAACTGGCTCACTGATAGAACTCATACAGTCAAAATAGGGGAATCCACCTCCAACAGCAGACTTGTAACCAGTGGTGCACCACAGGGATCAGTCCTAGGACCTCTACTGTTTGAAATCTATTTCTCTGAAGTACAAGCAAAAACTAAAGGTCTGTGGCTGAAAAAATTGCTGATGACTGCAAACTGGGAGGGGTCACAGAATCCCCAAATGATGTCAACATCCTATAAGAGGGCATTACACAAACAAATGGATTGGTGCCAAAGTCATGGACTTAAACTCATTGTAAAAAAGTGTATCATCATCCATTTCGGTAAGACTGATGTTCCTGCTAACTACTACATCAATAGAAACACCCTAAGCATGTACTCAGTGGTGAGAGACCTGGGCACATAGGTTGATAGCAACCTTACCATTGATCACCCCGTCCCCACAGTGGTAAGAAGGGCATTCTATATTGCTCCTCTCATAAGTAAGGGCATTGCCTCCAGAAAAAAAAATATAACCTCTCTGTACTCTTCCCTCATCAGGCCAATAATTGAGTACAATGCCCCTTTTGGTATGTACCTTTCCAGGCACCTGCAGAAAGACCACAAAAGTTTCTCACAAGGGAATTCAAGGTATTCAGCAACTGTCCTACGTGGATCAGCTGAAATCACTGTCACTATATTCCATTTCATTCAGACTACTCAGAGGCAATCTCTGCCTTGTATATAAGGAAATCTCTGACTCTGCTTTACTGGAAATGCTGTATATCCATGAGTCTAATGGCTCATGGGTTATTCGCCCTAAAGACCTTAACCTCATATGTGACATTAACAGAACCTGCTGGAGGGACAGATTTGTCTCCCAGAGGTTACCACACCTGTGGAGCAGACTTCAAATTCATGTCAAGCAGAGCACCTCTTTGGCCCTCTTCAGGCACAATCTGGATGACTGGATGGGTAACAGTAAATTCACCCCAGGGGTTCTACCCATCTCTCGCTTGGACAGGGGCAATAGGTGCTGATCATGAAAACAAGGGCAGGACTTGGCTAGGCTTGTAAGGGCCCTAGGGCCATTAGCCTAGAAGCCTCCTATGAACCTAGGAATAATGTGGGAATTGATGGTGATGTAAAAAATGATTTGCATTATAAAGAAATGGGTTATATTCTGCAGTTTAATATGTTACATATATCTGGGCTTAGCAAGAAAACTAAGCAGAGATTTAAAAAATATTTAATTGGTTGTTTAATTTCAGTGGGAAAAACTGCATTTAAATGTTAAAATTGTTTGTTTTGCTTCCTGTGAAGGCTGACTAAGCAGAGGTGCTAGAAGTGTGCTATTAAATAGTATTTGTGCCACCTTGATTATTGTTTTTTTGAATATTTTTTTAAGTAGTTTCTTCAAACCACTATCATGTTATTGGAGTAGATGGCAACTATACCACAGGTTAGGGAGTTCAAAAAGCCTGCCATGTGAGGAGGATGGCCAACAATTTCAAAATGTCTCTGTTCAAACTGGCATCCTTTGGTGACCATGTACTTTGGACATTCCATCCATTCATAGCAACTTTTTCCTATTTTGCATATGGGGCAAAGGTGTCACTTTTTGCAGTGACAATCATCTCTAGCCAAGGTTTATACCACTGGGTATATATGCCCGGCCATGGTAGTTCATCTGTACCACTCACTCACACTCACATACACGCACCTACGGCCAATTTATTGTGCCTAATCCACATACTGCATGTTTTTGGAATAAACCAGAGCACTTGGAGGAAAATCACGTGACTGCAGGGAGGACATACAGACTCCACACACAAGGCACTCCAGCTGAGAATCGAACTGGAGAACCTCTTGCTGTGATGCAACAATGCTAACTGCTGCACTTTGGACATTGTGCTCCACATAATTCCCCTCACTCTACAGTCAGGGGCCAGGGCATCCATGGTCACTGTCACCTTGGGTGTTGGGACTTGCAGGAGTCATCATCAACCAACCCCCTTTTCCCCCATTTTATACATGGGGTCAGGGTGTGATGTCACCTGTCACCATCTCTCACTATTCAATACCACTCCCCTACCTTCAACAACACTCATGTTGACTGTCACAGGTATTCTGTCAGACAATCCATCCACCCCTTTGCTGGATGATCTAGTTTCCTTTTGCCTTCTTCCTGTCTGCCCCAAATCTTCTTTACCAGATTTGCTTCTGCTTTCCTGCATGTGCCCAAACCACCGTAATCTGTTCTCTCTGATCTTTTCTGTAATTGGAATTACTGTCGCTTCTGTTCTTATGTCCTCATTTCTTCATCTGTCCCACTTTATGCATCATACCACCTCTCTCAGGTACTTCATCACCATCACCTCCAGCTTCCCAAACTGCTCTGCCTTTATTGCCCAGGTTTCTATATCACACAGTTGCACTGGTCACACCACTGTTTTGTACACCTTACTATTTCTTTGGTATTCTTCTGTCATACACTACACCTGACACACTGTGCCAGTTGGCTGCAGCTCCTCTGATTCTAGCTTTGACCTCCCTATTCACACCTCTCTTCTCCTCAACCACCCCTTGCAGATACTTGAAGCTGTTAACGTGTTCCACTATTTTCTCTTCTATCTCAATTTTCAGCTTCTTGTGATTCCCTCATTCTCTGCCATTACAACTGTTTTATCTGTACTCAGTTTCATCCCATGTGCCTTCAGTTTTCCATTCCATTCCCCTATCCCTTGGTGAAGTTATTGCTCAGAGTCTGCCTGTAATGCCACATCAACTGCATACAAGCAACTCTGTTGATATGTTCCCTCTGACCTGTTTGCTAATGTCCATCACCAGTATGAACAGCAGTGGGCTCAAAGCTAAACCCTGATGTACACCCAATCTCACTGGGATCCCCTCTGAGAGACCAAACACAGTTTGTACTTCAGTCATTGGGTCCTTGTATATAGCTTGCACTAATTCTACCAATGTTTCTGGGACTTCAAACCACCGGAGGACTGTCCAAACTTTCTTGGAACATTGATATATGCTGTCTCCATTTCTAGGAATGTCTAGCTGGACACATTTCTCATCACTCATTTCTAGCTTCTGCTCAAATATCTGTCTTACTGCAAACAGTGGCTCAGTCATGCTGCATCCTGATCTCAATTTGAACTGTGCATTTCCCATCTTACTTTCTACTACTCTTCTTATTCAATCACCCTCTCCAGAACTTTCGTGCGGTGTGATAGGAGTTTTGATACCTCTGTACTGTCCACAATTGTGAATGTCCCCTTTGATCTTGAACACTGTCACTATTATGCTGATTATCCAGTCATCTGGGATATGTCTTTCTCCCTATACTGCTTTGAGTACCCTCAGGAGGCATTTCTCCACCATCTCATCCATCATCTTGACCATATGTGCAGTGACCTCATCTAAACCTGCTGTTTTCCCTGACTTCATTTTTCTTAGTGCTGTTCTTACTTCTTATAGGGTAGACTCTCCCTCTTCTCTTACAATAGGTTGTGTCGGGGGCAGTACAACTTTTGTCAGGTTTTCTTCATTCAGAAGCAATTGGAAGTACTCCTTCCATCTACCTTTGATGCCCTGTGGACTTGTGAGTAGGGTGTTGCTGGCATCCCTTATGAAGGATGTCTTCTTTGTCTTTCTGTCTTTGCCTTCAACCTGATAGTTTCTTTGTGTCATCCACTGAGCTACTTTCCAGAAAGTGGTAGAGTGTCTCTGATGTCTTATTTGTTATTACAATTCCTTCCTTTCTTAGCCTCTTTGTTAGCCAACCAGTATTCCTTCATAGCCTGGTCTCTTATTTCCTTTTTTTCCCTGCACTGTTCCTTTCTTTTGTGGACTTCATGGATTTCTGCATTCCACCACCAGCTTCCTGTATGGACGTTATTACCATACATGGCTTGCCTGTATATCTGTTCTGCAGCCCTTAGAAACACTGTTTTGAGGCACTGTCATTCTTCTTCAACTCCACCTTCTTCCTCTTCTTCTTGTGGCGCTAGAGCCCTGAATAATTCCTTGAACTGTTGTACTTTCTTTTCAGTCAACTTCCAAGTTATCAGCCTTGTCTCTGCTGACCTTACAGCCTTCTCTGACCACTGCTTGCAGCTGATTGTGGCCACCAGTGGTTTATGCTATGGGCCAACGTTTTCACTGGGGATGGCTTTGCAGTTGCTGATTCTACCCCAGTGCCCTTTCCTATAGAAGTCTACCAGTTGGCCACTTTTATAGGTAATCTTGTGACTCCCTCTCTCTTTCTGAACCATGTGGTGGCTACGAAGTCATTTGCCAGACAGAAGTCTAGGATGGCCTCTCCTTTATTCCCGAGGCCTCAACCCATGTGGACCCAGGCATTTCTCATATCTTGTTCTGTTTGTCCTGTGTATTCAGATCACCCATTATCAACACCAATTCCTGTTGTCCTGCTTTATCTAGTGAATCCTACAACTACTGTCTGAATGCACTCTTCTTCACTATCACAATCCTGCTGTGGAGAATAAGCTAAGATTATAAATACTGTCCATCCATTAGGCTGGTGTTTATTGCCATGAGTCTGTCACCAATTCTGATGACATCCCTCACTTTCTTCTGAAGCCTCTCCCTCATCACAATTCCCACACCATTTCTAGCCTGTCCTCCACCTGAGGTGTGGCTTTGCTGCACTGTCTTTATACCTTCTTTCCTGGATACACAGGATGTCCAGCCTCCACCTTGCCATCATGCCATCCACTTCCAAGCTTTGTCCTGTCAATGAACCTACATTGAGTGTGGCAATTCTTAGTTGATGTTTGAAAGGTTGACTCATTTTATGTCCAGCTTTTGCTCAAAACAGCTATCCCAAGTAACCCAAGCTGGGCAACTGGACACTATCTGGTCGGTAGCTTATTGACCCAGGGCTGCTGGCTATTATGGCAGGCACACACTGGCCAATTGGGACACACTCCTCCCATCATTAGCATGGGTCTGGCATAGGTTGGAGTAAGCTAGGTTCTCAAACTACTTATCAGCAAATACCCATGCCCATTTACAGCAATATTGTTCAACATTACAATTATTACATTACATTCCAATTATTACTGATACGTTGGTTAACAAGGCTCTATCTAAAGCTAAAAACACTGCCTCCATGGGAACAGATGGAGTCCCAGGCTGTGTCATATGCAAGCTCCAAAAGGAATTAACCCCACATCTTAATACCCTGTTCATTCTCAGCCTCTCCACAGGATATGTGCCCATAGAATGGCACACGGCAAAGGTGGTCCCGCTACACAAGGGTGGGGCCACAACTGACCCTGGGAACCTACCGACCAATAAGCCTGACCAGTCTGATCTGTAAGGCTATGGAGCGAATCATTATGGAACTCATAAATGGAGAGATTGGGAACCTACAGTCGCTGGACCCCACACAGTTCAGTTTAGTCAAGGGCAGATCATGCCTCCTGAACCTGGTGGATTTCTTTGAGACAGTTACTCAGGCTATAGATAAGGGAAATGGTACACATGGCTTACCTTGACCTTGCTAAAGCATTTGACACCATTCCCCATTCAGGTATTATTGATAAGCTCACCAGCCTGGGCATAAACCCTTACGTCACAAGATGGATCACAAACTGGCTCTCAGACAGATCCCATAAAGTAAGAGTAGCTGGATCTATGTCCGAATCCAGACCAGTAACGAGTGGTGTGCCTCAGGGCTCTGTCCTGGGACCCCTCCTGTTTGTCATATACTTCTCAGAAGTACATCCAAGCATGGAAGGGCTGTGGCTGACTAAGTTTGCAGACGACTGCAAACTGGGTGCTATAATAGAGTCTCCGGCCGACATGGAGATCCTCCAGAAGGGCCTAAATGAGACTGATGCATGGTGTCAAAGCCATGGTCTCAAGCTAAATGCAAAAAAATGCGTAGTAATCCCCTTTGGAAAAAACAGACTACCCGCAAACTACAACATAGGAGGTAATCCCCTGAAATCTGAAGAAATAAGGGATCTAGGGACCCAAGTAGATAGTCAGCTTTCCTTTGATAACCATGTTGCCAAAGTGGTTAGAAAATCCTTCTATGTGACCCATCTGATCATGAAAGGGTTCGCATCAAGATCTAAGGATGTAATGGTGCCCCTCTACTCTTCCCTCATCAGACCCATTATTGAGTACAGAGCACCAATTGGAATGTACCTGGCTAGACATCTCCAGCAGCTGGAGAGACCACAGAGGTACCTAACCAAGAGGATTACTGGCCTCAAACAGTTGCCCTATGCAGCATGATTGAAAAAGCTAAGACTGTTCTCTGTTGCATACCGCTTTCTCAGAGGCAATCTCTGTCTAACGTACAGAGCCATGTCCAACCCAGAATTGCTGAACATGCTCCATCTTAGCAAAACCAAATCTACTCGAGCTACATGCTCTAGGGATATAAACCTCAACACAACAATGAATAGAACATAATGGAGGGATAGATTCCCTTCGCAGAGACTTCCCTTACTATGAAACAGGGTCCCAATCTACACAAGACAGAGCCCCTCACTATCACTCTTCAAGAGAAACCTTGATGAGTGGATGGGTAACAGAAAGTTCACACTGGGGATCACACCAACAGCACTACTTAGATAGAGGCTAAGGGTACTAGCTGCTAGTACAAGGGTCTAGGGAACTACTAAAGGGGTGGTGAATACCGCACAACGTGGCTGGGCTAATATATGCCTTCGGGCAGATAGCCCAGTACCAACCTATAACCAGATCACCTAGAACTACAGTTTTACACTGTCAGGTGGCTAGCCCTGCCATGGTGCAGTCTGTGATCAGTGTTCTATCTTAAGGATACTGTGCAGCACAATAGAAGCCCAAACGGGATGGTTTATACAATTTTCCCCCTATAGGGCACCAGCTAGTGTCTGTGCTGCTGCCCACAGCTCCATTCTTTGGTGAGTTTGAGATGGAAACACTCAGCATGTTTTTTGGATGTGGGAGGAACCCCACAGAGGGAACATGCAAACTCCAGACAGACACTGGTCGGAAGTCAGGATCAAACCTTGTACCACGTGCATGGTAGGCAAAAAGGTCAACTATTACGCCAGCTAGTCTAATTTTGAATGAGAAGTGGTCTACCTAGATAAAGGCTGGATTCTTGAGTCCACCACATTAGGTACCCTTCCCCCCACATTAACAGGATACCCTTGTGTGTGATAGCAGATATGAAAGCTGGTCCCATTTAATCTTGAGGGCCTGTTCATACCTGAGAGTCACCATGACCACTGTCAATATCATTTGAGCTGGTACGCTGAGGCAGAGAGTAACCAGAAGAGAATAGTTCTAAATTAACTGAATTACAGTTGATTGGATGTGCCTTGAGTAAAGCATGTGAAAGTCATCAACTGATTGGGCATCAGCTGTAATCTCATACTATTTAACATTATGCCCAAGTACTGGAACAACTACAGAAGCAAATCCTGGTTACCCATCTAGCTAAGACAAGATCCTAGAGTCTTGCAGCATGGCAGTTGCCCATACCAGAGACAACTGTTTGCTGAACACACTGGGGGCTACGGTGAGACCAAATGTCAATTTCTAGAACTGAACGATTATCTTCTCTACAGAAGCTGAGGAAATTCTTGGACTATTCTTGGACTCCTCATCAATCATGATGTACAGGAACACATTATGGAGGTCAAATAGCACATTCAGGTTCCTTCAGACAGAAATGGAAGGACAGACTCTACCATTACCACACAAAAGGGATCTTTTGGTATGTATTGATTTAGGCTGTTCAGAATGAGAATTGGACTATCTTGGGACTAAAAAGTCTCCAGAGTAAAAGCAAAGCCCTTCTTTCTCTGGTGGGATCTCTTATATGGCTCCTTTTGTGAACAGGCTCTATCTGCCTTTAGTCTTGCCACCGTCTCCTGACAGGGTAGAATGACTTTTACAGAGGGGAAACTGTAGCATGAATGGAACTATGAAAGGAATGTGACACTTTCTGGATATTATGTCCCTTACCTACCTTTTGTGTGTGATGGCCAACCACTTGGTCAGATGAAGGGACAAACGGCCTGTGACAGTCTCCAGAGAGGAACAGCCCAGCAGGGCCTCAGAGGGTAGATTGCTGCCCTACAGGAGGAGGATCATGATACCCCTTACTCATTCTGCTGAAACCTTCCTCCTCCAATTGGGTGACCATTCTGGAATGCAAATCCTCTATGGACCTTACCATAATTTCAAAAATTACACAATTGGGAATGTCTAAATCAAATTGATGGCAGCACTGCTGATTCTATGATAATGAATGCTGAATAGCCCGAAACCTCACCCCAGCAATGGATACCATATTTACTCTGGTCTCTTTTTTTCAGTTCACCTTTTAAATTTGGTCCAAAAAGTAAGGTTCCACTAAAAGATGCTCATAGAACTGGCTTTGGTGTTGTCAGCAATATCACTCGGACAAAGCCAGGCACAGCAACTAAGCAAGAGGCTTGTGACCACTACACTTACTGAACAATCCATAACACTATCAGCAAGGTGGTTGATTTGGTGAGCTAGTGAGATTATAGATTAAAGTTGGGACTATAATCTGGTTTTGAAATCATAGACAACCCTTAAATAAAGATGAGTCATCTGTTATCTCCCTCATGTACTTAAGCATATGCACCATACAGTTTAACATCCTGAAGGTAAATATGTGGGATGAAAGAACATGCTTCCCAGTCCTGTCTTCACATGCAAAACTCTGTTAGAGGTTGAACAGGTTTGGGTTGCAATTTAGAACACTTCTTTTATAGCAGCTGAAACTAAGGTGGAGTCCACCAATAAGTTCAACGACCAAATGGGGCAGTCCTTGTGTGGTCAGAAAACTCTGTTGGTCTATTTGGGATGTGAGCCACGACATCCGGGTTCCTTCAAGTGTTAAAAGTGCTGTGACCCAAACTTTTTTGCAAGGTTGCATTCAAACTCAGACGTAGTGCCTTGGGATCAATGGGCCTTAACCTAGAAGACCTGCAAAATCTCCTTGACATTTGGAGTCACTGAGCAGATGTATGGGAGTATCACACTTCTAGTCATTATCTTAGTCCACAGTGAAAGATTCCTTTTTAAATACATTGCACTCTATTGGACTTTAGGTTCATAGGTAGATACTAGGCTATCTGCCCTAGGGCATTTATAAGCCTAGCCAGAGTGTATTTGGCTTCCGCCTCCCTATTAGACTAGCCTACTGTGCCTCTGTAAAGTAGGTCACAGAAGGTACCCTTTTAAGATTAGTTTACTGTGCCTCTGTCTAGCAGGGACACAGGAGAGATCCCAGGGGTGAATTTGCGATTTCCCATCCAAGCGTCCAAATTTCGCTTGAAGAGGGTCAGCGAGGGGCTATGTCTAACATGAATTGGGATTCTATTCCAGAGTGAGGGGAGCCTCTGGGAAATGAATCTGTCCCTCCAGCATGTCCTATTTATTTTTGTGCTGAGGTTTAGGTCTCTGGAGCGTGTAGCTCTAAGGGACTTGGATATTTTGAGGTGGAGCATGTCCATTAATTCTGGGTTTGACATGGCTTTGTACGTCAGGCATAGATCGCCTCTGAGTAGGCGGTAAGCAACTGAGTAGAGCTGGAGTTTCTTTAGTCGAGCTGCATAGGACATCTGTTTGTAGCCCATGATCCTCTTGGTGAGGTACTTTTGGGGTCTCTCCAGTTGCTGCAGGTGTCGGGTAAGGTACATCCCAAAAGGGGCATTGTATTCAATTATGGGCCTGATGAGTGACGAGTAGAGGGCACAATGACCTCTCTTGATCTAGATGCGAACCCTTTCGTGATAAGGTGGGCTATATAGAAGGTCTTTCTAACCACTTTGGCAACGTGATTATCAAAGGAGAGATTACTATCTACGTTGGTCCCCAAATCTCTAATTACTTCTTCCGTACTTAATGGATTACCACCTATGTGGTAATTTGTGGGCACCTTGTTTTTCCCAAAGGGGATGACTATGCACTTTTTAGCATTTAGTTTGAGGCCGTGGTTCTGGCACCAGGCATCTGTCTGTGTGAGACCCTTTTGGAGGATGCTTGTGTCAGCTGGAGATTCGATTATGGCCCCCAGTTTGCAGTCATCTGTGAACTTTGTCAGCCATAATCCCCCCGTGTTAGCCTGAACCTCAGAGAAGTATATACCGAACAAGACAGGTCCCAGAACTGAGCCCTGTGGGATGCCACTTGTAACTGGTTTGGATTCGGATATGGCACCTGCGATTCTGACCATGTGGGTTCCATCTCTGAGCCAGTTTGCAACCCATCTTGTGATATAGGGGTTGATATTTAAGCTGGTAAAGCTTATTTATGATGCCCGAGTGGGGTATTGTGTCGAAGGCTTTTGCGAGGTCCAGGTAGGCTGTGTGGACTACCTTGCCCTCATCTATGGCTTTGGTAACTGTTTCAAAGAAATCAACTAAGTTTAAGAGGCAAGATCTGCCCTTAAAGCCGAATTGGGTAGGGTCCAGTGTCTGGAGGCTCCCAATGTCTTTGTTTATGAGTTCCATGAGAATATGCTCCATAGCTTTACAGACCAGACTAGTCAGGCTTATGGGGCGATAGTTTCCGGGGTCCGTTGTGGCACCACCTTTGTGGAGTGTGACCACTGTAGCTGTACGCCATTCTTTGGGTACATATCCTGTAGTAAGGCTAAGTTTGAACAGTGACTTAATGTGAGGGTTCAGTTCTTCTTGGAGCTTGTGTAAGACACAGCCTGGGACACCGTCAGGTCCCATAGATGCTGTGTTTTTTGCTTTGGAGAGGGCAGCTTTCACCTGTGCATCTGTGATGTCAGGGAGGTTACATTCAGTTGGGATAGGCATTTGCTCCTTTGGGGGGGAAGGGGGGGGGGAGTTTGCGCTGAATCTGTCTGCCAGGATGTTGGCTAGGTCTGTAGGTTCGGTATATTTTGTACCGTTATGCAACAATTCAGAGCATATCTGGGAGTTTCCGCCCATGTTTCTGACCTAAATAAAGAAAGCCTTGTGATTATCTTTAGTGTCTAGGGCAATTTTTCTTTCGAAATTGGCCTTTGATGATTTTATGAGGGATCGAAGTTTCTTGCGAATACTGATCAGAGATGCCTTCCCTTTTTGGGATTTTGCTCTGTCATGTAGTAGCTTCCTCCTTCTGTTGTATAGCTTATTTATGGCCGGGGTCCAACAGTCCTGTTTTTGGAGGAGTGAGTCTTGGTTTTATTTGGGATAGCACGATCCATGCATTCCTGCAGGTGCTCATAGAATGCATTTGTAAAGGATTCTGCGGATTGGGCTATATTATCCTCTGGCCCAGGGGCTTTGAAGGATTCCACCTCAGTCTTGAAAAGTGCAAAGTTGGCTTTGGAGAAATTCTTTACAGTGCTTTCCTTGGCTGGGGGTGTGGACGGGATATGGATGTCCAGGGAAATTTGTTTATGGTCTGATCTTACCAATGAGGGGTTTACCTCTGGTGTGGAATATAGAGTCCCTATGTTGGTGATGACCAGGTCCAATATGTTGTTCCCTCTTGTGGGAGTGGTGACCAGTTGTTCCATTGCGTTAGAGTTTATAAATTCAAGGAACCATTGGGCGAGGGTGTTTGGGCTTGAGTAGTTTTCCCAGTCAATGTTTGGGTAGTTGAAGTCACCCAATAACATAGTGTTTGGAGAGACCTTCATACTCTCCAGTGTTCTCAGGAATACCAGTGCAGTTCCTGTAATAGGGAGGGTGTTCTGTAGCAGGCTACAAACTGAAAGGCAGTTTTTCCCGCTGTTAGTTGCACATGGATGGTTTCCGATGCTTCGTGCAGTGCCACTAACTTGGAGGTGTAGGTATCTTTGATGAATATAGATACTCCCCCTCCTTTTGTGCTTCGGTCCGAGTTTTGGGGTCGAAACGCATGGTATGAGTTATAACCTGGTAGTGCTGGGGTGCTCTCAGGAGCCTTGAACCAGGTTTCTGTTACTGCACAGACATCGATTTTCTCCATACTGAGGAGAGTCTCGAGTGCGTGCATCTTGAGGTTTAGACTTCTGGCATTGAGTAGCATTACCTTTAGTTTTTTTATCTTTGGGTTGTGTATGGAAGTGGGTTTGTCCTTTGAGCCTTGCCTAAAAAAGACACTATGGGGGTGGCGAGAGCCTTGGCCAGTATACGAAAGCCTAAGGGTGACAGGTGCAAGCCGTCCCTAGCGAAGCAACGTGGCTTGTCGAGCATGTCATCCCAGGCTGACAGACATTGGATCCCCTTTGAATGACACCAATACTTTAGCCAATTGTTGAAACTGATCATTTTATCTTTATACTGTGGCATCATTCTTGGTGAGGGCAAGATGCTACTCAAGGTCAGGGACATACCAGCCTGGGCTACATGGTCAGAGAGCTCCTCTATGTCTCTTTTCATGTAGTCCAAGGAGGTACGTCTCAGGTCATTCACACCAGCATGGACAATGACGGAGTCATACTTGTACTTGCTTTGGAGTGACCTGAGTGCTTGCGTTATGTGGCGGATCCTGGCACCCAACAGGCAGCTTACAGTGACCTTCTCCTTGTTCAGTCTGGTGAGTGGGACGTCAGTGTGCCGGACAATAGAGTCCCCTATAAAGTACAGTTGTGTACACTTACCATAAATGTAGATGTTCGAGTGTCTTCACTGTTGCAGTCATCACTGTAGGGTTCTTCCCTGCCGGCAGGCAGTCCTCGGTCGGCCAGAATCCCAAAGTCTGGGTCCGGCGTCGGCTGCTCAGCCATGCTCCCTGACGTCAGTGCACCAGGAGTACAAAACTGGCAGCAGACGCCATGTTCTCCAGTTTTTCTTGCCCCAGATGTCAGGTGATCCAAAATGAGAATAACCCCATACCCTTTTGCAAATACACCTCAGAAGAAGGGTGAAGAAGGGAACCACACAAAAGAAAAAATAAGAGGGGACAAGAAGGAGGGTAACCCAGACTGCAACAGTGAAGACACTCGGACATCTACATTTATGGTAAGTGTACACAACTGTACTATGTTCATCGTGTTTCACTGTTGCAGTCATCACTGTAGGGTTGAATCCCAAAGCAGAATAAAAGGGAGGTGGTCATAAAGCAGAGGGAGCGGCTAAAAGACCCTGCAAAACAGCAGAAGCAAAGCCTGCCCTAGACTTGGAGAGGTAGATTGTAGTGCTTAGAAAAAGTATGCACTGAACTCCATGTTGCAGCTTCCAAAATGTCTTTGGTAGGAACTCCCCTGAGGAAGGCAGCTGAAGTGGCAGCAGCCCTGGTAGAGTGAGTCCTTATACTCCCTGGGATCTGCTTTCCATGGTATGAATAACAAAATCTGATTCCATGAGCAATCCATTTAGAAATGGTCTGTTTTGAAATGGCTTTGCCTTGGGAACTGGAAGCATAAGAAACAAACAATTGCTCTGATTTCCTGATGTCCTTGGTTCTGTCCAGGTAAAAACGTAGTTGTCTGTGTACATCTAAGGAATGCAAGATCCTTTCCCCCTTATTTTGAGGACTGGGGAAAAAAGTTGGCAGGTGAATAGTTTGATTTAAAGCCACTTTGGAAACCACCTTAGGCATGAAAGTAGGATTAGTCCTTAAAGACACCCTGTCTTGGTGAAAAATAATGTAAGGTTCCACAGCCATGAGAGCTTGCAACTCCGAAACTCTCCTGGCAGAGGTCAGAGCTAACAGGATGGCTGTCTTCCATGATAAAAACTTGATGTCAGATGTGGCAGCAGGCTCAAAAGGAGGTAAGGTGAGTTTTTCCAAGACATAGTTGAGATCCCAGGCAGGAATGGGTGGAGATCTAGGGGGGCTTACATTCTTAGCTCCTCTGAGAAACTGTCTCATGAGCTGGTGGGAAAAGATTGGAGGGTCTGTATTATAATGAGCAGAGATAGCAGAGGCATGTATCTTTATGGAAGAGAAGGAGAGACGCTTATGTAAAAGGTCAGTCAGATAAAGTAAAATCAGAGGAATATTAGGAATAAGAGGATCCGAATCCTGAGCCTGCATCCAGGTGCAAAATCTTTTCCATTTTCCTGCATAAGATTTCCTAGTGCTAGGACGTCTGGCTTCTAAAATGACATCCATAACCTGATTGGGTAGGAGAGAATGAATCATAGACCCTGGATTAGCCAGGCTGAGAGTTTTGACATGGGAGTGCAGAACCTGACCCTGGTGTTGGGACAGAAGGTTCGGAGTCTGAGGTAAAACCAAGGGGGCTCCTGAGAAAGGTTTTTCAGTGTTGGATACCAAAACTGTCGAGGCCAATTTGGGGCCAGTAAAATTATCATCTTGGGCTTGTCCTGCTTGATCTTTAATAACACCCGTGGAAGAAGAGGTAGAGGCGGGAAGGCATACCCCAAGAGGTTTCTCCAACTGAATGATAGTGCATCCACTTTCCATGCTAGTTTGTGGAATGTCCTTGTGCAAAAAATCTGTAGTTGATGGTTGAGGTGGGATACAAAAAGATCTATGTGCGGGCATCCCCAGGCTGCTGTAATCATCTTGAATATTTCGGTGTCCAGCATCCATTCGTGTGGGTCTGACAGGTTCCTGCTCAGACTGTCTGTCAGGATGTTTTGTTTCCCTGGTAGATACTGAGAGGTCCATTTTGCAAGCTACAGCTGTGTTCCATAGATTCATGGCTAGTCTGCAAAGGGGGTAGGAGTGTGAACCCCCTTGCTTGTTTATGTACCACATAACTGTGGTGTTGTCTGTCCGTATCAGTGGTTGTCCTGGTTGTAGAAGATTCCTGAAGGCCAACAGAGCATTCTGAACAGCTAACATTTCCTTTAAATTGATATGCAGGTGCAGATCCTTTGTCCAAAGGCCCTGCAGACATATGCCCTGCAAATGGGCTCCCCATGCGTAATCTGAGGCATCCGTGGTTAGTATCTGGCTGGCTGGAGGCAGACTGAAGGCTTTCCCTTTGTTTTGAATACATGCCTTGGACCACCAAAGGAATTATTTTTGAAGACAGGGCAGGACAGTGATCTGTGTGTCTAAACTGTGGCAATGCTGGGACCATACACTTTTTAGGTACCACTGTATTTTCCTCATATGCAGTCTTGCATATGGTACGAGAAGGATGCAGGAGGCCATGTAACCCAAAGCCTGCAGGAATTTCCTTGCAGATAGCTGAGTTAGTGACGCCAAGGTTTTGAAAGTTGAAGCCAGCTGTAATTGTTTTTCGGATGTCAGAAATGCCATCTGGGTTGTTGTGTTTAGAAGAGCACCCAGAAAAGTTATCTGTTGTGAGGGTGTCATATTTGACTTTTTTATGTTCACAGTGAATCCCAGGAACTTGAGAAGATTCTGAACAAATTCTAGATGCTGGAGTAAGACATCCTTGCTGTCTGCTTGAATAAGACAGTTGTCCAGATAAGGGTAAATTTGAATTCCCTTGAGTCTTCAAAAAGCTACTACTGGTGCTAGGCATTTGGTGAAGACCCTGGGTGCAGTAGACAATCTAAAGGGCAGCACAGAGAATTGATAGTGCCTCGATCCGGCCTTGAACCTGAGGTATTTTCTGCACTCCTGCCTGATGGGAATGTGTAAATAAGCCTCCTTTAAATCCAAAGTTACCATCCATGCATTTTTGCTCAGCATTGGCAGAAGCTGCTGTAGAGTAAGCATCTTGAATTTTGGTATCTCGAGAAAAGTGTTCAAGACTGACAGATCCAGAATGGGTCTCCATGAATTTTGCTTTCTGGGGACTAGAAAGAGCCTTGAGTAAAAACCTTGTCCCATTTCTGAAAGTGGAACTAGTTCTATGGCCCTCATAGCCAAGAGGGCTTCCACCTGGTTTAAGGCCTCTACCCATTGATGTTTTGGTAGATCCGGCCATCCGCTTGGTCTTGGTAGGGTATGAAAATGGAATTTGTAACCTCTTGAAACCACATCCAGAACCCACTTGTCTTGGGTTATACGAGTCCAATTTAGGTGGAAAAGAGAGAGTTTTCCTCCGAGAGGGGCTTCCAGGCAAGAAGGTCCTGCAGCCCAGCAGAGGGAGTCATTGAGCCTGTTTTCTATGAGCTTGAGATCTGTCCTCTCCATCCCTAGGGGTGGAAGCAGTCCACTGTCTTGGTCTGTAGGAGGTCTGTGTTTGGGGCCTTCCTCGGGAGCATCTCTGAGGCCTGTCTGAGTTGGGAAAGGACCAATTTTTAGTAGGCCAATTCCTACTAAATCTGGGTGGCTGTACTTGTAAGAAATCCTTAACCGTTTGCATGGATTTTGCCTTGTCCTCCATCTTCTTAATCACCTCTTCAGCCTTAGATCCAAACAAAACGTTATGCTGAGCAGGAGCATCCAGTAACTTAGCTTTTACTTGATCCGGCAAGTTCTGTTCCTTTAACCAAGCATGTCTTCTAATGACTGCCAGAGGCAGCAGCCCTACAAGAAGCCTCCAAGGCATCAAAACCACACTGTAAACCATGCTTCCCTACTTGCTCAGTGGCATGCATTAAATCATGTAATTCCTTATTATCTGCACAAGCGGAAATGGAAATTAGCTTTTGTTTCAAAACAGACAGTAGAAATTGCTGGTATTTCAGCATATGAAATTGACAGTTTAAAACCCTAATAGATAAAGTTGCAGAAGTGTACACTTTTTTGCCCCATCTTTCTAAAGCTCTGGAATCCTTCTCTGTGGGAATGGGGTTTTTAGCAGAAGCGGCCTTAACCCCCTTAGGGCCCTGAGAAATGGTTTCAGGATCAGAAGTAGGATTCTTGTATAAAAACTGGTGGGAATCAGGAACCCTATAATATCTGTCTGGCTTAACAGGAGCTGGAGGAAAAGAGTTGGGAGTTAAGTTAGCCTCAGAAAAGGCATCATCCACAATATCCAAAATAGGAGGGATAGCCAGGGGTCTATGTTGGGGAAGAAGAAGAAAATCCCTAAGTCTTTTCTTAGATTCCGAGTACTCCTGTCCTTCCCAGTGAAAATGTTCCCTCATTTCATGTAAAGTTTCCCCAAAGGAAAAATCCTCAGGGGGAGAAGCTGAAGGAATGGATTCCTCAGCATCAGAATCCTCATAAGGCGGGAAAGAATAATCCTGGTCAGAAGAAGACACTGAAGAAATAGAAGCCTGATCAGAAGAATCATAATGCAATTCCTGCCTTGGCCTTTTATCTGGAAGGGGATGTGAACCCCTAATCATAGTAAGTAAGTCCTCCGCCATCTTAAGTAACTGTTTCTGAGACTTGGGTCCCGGATCAGAAGAGGCCTGGGCTGTAGTCTTTGATTGGGAAGGAGTCTTTGCCTTTGTCTTTGGCTTTGCCTTTATCAGAAGCTGTGTAGGCCTGAAAACCCCCTCGGAAGCCGGTACCTGCACAGCGGCTCTGGACCCATCCGAAGGAGCATTGTCCAAAGGTCCTGCAACTGAAATATTCAAAGGCCTAGTTGGCTCCTCGTGGGAGTCTGTTTCGGCCATCGGTTCCGAAATGGCCGACGACAGGGGCTGCAAAAGCGCCTCACTGACGACGGCCGAACCTGAAGCTGGCTCTGCTTGTTCAACATCATCTGTTTTGGACCTCGGAGGCCTGTCTTTATCCTTGCGTCGTTTGTGTCAAACGACATTTTGTAATTAAATCGCCTACCGAAGTAATGAAATGCAAAATCATACCTTTGTTTAATCGTACGTTGATTAAATCTAGCACAAAACCGACAACTAGCTACGTCGTGGTCAGGGCCTAAGCAAGGAATACAGTAAGAATGAAAATCCTTATGAGGTATTTGCTTCCCACGTGAAATACAATTATTAACTTTTTCTGACATCGGACTGGAGCAAGAAAAAAGGTTCCCCAACGGGGTACTTAGCTTTGAAAAGGAGAAGAAAGTCTTCGGACTGAAGTGCGTAAGAAAAAATCGTCAGGAGTCAGCCGACCGGCACTTGCGAGCTGCTTTCACCGCACGGCAAGAAAGACTGGAGAACATGGCTTCGGCTGCCAGTTTTGTACTCCTGGCACACTGACGTCAGGCAGCATGGCTGAGCAGCCGACGCAGGACCCTGACTTTGGGATTCTGGCCGACCGAGGACTGCCTGCCGGCAGGGGAGAACCCTACAATGATGACTGCAACAGTGAAACACGATGAACATCAAGTGTATTTGGTGTGTTGTTTGGCCTTATGGGCTGTGACTGTGAGGCACACTGATTTTGTGAGATATGTGATTTGTGGGTATTGTTGAGGGGTGGCTGTTGCTTGGATATCTGCTTAGGAGGTCTTTGCTGTTTAGGCAGATTTTTATTTAGAGCCTCCGAGTATGTTTTTGTGTGTTTATGTGTTGGGTATGCAGATGCAATAGGTCTGTGTGAGACTGGATTTGTGGTGTGGGAGGTTACCTTTTCCTCCTGACTGACTGTGCCAGTCTTGGGTTGAGAGAGCTCTGCCTCCAGTTTAGCTGTGTAACTGCATCTCTCACATGTATTAGAGTTTGATGGAAGGAGGAGAGGGTTGTCTGTGTACATAAGGCAATTGTAACATTGCCTCAAAATTCCCAGATTCACCAGCTGGACTGGAGAGTAACCTTGAAACTGACCCTTGGACATACCAGATTAGTATAGGGAACTGTTTTTTTACTGATCAGATTAGGGAAAGGAACTGATTTTTCACTTGATCGGGAAGGACCAATCGGGAGTCTAATACTTATGAGAAGTCAAGGAGGGTGTAGTGCTTTAGTTTGTTAGTGTTTCCTTATAAGAGCTGAGCAAGTGCAGGGCTATAGAAAGAGAATAGAATGATTACTTTGAGAGTTTAAACAGTTCTAAGGGAAAAAGTGAAGAGCAGACTTTGTGGAGCCTGGAATAGTTTAAACCTGTTTAGGCAGCGCTGCCCAACGCTGCTCAGTGCGCAAAACCGCGCAAAAAGAGAGTTGTAGGGTTTTAAGAGAGAGAGAGATCAAGGAGTTTAGAATTGACCCAAAATGGCCAATAAAACTACAGCTTCTAGGTAGTAACCACTCCTCCAGGGACAGACAGGCTGTTCAGTGTTAACCACTCCCACTGGTGAACACAGAGACTTCCCTTTAGCCCAAGCAAGCACTGGCCTTCTAGAGACTTCCAAACAGTTCAGAACAACAAATCTGTAACTGAACTTTTTTTGCTCTCAGGTCTTGAGGTAGCATACAAGGAGTTAAAAGACAAATATGGATAGCAAAATGGCATCCAACTGTGGCAACTCTGACTTGGAAGTAAGAGAACAAATGGTAGAAAAAGCAATACAGCATTTTGTGTGCGTGAATGGCAGAACCATTGGAGGGTCCATTATGCAGGATGACTGCAATGTAGGGACTAGCAAGGTAACTAATCATGAGGTTGAAGCCAACAGGATGTATTAATGCCAAATATTGACAGAGTCCGAAGTTGAAGGTGAAAGGGTTGGCCCACCTCTCAGAGATGAACTGGTCAATTCCAATTCTCAAGATCAAAGCACACATGTATGCCTCTGTCAAGGATGGTGGTCTCAGCACTGAACACTGAAATGCAAAGTCCTCGACAGAATTCTCAGAGCTAGCAGAGACAGTGTCAATAATGGCCCTGGTGGATTAGGCAAGGACATCAATGAGAGCACCAGCCCTGAAGGTGGTGCTGATGAAAGTGATGACGGCAGACCTGTCATGGTTTAAGGCAGACATCCCAAATGAGGTATGAATGCTGCAGTTGTTGGCGTAGATGGACCTGGTGCTTCAAACTTCTCCAGTAAGGAAGAGTCAGAGCCTAGATCTGAAAAGGTGGTCAGGGAAGGTACTTTTGAGGCCATGGTGCTAATGGGTGAAGACAACTGGAGCAGCATCTGCTAAACACTGAAATGGCCTGCTGCATTCTTAAAGTCCTGCTAGAGTGATGCAAACCTGCAAAATCTGACAGATGCGGATGACAAGGTGTGGAGACAGTACTCAGGCTAAAGAGTACAGAGAACACACTTTCAGCACTAGCAGTTGTGCTTCTTTACAAATGCACTTCCCCTAAACATTTCTCATCTAATATAATTGTCTTGTGGCAGAATCTTTACTTTGCACTTACAGTTTCTAAAGGAGTGAATGATGGTAAACCAGGAGAAGGGGAGCACACAACAAACTACAACAGCTATGGTCAGAAAAGCTTGGCATGAAAACAAATAGGCTGACCTATGTAAAGCTTAAAATCAAGGGATGTACAAACAAAAAGTTCACTTTCCAAAACAGAAAAAACTAGATGTCTGCTTGGGGCTATTGACTGGTGCACCATGACTTTAAAGTGCACCTAAAGAGCTCTGCAATGGAAAGGGGATCTTTATGCATGTCATATTATGGGTAAAATGGGAGGGGCTAAGGCAGCTTGGATATGTTTAAGGTGCTGGGTAACTTTCTACTAATCTTAGTCCTACTGGTGATGGATAATGAAACTCTTCAGAAGAAAAAGTATGGCCAGACAACTACCTGTACATGGACATGCTTGGGATTTGATGGTTATGTCAAATGAAGCCTTCAGATAAGGAAACAAGCATAAGGAAAATGTATAAAGCATACTGCTATGTCCTAAAAAGGAATAATAGAAACAATGATTAAAAGGATTTATAAAGGCCCCAGTTGTATATTTATGACACAAATCTTGTGGCTTCACATTCTCTTATAAGTTTAAAAAAGGACTTGCCTGGAGCACCACCAACTTGGTATTTCTGGATTATTTCAGCAGTACTTGTGTGTGTTCTAAAATAATATTAAACAGATCCAATGATATTCAGCTATTTATTGAGTTCTTAAACAGAAAATAAACTAGGTAAATCTTAGTAGCCTGAAGGACCTTTAGCTAATGATGATACAGGGGAATTCCTTAATTTAATTCTCAAGTGAGCTCCATCACTGCATGAACTATTACCTAAAGTAAGACCAAGCCTTTTTACAAACTGAGATCTGACTAGCTGCTGATCTGCACCCTGGTGATCAACCTCAATACATGTGTTTGGTTATTTTGTTTCTGTTGTTTTATTTTTGCTTGCCCTTGGTAATAGGACAGAAGCCAACACTCTCTGTGGACTTCTGTTGCTGAGTGATGGTTACCAGTGGATTTTCCTGACTGACAAACTGCCTAAATCTTTCTTGCTTTAAACTGAGCAGCACTGAAGGCTCTGCCCCATTTTTGTCTTAGGGTCATAGGTTCATAGATTAGTACTAGGCTAACTGCCCTTGTGGGCCATTTTAAGCCTAGGCAATTACCCCATGTGAGAGCCAAACCCTGCACCTTGTGTTGGCAAACACCATAACCATTATGTCAACCTCCCACAATCCAACATGGAAACAAAACCCTGAAAAAGGATCTGCTGATATGGAACATTGGGATCAGCTTGATTTGAAGCATAACAATTTTTTTTGTTGCCGCTTGCCCCTTGTTAGAGAGAGGTGGACAGCACCCTTTCTAGCTGTTTTTGTTTTCTAAAAGACACTGTTAATTGGCTTTCCTAAAAGGATGAATGCTTAATCTTTCTTACTTCAAAATGAGCAGAATTGCACGCCTATGTGAAGCACACAGCTGCATAAAGCAGCACTTGAAAAAGGACAACATGACTAATGCTACCAAGCCCTGACTAACTTGCAGGTACTTGTTTCACTCCCCCACTCCAAGTAACCCTTTAAGGTAAATCATACAGCTTCAAGGAATGATAATTTCTTCTACACAAGTTCTGCTGCACTTAATATATTGGGTTACTTAGCTTGTGTAGTAGTTCTCCATTCTGCTGGCTTACATATTCTGTCATAAATCGCAAGCTGTTATAAATTGTTTGCTATTTAATTTTAAACTACATTATGCTACAAAAGCCACAGTTCTCCTTGACTGCACTTCATGTAAGCTTGCATAACTAATGTAAAGAGTAAAACAATGCTGCTAAATTCACAGTGACTGTCCATGTTGCTGATTTTCACCTTGCTGCACTACAGTTCGAAATGAGTTGCCAACAGTTTCATTACTACATTGCCAATTTGGTGACTGCACTTGAGAATCTGACACTAATTTTCAACACTCACTGTTACAAATTTCTGACTGTTGCACAGTACTTCCGGCCATCGCATCCTTCTTAGAAGCACTGTACTATATTGCTGATCATTATATACTAAACTAACCGCTATTCATGGCACTGCTGTTACAAATTTTAGATTGATTTACTGGTCACTGATTGTTACATGTCACACTGATTTGCTGTTTTTTTTTAAAGACCGCTACATTAAATTTCTGATTATATTACTGCACCAAGTTGCTGCTTCAGCTAGGGTCTATATTAAATCAGTGAATGCTTGAAAAAGCAAATGCTGATGTATCGACCCCATGTAAGTGAAATGAACATTTGGAACAGCGATTTTTTTCCCAGGGAAAAAAAAATCGCTGTTCCACAGAAAAAAATCGCTGTTCCACAAAAAATAAACAAACACATAAATAAATAAATAAATACTTCAAATTATTACATAAAGTGGGGGGGGGGCTTCATCCCTCACATCCCCCTACTTAAATATAACAACTCCAAGACTGCACTACATTGAGGAAAATAGCAACATAACGGAGGCAGCCAAGCAATTTCTTTCCCAGGGAAAGAAATTGCTTATATGCCGTTTCGCTATTTTGCTGTTTTGTGCTTTCAAGTTCAATCAAGACACATTTGAAGGATTGCGTCTTTGATTATATAATAGGAACCCTTGAGCTATGGGGTATTTTACCTTCCTGCACTGAAGTGTTACAGGCTACACTGACTTGCTGACCATTTTTCGGACTCCTATATTCAACACTGAATTACCAAGTACCAATGCTACATTACTGCTGGTAACTACACCTTATTAGTTACTGCTTTAAATTCCTGCACTGAAGTGTTACTACACTGATGCTCTTTTGTTATGTTGTTTATCAGCACTATTATTTATCCAAATCACATAACTTAAAAGCTCATAGCATGTTATTACTTGTACGCTTGCATTTCTTGCATATTCAATTCTATCAAATGAACTTCAGTCTGTTCTAAACAGTCAGTCACATGGCACCATAGTATGGAAGCACCAGTCTCTCATTGCTCATCATACCACAACCACTCCTGAGGTAGGCAGAGGCTGTTAAGCCTAGTAACATACATTCGGAAAAATCTCCACTATATATATATATATATATATATATATATATATATATATATCCACACACACATGTATACCCTCTCCAGTCACATCTCCATCAAAGTATTTTATGTACCCAATAATCAGCAAAGAAGCAAATATAAACCCATAAGGTTAATAATGTATATAGCCAATCAAGGTAATAAAATAGTTATTGTCAATTCCATCATCAGACACATGAGTCCACTCTCAAAAGGTTAGCCAAGAACAGGGAGATACTAAGACAAGAAAATAAATGGTACTGAGCACACTGGTTGGCAAAAAAATAAGTACTAGAAAAACAAGAAAATACCAGTGTGTGGCAGAAGTATCCTTTAATAAAATGATAAACACGATAAAATCTACAATAAGTCCAGTAAAACAAGTGAGATGAGCGCTTTCGCAACAAATGTTTCTTCATCAGATCTACCATAACACAGTTCACTGTCACTTTATAAGAAAATCATCAATTAAACAATTAATGGAGTCAATTACCTTAAAGCCCTAGATCTTAGTGCAGGCTTTAAGGAAAAGCTACAATTCAATCCCTTGACTCTATTAGCAGCCAAATTGTAAATCTATTTTATTTCTAAGCACTCAATGTGGGTCTTACTATCACCACCCCTATCTGTCATTTTGCCAAGCTCCTAAACCAAAAATTTAAACACATGGTGACTCCCTTCGTTCAATACCAAGCATGAGTCCTTAGAAATAAAATGGATTTACAATTTGGCTGCTAATAGAGGCAAGGGATTGTTCCCCTCTACTCGACTATCATTAGACCCATTATAGAGTACAACACCCCGTTTGGAATGTACCTCACAAGACATCTGCAGTAGCTGGAAAGGCCACAGAAGTACCTCACAGAGAGGATTACTGGCCTCAAACAGATGCCCTACACTGACCGTCTCAGAAAACTCCAGCTTTACTCTGTAGCATATCGCCTACTCTGAGGTGATCTCTGCCTAACATATAAACATATAAAGCAATGTCAAACCCAGAGCTGTTGGACATGCTACACCTAAAGAAATCCCAATCCCTCCGAGTTACATACTCTAGGGACCTAAACCTTGTCACCACAATAAACAGGACACGCTGGAGGGATAGATTCCTGTCCCAGAGACTTCTTATACTCTGGAACAAGCTACCCATCTATGTCGAGCAAAGTTCCTCATTAGCACACTTCAAGAAAAATCTTCATGAGTGGATGGAAAATAGGAAATACACCCAGAGGATCACTTCTGTGGCTCTGCTCGACAGTGGCACAGGAAAATAACTTTCCTGGGTGGCGTAAGCCAGGGAACCTTGTTGGCTAGGCTCACTTAGGCCCTTGGGCCGATAGCCTAGTACTTACCTATGAATCTATGTAGATCTACTTTAGTATCCTTTAGATACTTATCTACAGAAGAAAAGAAGTGAAGCCAGTGTCTGTTAGAACTAAGGGACAACAAACTACAGAGTAAGAATACAAAATAAAAGGCATGTGGCTGCCTTCAACAATCACATGCAGTGAGCAAGAATGCAATCAATTTATTCCTATGTCCTAATGTAAACTGAGTCCCAAAAATCAGCTTTATTCCACAATACTATAAATTTTGGTATCTTTACTTATTGCTGTACATAACTTTCTAAATGCCATTCAGCTCACCAAAATCTGATGCTATTCTGTCATGTAGAGAAAAATGGTGGGAGCATAAAAATAAAAACTTTCTAAAGAAAACAGTTTTATAGAAAGGTGCGATGGACGACAGACAAAGAAAGCGTTAAGGGACTTTGGCGGGATCAGAATTTGGACTCTAAAAAATGAAAAAGTACAAAAACTAAAGCAGCTTTATACATTCTCTTGGTATTTCTTCTTAAATAGATTGAAGCCCCATTTTGCTTTTGTTTCCCCACTATAACATTTCAACAAGGAAAAGAGGTTAATGATTTTAAAATGTTATAACATGTTTTCTTCTAGATGAAGCATTTCAAAAAAAGTGATTTGGACATTTCAGGTTTATTTTAATAAAGTGCAAAGTCTGAATAATAGGCCAACATATGCAGGGTAAAGTGATTTGATTAAAGCTTGCAGTTCTGAAACAAGCATCAGATAATACTTGGTTAAAATCAGAATTCAATGGCAGAAATTAAGATAAAATTAAATATTCTGAATGGGAGTTTGTGGCCTAAAGGAACAAATGAAGATATTAACAAAAGAACACTTATGAAAATAATCAGTTTAGCAAATGAAACTGCTTGAACATCTGTTACATTACTACTGAATCATTAGGTCATTATATCTTTAAATAGGCTATTTTGTTCTTATATTTGGAGAGGTTCACAGCCATATACGTTTATTTTAAATGCACTTCTGATGTGAATCACATGCTGTTAATTAATTAGTAATTTGATGGGTATTTAAAGATGTATTTGCCAGTACAATATACTATACTGAATGTAGAAGCCAAACTAGTGAAATCTCCTGCGTTCTGAAATAAAAGCTGTTCTTGGAACTGTTCTTTTTGAACATGCCCTTTTTATTTATTTAATTCCGTTAAATATTGCAGTGATCCAAAGTATCTGGCTGACTTCATTATGAACTTATAAATGAATGGCACCTTACTAGCGGTGTACAACTTTTATTAACAGAGAAACAGAAACCTCAAATGGTTTCAATATTTGCTTTTTCCTGAAGGAGCATACATAATCGGCTAGGGTTTTTGTTGTTCTGTTGTTGAGATACGTGTAACTCTGTCAAGCCGCTATCATTTTTTAACTGTTGTTTTCAAAGTGCCCCTTAGCTAAGAACTGGTGAACTGTGAATTTATCTTGTACAAAGCAGATACATTAATTATTACCATGAACTTCTCCTTTAACAAAGCCTAAAGAGTGGCAGACTACTTAACAGGAGGATGGTCGGAAAATTAAAGGGTAGCGAGAGACAAGAAATGGTGAGGTGAATAGGAAACTGACTGACGAAGTAAAAAAGGAAGCCAGAGAGGACTTTTGAGAAAAGTCAGTAATCATCATTTTGCAAATGTATCAGATGCTGCATTGTGTTTAAACAGGAAGATCAGCTTGTGTGCTTATGATGCACAATTGGTGATGGAGGGAACACAAGCTCCAGAAATGCCTGTTGTGACTTACATGGTGAACAGACAGGCTCCAAACAGGACTTAATATGTAAACTATGCAGTCAGTAAGGGGGGACCCATAAAGAAATACAGGATGCCCTAAGTACTACAAAGCAGGAAAATAAGTTGTGGGTTATGATTACACGCAAGCTAAATCAGTATAAGTGGGATTACAGATATACAAGGGTATCCTTCCACTTTACAAGGTATTGTAGGTAAAGAAACGTTTGTGAACAAGGCACCCATTTCTTATGGCCAGACACAGGAAGGGAAATGAGGCTGCAGGAAGAGTGCAACAATGAATTATCATAGAAGTGAAAAAAAAAAAAAAAAACTGGAGGGGTCACAGAATAATGAGAGATGAGATATAGTTGGGCATGGACACAGTAGCAAAGAAAAGGAGATTATAGCGTGGGCATGCCAGACTGCTAGTAAGCAAGCACCATTGGTGACCAGGAAAAAGACATAGATGGCAGCTACAAGGACAGTGATTCAAGAGTGACCTAAAGATATGTTATCTTACCAAAAGTGTGGTATGGGGTTGTATAGTACTGGTGTAGAAAGTGTCATGGTATATAAATCAAAGGTTCAGGGATGTCTGACCACAGCAAAGATAAGAGGATGTGGCTAGATATGGACAAAACGTTAACACCAGGAGATTTGAAACCCCCTTGGCCTTCACCATTTGTAATTTTCATAAGCATTTGTCTTATTTTTCTACGTGTTGCTACTATTTACATATCATCACAGTTTAAACCTAGTTAGTGTTTTAAATTCTCAGTTTTACCAGTCTGCTGATAAAACTGAATAATATAGTATAAAATGTACGCACACGTTAATATTTCCATAAATCTCCCCACCCCAAAAATATCTTTAATTCTGAAAGATGCAATCATACCTTCATAATCATTCAGTTTTATTTTCCTGTAAAAATAATGCACGTCTTATTTGCAACGCAGTTATACACACACACACACACACACACACACACACACACACACACACACACACACACACATGTACAGGGAGAGACAGAGAGGCGAAAACTAAAGCATATACTTTATTTCAGCTTTTCAATTCTTTTTTTGCCATTTTTAGTGTTCCTCTACTGGGAAGCAAACCAGTATGAGAATGGTAAAATTACTATAGCTTTTTGAGTTTTTAACTAAGTTACTTTTTATGAACACTAAACATGGTTTTGTAGACTCTACAAATGAGCAATAAAACCACAAGACATCATGACGACTCATGGTCAGCAAGAAATCTACAACTCTCCTGACAAATGAAACAGGATATTAATCATGCATTGATTAAACAGCAAATGGAAAATGCTAGAAGGATAGAGACCTTCATCTTTCATCTTACAGAAGGAAATAAAATTAGTAGTGAGGAATTATCAAGTATGAGTAGCTGTCAAAGTAATCTAGGGTCACAAAGGTAAAAAGCAAGAAAATAAAAAGGCAATTTTCAGAAGGCATAGAGAGAAGAAGAAAAAGTCTGAGCTGTGTGTCAGAAACATAAATGGACTTAAATAAAGCTAACAGAATAAAAAACAATTTTAAATTGTTAGCCCAAGTGCAAAGAACAAGGAGAGGAAAGTGGTGAAGTATCAATCATATCCGTTCTGAAAAAAAATGCCTTGGGAATGACAGAAATAAAGGGAAAGTAGTTGGGCTGCCTAGCATCTTTTCCCTGACCTCATTGTCTTTGTTATCCTTCCAAATGAATCTGCCCTGCAAATGAACACTGAACTCGTAAAGACACAAAGGCAGTTACAGCAGCAATGGTTTCAAACTGCTTTTATAAGCAATGTTAAATGTCTCAGGCATGTTGTATTTGGCATTTATAACTTAATGCTTTAAGAAATGCATAAAAGTAAGCTGGCAGTTGTCTGCATTTAATAACTTTGAGACAAGTATTGTAAGGAAAAGGCCTTTTTGTTTATGGGAAAAAACAACTTAATTGTATGCTTGGTTAGACAGCACACTCATGAACATCTGTCCCTTTTTATTCTGTGTTGTGTACTGACAGAATTTTTTTGTGTATGACATTTTCGTCTGTGAAAGCTTGCCATTCTAAATTGACTTGTCATTTATTCAAAATACATGTGTCACATTATGAGAATCAATGGATTTGGTGATTAGCATAGAGTTACAAGGGAGAACATTCTGGAACACAGCTAGGGTTATTTGCTGTTCTCTAAAATCTTGCTGAAATAACCAAATAAGGATTTTGTTTTTCCTTTTAAGAGGTTAGACCAAATGTGAAAGTAAACTAAATGCAGTATGATAAAACCAGAGCAAAATTATCCACTATACAGTTTATATTTCAGATTTTTTTTTTTTTACTTTGTTTCTGTAATCAGAGAACTATGGCTGCATTCATATTCATTTAAAGTAAAATTCATCTCATGGCCCAGTACTTAAGACCTTTTATAACCTTTATAAAAAAAGTTAATTTTTGACAGTATGTGGGTATCAAAGTAGAAGTGTGTTCAATAAATTGATCAAATGTGAAGATATAGAACTGTCCACATTTCTTTGAAGTTTCTTCAGTTTACTTCATTTTTTTCCCTTTTACCTATCAGCTAGCCCCCAGGAAAATAAACATTTCTTTAGAAGTGTTACAGGAGCATGAGCAAGTTAAATGAATTGGACAATGGAGCTCAGTGTGCATACAGGTGGAAAAATATCAGAAGATTTCATATTAACTTTTTGTTTAACTTCAGTTGTTCAAAACACCAGTGAAAAAAACAGGAACTATGTTTATTTATATGTTAACCAGGTGGGGTTGTCTGTGACTTCTTTCTATCCACGACTTTGAACACAAGGGAAATATATACCTTATATTATATATACCCCTCCCTCCCTCTCTCTCTCTATATATACATTATATATATATATATATATATATATATATATATATATATATATATAGAGAGAGAGAGAGATCTATACACACACACGTACATGTATATGTGTATATGTCTACATATATATATATATATATATATATATATATATATACACACACATACACACACACACATACAAAAAAAAAAAAAATATATATATATATATATATATACATACACACACACAGCTCAGTGTCATCAGTCACCTAGCATGTTTTTGCGTTTCTATGATGCAAGCATGGAAGCCAGAGAAAATAAGAGGAAAATCACAAATGACTGAGAAATGCATTCTTCTCATAGACAAGAGACTGAAGGCCTGGAGTTATGAGGCAGACATCTTACAACTGAGCTGAAATGCAGCAAAGCTACTTTACAATACTTTATCTTTGGGCTATGGGAAAACATTGCCAAAGGACTGCAGACACAAAATCTTGGTATCTCCTGCTGTGATGGCATACCCGTTTAAAGATGTCTTTCTGATGACCAGATCCAAGGGAGGGGAAGGATGGGTGATCCAAGGGTCTTCAGGCTTTATCAACAAAAAACTACACATCCAATTTCTGGTGATAAGGATGAAGGGTAAGTAGAGGGCTTGTATTCCCTAGACTACAAAATGGAAACAGAAGGAAAGCCAGAGCTATTGCATGGACAAGTACACAACAGATGGTCATAGGGTTTTAGGGACTAAGAATCACTCAAATGTTGTTGAAGTATGGTAGAGCCACATCAGGAAGTGTGTGGACGTCAGACCTAACTCCATTATGGCACAATCCTGTACATACATCTAATGTTCCCACAAGACCTCGAGCAACTTTTTGGTGTCCATACTTGGAGGCATGAGTCCTCTTACAACCCAATCTCAATTGAGACCTGCTTGCCCCTTGCAGACCTGTGTATTGGTCAAAGGAGTAGATACCCAAAGTTCCAAGTTCCAAGATCACTGAACAAGTGAAAGGAATCAAACTCCAAAAGACAGGACAACCAGGAGCACCAGCTGAATATCCAAAGAAAGTAGAGCAAGAGAACATCAGGATGTACACTGCCTGGAGGGGCAGCCAAGTGCACTCTTACCCCATCATTAAGTTCTGCAACCAAAATTATGGACTGGTTTAGGCTTGAGCCTAAACTAGTCAGGGATGAGTGCACTTTCTGATGTGAAATGGGAGCCAGCTGGACACTGGACTTACCTTGAGGAAATTTAGGCTTGGATCTTTCGTTGGAGTATTTGACCTTATGTCAGTGGTTCAGCAAATGTCTGCAGCTACAAAAAAGATTTTACCCCACAGGTCTCCTTGACAGCATTACCAGTTTTTGCTGTCTTAGAATAGTAGTCCAACAGCTTTACCTGCTTTAATGTGAAATAGCTATTTGAACCACTTGCACTTGAACAGGCTATTAGTGCTCTGCTCTTCCATGAGAATGTTCAGACAGCACTGACATTTTCTTTGTCTGGTAATAAGATGTCCACAAGGACATCTACTATATTTCAAATCAGGTTTGTGAATGCAACACAACAAGGATCAAGATCTAAACTGTGAGTAGTAAAAAATGAGCTGGTGGCTCCGTTAGATAGGTATGCTTATGCAGAGAGTGCATTATGCCATGGTGCATATCACCGAGGGTTCATTTACTGCCCAAGTGTTGAACTTTGCTGAAAAAAATATAAGGGCTTAATTATGATTCATAGATTCAATTATATTCTAATTTGGAGTCCTCTTACCACTCACAACTTGTCAGCACTCTTCCTCAAACCACACCACCATTCTCTAGGAAGGCCGCAGCAGTTAATACAAGAGAAAATTTATGGGTGTCCATTCAGTCATCTAGTTTAAATTTAAACAAAGATATAGTCAGTTTTACTGCTTAACGTGCAGGGGATGTTTATTTGAATTTGGGATGCACTGAACTATAAACTTGTCCCTCTGCAGTGTTTTATTTGTCTATTGGAGAAGATTTAGGTCACTGGCTCAATTATTGGTGGACATATTGGAATTACAGAAAAATTAGGAGTTCCAGGACAATTGGGCCTCTAATAGCATGTTACGTGTGACAGAGACATCCCCTCAACAAAAGTCTATAAATCACTGAGAGAAGGGATAGAGTTTCTAGTCTCTCTCACAGACTTTAGGCCTGTAATCTTTTTGGTTAAAAACCTTTGGGTGTCGATATGTTTAATGAGATATAGTCCAACGGGGGGGGGGGGGGGGTTGTACTCAATAACTGGCCAGAGACCAGAAGGGCTACAATCTAGGCAGTCATAAGAGTTTTTCTGCTTTCCCCAGGTACTGTTACCCATTCAGCAATCAGGGTGTTTTCACTTCCACAATGATGGTTTATAGTTGTATGGACACTTCCACATGTGCCTATCCTGGCTAAAGTGTGTGAACATGGTGCTTGGTGGGTGCTAATCCCAAATTCTTAAAGTGCTTAACACCACACATCCAACATTCCTCAGGCAACAGAGATGCAGAAGACTGAGCTGACCCCCCCCCCCCCACTCTGACCCTTTCTGGTCAATTATACCAACTTCTGCATTACGAGTTGATCCTCAGCCATCTAGTAATAGGGCTTTATTTCTTTGTGATGTATAGCTGGCAGGATAAACTGCTTGGTGATAGATATCCTGGCCTAAATAATATTGCATTAACTACAGACGGAGACGAAAAAATAGCTTTGTTAGAGACTGCATTGCCTAAAGTCAAGCTGTAAGATGAAGACTACAAAGGAAAGGGTGCAAAAATGTTGTTGGAGCAGAAGAGCCTTTCCAAGTAAAACGTTTAGTCAACTGACCACACAGAATGGAAAACCAAAGCTGTCTTGGTCATCAAGAAGAGTGGAAAGAAGGGAATGCATGAAGCAGATTCACTGTATAAGGTCCAACCAACAGTAAACTTGCACTCTTGTCCAAAATTTTGAGACATTCTAGTGTAATATAAAGAATTTCAACTGGAGAGTCTATAGGCTGAAATCATATGGGCTAATAATTCAAGGCAGAGTTGCCTTTTATGGACCAGAGGAACTGCTCAACTTCATTGATCTACCAAGATGTTACGTTCCTCATGCAAGTGCACTGGCACCTATCAAAGGCTGAGTGACATGATCACATCCTGCTATGAGCATGACACAGACATTACAAACCAGTGATCTTTATGACCATGGCACTGTATGTAGCCACCTGGTGGATTCTTGTCTGCATGGACTTATTGAAAGTCTCTAGTACAAGGGTGACCATTAGCATTTCTGTCTGTCAAACTAGTATGTAAATAGATCTGCTGTCGGAACCAATGCCCCTGGCATTACTCAGTTGTGATGATGGAAGGTCCATCCCAGGCCTCACAGCTCCATCATCAACAGTTAAGAAGGGGACCAAAGAGTTTGCCTACATTCCTCTATGCAGCCAGTACCTACAAATGCAATTTTTCTTATCAGACAGGAAATCACACAGAGTTCAAGATCTAAAGAATCCTTTGACCAGTTCAAGAAATTCCTGAAATAATGCTGAAGCTTTCTTGTGTTCATCCTTACATCTGGCTCCATTATGATGTGCACTTAGCAAAGGTTCTGGCAATCGCACACATCTGTGAGGTTTGCTAATAAAACAGAGGCACAATCTCCTGCACCCTGTCTGAACAGAGAAATACTCTCTCTTTGGGAGAAGCCAATAAACCTATAGAAAAATCTTTTGATATGACGATGACAAAGCCAACTACTCTTCACTGTAAAGCCCAAGATGTTCGGGGCAGAGGTGTGTGTGCAAATGTTGCCACCCCTGGCATTACAAGACATTGGGAAAGGAGGAAATGTAAATTTTCTCTCTCTCTCTCTCCTGATGTACTGTGACCTCACCATTGTAATATGTAAAGTTGGGAGTAAGGAAATACACTCTGCACATTAAAGTGCACAGGGAGTTGCCTCCCTTCCCTTGTAAAAATTATGCTTAGAATTACTTTATCTGGTTTGCAGGCTTTTGTGAAATGCACTTCATTTTGTTATTTTGGAGATATGTAATTCAGTGAAGTCTGGATCATATCTTGTATCCTTGAGAACCACATCACTCTAACAAATAGCCATGGATAAAAGCAAATCCCACAGCACCAACAGAAACAGCAATATGTGATTTCTTCCCTAACACATCAAATATTTTCGATGACTGAAGAAGACAATTTCCATAACTGCCTTCCCAAATGTCGCAGCATCCAAATCAATTTGTTCTATATAGGGAAATGGAGTCAAAATAATAACTCTTGGCTATGGGATAAATTCTTTCTAAATTGCAAAAACCTTGAACCATATCAGGTTCTTGAAATGGCAATCTCATTAGTAAGCTTTTAAGACATCTATATAAAGAGGGTGGGAAAAGGCAGCTAGAGAGATAAACCCTTATTTCATTAAACATAATCAACCTCCTGACACAAATAAAGACTCTTAATCAAAGTGTGTGAAGCTAAAACTGAGGTCCTTGGGGGGAAGTTACGATTTTGTTTATTTAAATTTGTAAACAAATACAGTTTATCCTTTAAAACAAATCAGTAAACTTATAATTCAAAACAGCTTTAACATTAAGTGCAGCTGTTAGGTACAGAACATGAAGCCATTTGAACGTTCTGACAGAATAAAAGATCAATAAAATGCTGCAAATCCTGTATCCCTTTCAATAATTTTCTCACTCTCAGATACAATCAAAGCTGTTTAACTAGCTTATAACTTTGAACTGTTGGAACTTGGTATCTCAAAATACTGTATAAACAATGTACTTGTCCTACAAATGTCCCAAGAAGAGCCAGAGACACAAGCACAATGCAATGTTCTGCCAGTAAGCTCTTACTTTCACATAGCAGAAAACATGGGTGGTCACTGGTGCTGTCATACCTGTCGCAGCAGCCCACAAGAAAGAAAGAAACTGTCATTTATTTTTTCTAGTATATACTTTATTCTCTGCAGGGTCACATGTGTGTCATATTTCAGCCTAAAATAAACACAAATCATGGAACTAATCCTGTGCATGCAAAGACATATGACCTACGAGCAAATTCAAAGGGTTACTACTTTACTTAGTATGTCTGTGGGATATGGCAATAAGCTGGAAATCCTTACAAATACATATACAGACACAAGGATGACATTTTGTTAACCCAAAGGGCTTCTCCCAAGCCCCTTCTTACACTTATCAAGGGTACCAGAACTTTCCAGAGATTTGGGAAGCATGGCTAGGGTTTAAAAGGCCCTAGTGGTTGTTAGCCTAACACACACCTATAAACCTATGGGAGATCCAAGAGCTGTGAGGCACCACATCAATGTACCATCAGGCAATATAATATATATACAAGTAAACTCATTCCATTGTGTTTCATATAGGCAAAAACTTGGAGCTCAGTGCACAGTTAATAGCACCATGGGAGAAAAAATAGCACAAAGATATGTAGTGTGTTAAAGCTGAAATGAAAATGCTGCTAGAAATATATTTATACTTTGATTACTGGGAATGGTCAGCAGGTTGAAACCAGGGAAGAATCAATTCATTAAAAAGAAAAACATTAACACAATACATCATGATCATAGTTTCATATAAAGCTTTAAAGTGACAGAAATTGTTCACACCTAAATTTCACAGTACACAGCAAACATGCAAATACAGTCCAGTCAAAGTTTCAGTACAATAAATTAGAAGTAACAAATGTGATCTGTATTAGAAATGTGTACCAAATGCATGGCTAGGCATTTCACTTCTATGTGAAAAATATATTTTTCTGTGTAACTAATAAAGTGGTTGACATATTTTTAACTAATTTCAAAACCACTCTGTTATACTCAGTAACACTGTAGCAACAATTTAGTTCCAAGTTAATTGCTGATTTGTAGGAATCCTACTTGTTCTTTAACATTTCTTTTGCTTTAATATATCAGTATTGTGTGTATAGTCAAGAGTTTTTTTTTTTTTTTTTTTAATGAAAGCAGATAGCCTGATGGTGTCAATACTAGGACAGAGCATATTCGTACATTCCGGAAATAGCACCATAAGTCTCTAAGTAGGGAATCTCCATAAGATCTGGTACTCCTGTTGTATTTAATGAGGTTCTCTGCACGTTATCATACAGATCTGAAAAGTGGAAGATTCTAAGAAAAGAGGAGTTGCTGAAAATGGTTTAGCAAGTGGACAGTTAAACTAAATGCATGATTAATTAGTGGAGTCAGACTGAAAAGTGGTCAGTGGAAGAGCAATTTGCAGTGGTGAGTTACAGATGAATCTTGCTGCTGTATATATACAGCTAAGAAATGAGGGGGTCATTAGTTTGGATATAGAGGAGAGTTGAACATATACCTAACCCTGAATTAATACCTAGTAGTTGACAGCACTTGACTATCAAGTTTATTTTTTTTACTTTATTTTACCGAGGCAGTGCAATGATGAATAGTGACTAATTTCAGGCTCAGCCTGGGTGAAAAAAGAAAACATTTTGTAAACATAAAAGGCATAAATGGTAGGACATTGGTGATTTTTTTTCTTTCTTTTTATGTTACAGGTCTGCTCATATATATATATATATATATATATATATATATATATATATATATATATATATATACATACACACATACACACACATATATATATATATATATATATATATATATATACACCAACACACACACATACATACACACTGTTTCAGCTTACGCTCAGTTATTCCCACATAAAATGCTGGACAATGATTACATAGAGCAATGCAGAACACACCTCATGTATGACAGTTATACCATCCCAATACTATTTATCATTTTATTACTCACTGTAATGGCAGTGCAAGAATGGATAAATTGGCACTGACCATGTGCTACATTTTACCATTTTCCCCACCAGATTTACTCTATTTCAGCAGTAATCACACCCTTACCACCAGAAACGGGTCATTATAAAAAGCCAAATGTTAAGGGCAGCATGCATGGTAACTAAATTTGAGGATTTTGTTATTGAATGCAGCACTTTATGTGATATGCAAAGATTGAGACCAATGCACGTTCCAGGGCTAAAAATATTTAATAAAAATAGAATATAAAAATAATAAAAGCGGCTGAGGGCTTTCACAACCTAAACAGTTGCTTCATTAGACCGATTTAATATTGCACTTTAGTGAAACATTAAAATAAGACAGTGTTACCCATCATAGCAAGCATAACAAAGCACTATAACCAATTATATTACACATTTACTATCCATCTGAAGGCCATTCAAATTTCACTAGATGCAACAATAAGGCCAATCAGAGAAACTTAAAGTAAAACAACACCAATGATAGGTGCCTTAATATAACATTGTAACCAATCTCACTACACATTTGTTAACCATTCAGTGGCTTAGAACACAGTATTACAGCCACTCCGATTCCACTTAGTATAGTATTATTGCCAATGGTATAGGCTCCTTGCAATGAATTTTTTACCAATCATAAATACCAGGGAAAAACAATGTAACCGATCATGCTGCAAGGGTACTAGCCAAAATACAACCATTCAAGCTTTATTTAGTGTAGACTTGTAGCCAATAATGTTCCACAATTAAAACCATGTAGTATAGTGGCCAAACTAATCAGACAATGCAATCTAAAACAATTTAGTCAACAGTTGCATATTAGCTGGCCTGTGGCTTCTCCTTACAGTAAATACTTCCTTCTAACATATTTCCACACCATTCAAAAAAATGTGTGTGATCAATACTAAAAATTTAAAACTCAGCTTAGCCTAGAATCAAACCCAGGCCTCTTGCATGAAAGGTAAAACTTTTACCACTGGACCACTTCTCCATGGTTGTATTTCAATGTCGTAGCCCCCCGGCTTTTAAAAATCATTCACTTATCAGTATGCTTTGAGATCACAGAAGGGGGAGCACAAAAGCAGGCAAAAACCCAGGAAGACTTGTAGACCCTGCAGAGAAGAAACCCTAGCCTGGAAATGAATCAGAGAATCAATCACTATGAGGCTGCTAAACTATCTTCTGTACAATCCTGCCATCTAAATTCTATGGTTACATACAGTACAATAAAGAAAGCTACTTAAATTCCAAACTATGCAGGTATGAATATTTAACAGTGGCTCAACAAAGACACAACATCCTCATTAAGTTAAGAAACAATGTACTCTGAATTAAAAAAAAAAAAAAACTCCATTATAAAAATAAATATTTTTCATGTGCGATTCTTAACAGAGGTGCATAAATCATAGTATTCATGGTCATGCCACCTATGACTGTTTCTATGTCCTCTTCATACAGACATCTAGTATAGGACAGTGTGTGTGTGTGTGTGTGTGTGTATATTTCTGTTAGTGAGACAACACACATTCCAGCCGTGATGAACACCACAATAACGAGCAGGGCATAGAATAGATGCACTCGTTTCCAGTTAATACTGTAGCAAACTATAAAGAAGTTGATACATTTTTTATGCATTACATTTTATGTTAAAAGTACAAGAAAGCAATTCTACATTAAACTTCAAGTACAGGTGCTGACAAGGGGACAAAAAAAAGAACACAGATATCAACACTTGCCAAACATGTATGCACTTAACACTAACTTGGAACAAGTAACATCTTGACAGTAAAACTTCAAAGAACTAGCTGAGACAGCAACATGGTAGAGAAGGGAGTAAAACACAGTCTTGAACCGCAGAAGTTTTCCTCTCAACTTGGCTGTAAATGCATTTCTTAACTATTGCTTAGTCTGCAGGTCAGCTCAGCAATACCTTGTCCTGAGACTCCAAAGTTACTCATTTTAGTTCACTTTACAGTATTTACACCAGAGACACAAAACTTTTTATAACTGCAAGTTGTTTCCTGAACTGATATCTTGTTGCTTTGGTGATCTTTATGTAATATATGTCCACTTGATTTTTACATTTGCTAATGCCAAAATTAGACTTGCATGGCTCCACAAGATACCTTATTGAATTTTAATTTAGAGTGATTTATTGTAAAGGAGGAGCCATCTTCATCAGTCTGCAACAGGATATGTTGAATACTATTCTGCTATGTAAGACAGTATTTCCAGTGTGGTTCTTCAATACAACATAGGCAGACAAGGCATAGTACCTCAAAACCTCTGTCATTTTTACATAATGTCCTGACAATACTTCCTGGTGATGATGATAACCTGTAACGTACTACAGAAATGTTTAATGTTGCAGGATTGTAAGAAGTCAATAGGGAGTGGATATCATTTTCAATAGTTCAGTATCTTAGTCATGCTTGCTTACAATATTTTATGTTCCATTTTAAATGTTAATAATAATCTATACACATTTTGATTTTGGATATATACCATATGCTTTTAACTCTCTGCATATCAAGGTCTGCTGCCATTTCCTTCCCAGGTAGACTAAAACAACACAGGATAACACAAATATTCCTTACATAAGGTTGCCACAATACTTTCTACATATGCACAAATACACATACTCCATGCAGATACTGCCTTAGAAATACAATTGGGGCAACAACATATGCTAGCAAGTACAAAGCCTCAATCATGTAAACATCAACCACACGAAAAATTCACTAAAAATATTGATTGCTGATCTCATACTCACAGCTTCAGCAGATTTCACTGTACTCTATTCAAATGCTGAAATCTTCTATTAAAAAGTAAAGTGGCCGTGAACAGCCGTCTGAGACTTGATTCTTTCCACTCTGAGCCACATGGTGACCTTTATCAAAGTCAAAGCTCACACTCAAACTTGGTTTGAAGACATGGTATGGTGAAAGGTAGTGTTAGCACCTGAGCACAATGTGCTTATGAGATATTCTTGAAGCACTTTTTGATCATTAAGTTTTTTTTTTATAAATGCATTTTAACTAATATTGATGCAAACGTATAACTGAAATCAAAGTGTGTCTGTTCATTAGATAGTGTCACCTTTTCAAGGTCTCCATATTTTATTTTTGTATTTGGATATATAAAGTTAACTGATTTTCTGTAATGGATACTCTGAATACACAGTAACTGTCTGAGAACACTTCAGACTTGCTAATTTGTTTACCTAAATATCCTTAACAGAACCTTAAAAAAGCAGTAGTTCTTGCATTTCTACAGTCTGTTTTAATGCCCCAAAAATTAGATTGGTGTACAAACACTCCTGCAACTTCTATATCTCATTTGTGTTGAGGAAAGAAACTAAACAAATAAGAAATTTTACCAAAGAGGAACAGTTTGCATAATGTAGCAAATTAAGATGTGAAATTCCTACTTCAAACACAAAGCTAAAATATAAGCATTTTTTATAGCACAGTTTATAACCCAAGACAAACTTGTCTTTTTTTTTTTTTTTTTGTAACTGATTGTAGCAAGAAAGAAACAAAGAGGGAATTCAAACTGCATCTCTGGAGTCTAATTTTTTAAACAATGAGGCATAAACTTTCATGTTTACTCACAATTTGCTGCTGTTAATTCTTTGCAATTATACTTGCCTAAAATATCCTGCTGCTCAGCAAGACTGTGACCACTGTCAGCTGCTGTGAACCAAAGAAATGATATATGTGGATCAAAAGTACAATTTGTTTTAGTAGTATTAAGAACTACAGAATCTTCTACAGCAAATGCATTCCACTCTCCACAGCTAGACTACAAACAAGGACTTGGGCCTTCTAGACAGCCACCTCAACGGTAAGGTGATAGCAAAGATGGACAGGTATGACAGGAGGGTAAGTAATGTGATACATGTTACTATCCATCTTTGGGCATTTGGAAATAAACTCATTAATAGAATAAAGACAATAAGATATCATTATGCATTTTAACAATGAAGATAGGCCTCAACTGTATACACAGCTACATCAAGGACACATGTACAGGCTTGCATGCATTAGATATACAACATTTAAGTACACTTAAGAGGACAAATCCATCCACCTGATGCTGCCATTCTGCTGTTAACTTTTGTGGAACTTCCAAAGGTGCACACCCGTGTCATAATTTGTAATTGTGATCCCATCATACCAAGAGGTTCTCCTCTTCTGGTTCTGTTGTTGGCTGGGGTGCCTTCTGTGAGGAGTCTGCATGTCCTCCTTGTGTTCACATCCGTTTTTTACAGGTGCTCTGGTTTCTACCCAAATTCCAAAGACATGCAGTACATGGACTTGACAAAATGAATTGGCCATAGGTGTGACTGTGTGGCATAGAAAAAAAAACAGTGGAAGAGATAGCTTATCCAGTGGTCTGAACTTTGGCTCTAGAAAAAATGTTATTGTTGAAGTGACACCCCAACACCATGTGTAAAAATAGGAAAAGAGGTTGTGGATGGAAGAATAGATTTAGTTACCATTTCAGGTAACACAATAATATGGATCTCTTAGACAAAGCCTTGTCTTTAAATAAGTTATGCTGTGTACAATAACTCCTCAGAAGGACTTCCAAAGCATACACTGCATGTCTGCAAGAAATTTCTGAGGCCTTATCTGCCCAAGAGAGAATGATATGAGCTAGGTCTTGTTTCTGTTTTCTGACAAGCAGGCATACAGAAAAGACAGTGTATAGGTGTAAAAGGTGCATGCTGTAAAAGGACAGACAATCTAAATACCAGAGTTGCCATGGGCAGTCTGGAAATAATTATATTTAGTCAACAAATAGTGTGCATACCTGTGGAAAAATCCTTGAGCATAGGCTGTCTAGACTATTCCTTGTTGAAGCAAGGGGAATAACAAAACCATCAAATAATTACTAAAGAATAAGGATATAAGGAAAGTGTTCAACTGTAAATTAGACTAATATTTTCCACTCAACCCAGTAATATGATACAATTAAGAAAAAGGAAAACAGATCACTTAAAAACAGAATAGAAAAATATAATATATGATTAAACATCTTTATACAGCACATGGAGAAGTACATGTCTACTTGCTTGAAAATGTTAGATCTCAAGTAAAGCAGCCCTTATTAACTTTTCAGCTGAATTTAGTTGATTTTTTTAAAACTAGAAAGGCAAGGTGAGAGTTTAGCTACAGAACCTGCTGGAGGTATTAATGTGGGTAACAATACAGTTATGATATGTACAAGAATTGTATTAAGTTTTATATTTTGAGATAATAATGCTTTGTCAAGGTGTGCACCAAAGCCCACATGGCTATGATAAAAACGTCTAAAATTAAGACATTCTTGAAGCAAGCTTTGGAAGCAGTCAAGCCTCTAGTGGATGGGCCCTATTATTACAGCATTTTCCTAATAGGTCAGGTGCCTGATGTTTAATAACAACTCATCTGGGAGCATACTTGGAATGGGTAATTGCCAGCCATTCCCTCCTCAGAGGAAATGAAACAGAGCTGTTTTAATACACTAAAGCTAAAACCTGAGCTGTCACTGCATGTCTAGTATGGAGAAAGGCCCCTCACATAATTTTTGCTTTACCAGAGAACAGTAATGAATACAAGGGTGGGGGACTGAATGGACTAGTTCAGGGGTAATTCACAAGCCACCTTTGGAAAGAAAATAGCGTGTCCTAAGGGATAATTGATGCTTGAAAAATGCCATGTGTGGTTCCCAATATATGAAGACCCTAAGATCTGATATTCTACAAGCAGATGCAATTAAAACCAGAAAAATAAATTCCAAGACACAATCATCTTCTAATTGGAGACAGGCAAGCGTATTAATCATTAGGTTCAGATCCATGGAATGGACAGTTTTCTTTAGAGGTGATCAGAGAGCCAATTCTCATTTAGGTGATCAGAGATCCAATTCTCATTTAAGGAACTGCCTGACCAGGTAGTGCTGACCTAAGTCCTGCCCTCTACAAGGTCATGATGCACAGAAATCCAATGGGCCTAACTCATGCAGGTATTTAACATAGGTCAGGAAAACCTAGACATTGACCAAATGAGGAGGTATAAGGTAATATCAAAACCAAATGGAAAGCGTATCTTGATGACTAGAAGGCATTGTGACAGCCCCAATCACCTCTGAAACTCAGGAGGTAAGCTACATCTGTATTAGGTGGCTTACTTTAGAAGCCAGGTCCTCAGATGGAGATGTATGTTGTCCCAATCATAACGGATCCTTGGCCATGTTCGGTATTTTCCTGCAATGCTGCCAACTTGAGAACCAGAAGAGACACCGTTCTTAGCCAACATACTCATAGGTTGGTGAAAATTAGTTCTGATGTTTCTACCTTGGATTTTGTGTTAATAGGTGGTATCAGCAAGAATGGTGAGAAGGTGTACAGAAGTCTTCCATGCCACCGAAAACAGAATGCATCTCCTGATATCTTCCTCTTGCCCTGCTGACCTCAGCAGGATAAGTACAGGACCCAATTATCCCAAGTGGCAAACAGGGCAATTTTTTGGAGTGTTCTCGTCTTGAAAGACCTAATACAAACATATTTTCTGAATACACAATTCCAGGAAAATAAAGGAGTGTCTTACTGGGTATGACAGCTTATTCCCCGTCAATGGGATGTGAATTACTGAGTGTGTTGTCCTGTCTGTGGCTGTCTGCCAGAGAAATATTTTCATTCTGCGCTGGTGGTATGACTGTGTGCATCACTGATTATCTAAATACCATGTGACAGATCGGTTCTCTGACCAGATGAAAACTACGTAGATCTCCAAGTTTAGGAAAACTGCTCATATAGCTTTAAGTGGTTAATATGAATTCCGATGTCTACCAGCACCAAAACACAGGTAGCATGACCGAGCAAAGGTGAGTTCCACATTCAACTAACGAATCATCTATTATGAGCATCAGTCAAGTTCAACTGAAAGAATGGCAGTTCTATGAAAGAAAAAGGACAGGAATGGCCCGCCACTCCAGCCAATCAAATAGGGGGTCTGGGTAGTGTCTACTTTCATGACTGTGCACCCCCCACAGCTCAGACTGAAGCCAATGTGTATCATTCACAGAAACAAAGGACTGCTGGTGCAGGTTTTAGCCATTATTTGTTGAGAATGAGCTCAGCACATGCAAGTTCCACTGCCATTTTAGCAATGGACTTGCCTCCAAGGGGGCTAAGCTATAGTCTACCTTCTGAGATTTGGGGTCTGTGATTATGCTCTTGATGAGAGCTAGGGTTACACACAGGACTCTCTTAACACTCTTAATATGATAAATGTTCAAACCCTGGCCTCTGTCTTACAGTAAAATAGATCAGAAATGTCTCACTTCATTTCTAGTGGTAGTAAGATTGAACTGCTGACACTTAAGGAAGCGCTTCATATTTATCTTCCTCCTGAGGCAGTAAAGGCAATAACTGGGATAGGTCTTGAGTATTAATTTAATGGCATTAGGGACACTTTATTCAGAAGATTACATGAGCCTGAATCATGACTCAAATATATATCAAATCAAACAGAATGTACCATGACAATATTAAGTCAAACTAGTTATTTAAGCCTTCCAGTCCCCCCCACCAAAGGTTGATAAACAAACTGTATACTGTATAGACAGAATGCATAAATAACATTTTATATCATTAGCTACATAACACGATAAAACAATGTTAGGATTTCTATCCAGCCTGGAAAAAAATAGAGCCAGAAATAAAGCCAGTTGCATCAACTTTAAAATGTGAAAAATATTAAAATAGAAACATCTCTGCTACAACCATTATATTACTAAAATGTGTTAAGACTGTCTGGAAAGGTTAGTCACCAGATATTCCTAAAGATGTGCATATGATAAAAAAGCAGAGAGATTCCTAAGTAGGAAGGATTTAGGATAGAATTGTTCAACAGGAGAGAAATAAATTCAGTTTGTAAATGTTTTAGAAATTATCCATTTTAATTCCAAAAACAGCATGCCAAAGCTGCTACTTGAGAGAGGGCCTAGTTTGATCAGACTGTTTCAGGCTAGTATCTAATGGGTGTATTAAAGATCATGCTCAGCCATTTTTTGCACATACCTGCAGGCTTTCTCTTTCTTCTGGTATGACTTTATGGCTTCTCACTTTGCAAATCCAATTTACTGGATATTATTTTGTTTCATTTTTACTATTATTTCTTGCTCGCAAACTTTGCCTCTCCTCAGAGTTACAAGGGCAGTACTTCCCATCTCTGCATCTTCATGCTTGCCACTTTTGATGATGAAAAGTTGGATCTTTACTGGGCTACTAGGCTGGGCCTCTTTCCTCTCTTCTTTTGTAAGTAAATATCATGTTAATGCTGCACGCAGGCAGAGTGCAGCATGTCTGTTTATTAATGGAATAGGTTTTGTATTAGCATGCATGTTCCAGGCTAAATGAACTATGAAACTCTAATATCCAACACTACTGTCTAAACGTAATCCTCAGTAATTTACTAGAAAATCAAATGTTTTATGGAGGATGGACAAGATAAAAATGTGAGGCAAAATCTAAGGCTTCTACAAAAATCCTGGGCAAATGAAGGGTAAGATACAGCAATATTAGGCAAAATAAGAGACAGTTAAGAGTTATGGACTTTGTGCTACATGTGATATACATGTGATATGCTTGTGAGACAGTGAAACAGAAGCAGCTTTAACATTCCTTTTTGTATGAAGGAACCAAGAATACACTGGGTGTCTGAAGAGTAGATTAACCAACTTAAAATTGAAAATTAGACAAAAAACACAAGTAAAACTGCCCCAATCTGACAATCCTCCCTCTGTACACCTTTCTTCCCTCTTGCTGACTAGGCAATGGGCTCTGTTGATCCTAATGTGATGTCAGCACATCAGCAAGAAAGCAGAACATCCTGCAGAATGATCAGTGAGGGAGGAGCATCTTATGGCTGTGGATGGAATTTTTTGGAACTATCTTCCTTAAAAAGAAAAGTAAGAATACAAACTCAAATGACAGAAAGACAGTCCAGACAAGCAACTACTAGGAAAATGCATTTTGTGAATAGATACGCTGCTTTAAGTTTGTTAAAGGTATTCTAGAAGTTCAATCCAACTGGAATAAACATCTGAATGATGCTTGAAACTAATGTGTCTGCATGAATCCATGTCCTTTGTACAGAAGAGAATACTTACAAGCTAGACTCCACCAGTGGGCCTGTACATAGGTTGGTACTAAGCTATCAGCCCTAGGGCCTATACAAGCCTAGCCATAACAATTCCCTGGCTATTTCTTCCCACATTATTTACTTCCCTGGACCCCTGTCTAGCAGGGCGACTGACGTGATCCCCGGGGTGAATTTCCTTTCTCCCATCCAATCATCAAGGTTCCTTTTGAAGAGGGCCAAAGAGGCACTCTGCTTGACATGTATGGGCAAGTCTATTCCACAGTCTGGGGAGTCTCTGGGTCAGGAACCTATCCCTCCAGCATGTTTTGTTTATTGTGATGACAAGGTTTAGATCCCTGGAGCATGTGGCTCAGAGGGATTGGGATTTCTTTAAGTGTAGCATGTCCAACAGCTCTGGGTTTGACACGGCCTTGTATGTTAAGCCTTCACTGCTTGCTTAGAAACTGTAATTTAGTCATTGGCTGTGCATGGATGTTCAGTACCCATAATAAATGGAATAAAAAAAGGCAGTAGGTTCTCATGGAGACATGGGGTTTACCACTTTGTGAACCAGACTGCTATAATGTATACAATGTGCTTGTTTTGCTGTACCTTCTCGCAGCTGATTTTTAAATGCTTAAGTGGACATATACTATGCTGCTGTTTGCTTGTTCTGCTGCACTGAAGATGGTGATATTCTCAGATATAGTCAGTAGTGAGAAGGCTTTTAACTGAGGAAGGAGTTATAGCATGCCTCAGTTGTATGTTGTTGTCTTTCGGCTTTTCCTGCCTCAGTTGTATGTATCTTCAGAAATCCCAATGGGAAAGATGTAATCTTTGCTTTATATCTGATACCATGGCCAATGTATTCTTCTCTTCTACTTCCTGCTACACAGTCATTTAATACTAAGGTCCCTTTCTGTGCCCATTCAACCCAAATAAATGGTTCATCCCATTAATATTCTGGGGTGATTTCATAAGTGAATGGAAAAGCCCAAATACAGGCAAGTCCAGTAGATTTTTTTCCAGTATGGACGGAGGTTAATTAACACAGTTCAGGACAACCATTTCTATAAAGTCTAGGAAATTCAAGCTGCATATCATGTACTTCGAAATAAGGCAAAGTCTGCTTCCATCTTTACCTATACAATCCAACCATCTAACCCAAGGTATACAGACTGCACTAAGATGAAAGCTCCTTGCTGAGTGCCTTTCTTCATGAGGAACAGTACATATATCCACAGGTAAGCATTTAGGTCACAGGGCACCAAAATAGAAAAACAATGAGTGTGTGTGGTAGGGGGGTTTGCATGTGGTAATCCCTAGCTAGAAGTCATCCCAATCAACTGAATCAAAAGCAGTCAAAGGCAGTGCAATTAAATCACCTGAGTCTAAGGCATATTTTGAAATATGCCAAAAAATAAAACCAGAAAATATCCACAGAGCACAGGCTGCAACTACTATAAATGAAGTAACTCTACTTAGAAGTGTAGAAAGGTAAACTGTTTTTATTGCAATAATTTTTGTGGTTTTGTTTTTCTGCAGTCTTGGTGTTTTATCCACTGTATTTTGTTTTTTTCTGAACTGTACAAAAGTAGTCACTGCAGGTTTTGGGTCATTTTGAGTTACTTTCATTAATGTGATAAGAACATGCAACCAAGAATAGCTGCATCTTTCCTTAACGAATCCTGTTTGGTAATGGTTGGCTAGCTTAAATAGGATTTGCAAGTAATGCACTATATTAAATAATGATATGCACTGCTACTAATTAATAGCAAATGTGATGTATTTAGCTGCTTTGGGTAAGAAAATAAGGAAACCAGTTAACGAGTTTGGATCACTGCCTGTAGCCTGCATGCCTCTGAAATAGCCATGCCATAACTGGCATGACCTGGTACTACTATCACTTCTGCATTAATGCTGTTATGCTGGGGGACTGGGGGGACTTTTCCATTAGAGGTCTGTTTGAGAGCTTGGTGAATTGCCCTGTAACTGAAGTTAGCATAGGAAGCCCCTTGCCTTCTAGCTGTGGGATGATGAGGGCACTATGAATTTCTAACACATGCTGAAATTCATCCTCAAGGAGTAATGTCTATGATGCACAGCTAAGTGTAAAAGTTTTGAAAAGCAACATTTATGTCAAGGGTATATATTACAGCTTTGCTCTCTCTGTCATTCAGCTTAATAGTAATTCTGTCTCCTCTCCAATTCTTCAGTCTATAACCCAGGAAGCAAACAAGTATGCTGTTCAATGTCCATACTAGTGTAACAGATGCCTCAAAGTGGCACTGTGAAAGACTGTTATTTGGATCCTTAATTCCGTCTTTGTTTCATGACAGTTCTGAAGTGGTTGCTGTCTTCAAATTCCTTTAATGCAAATGCCAAATGTTTCCTTCATTTTATTTTACACAGCCCTGAACAAAAGTCTTTGTGGCAAAGAAACCCGCCTTAACTTCAAGTACGACATTATTCTGCCAAGAAAAAAATGGGCTTTATTCCCTGAGAGTCGAGCATAATATAGCATTCAATACCTTTAAAAATGATGGGAATCCCTATCTTTCTACATAAAAGGTCAAAATGAGACAACTTTCTACATTCCAGGAGGTGTACTTTGTGACAGATGAGGAGATATTAAGGGCAGTCTTATGGTTGGGGGGGGGGCAAGTGATCATATCAGCGGTGGTTAGCAGGGAAGGGGTAGAAATCATTTACCTTGGTTCCTGGGGTAAATGTGTTTTCAAATTTCTGTCATACAGTGTGCAGTAAGTACATTCTATGAGTGAACAATTCTTTCTTCTGAGAGGTATCCGTATCTCAGATGGATTCATGAGCTATAATGAAATCTCCAAGTAGAATAGGACAGCTGTGTGTGTTTACTTCCTCAAATGCATGAAAGAGAAGCTGTAGAAGGAGGCAAGTCCCTCCTTTATTAATAGATACTTCCCATAATACTTAGGCCTATGAGTGTAGAAATCCAATCTTTGACCCATCTATCCTTACTATCACCGTGGTGATCCATATGACCCAGCCTAATGTGTTATGAACCAAGACAAATACACTTCCTCTTTACAAATGCCACAAATTGGCATACAGCATGCCTATGTGCTACTTTCATTTCTTGTACAAGGAAAATATAATTTGGGTGTGGTATTATGGCAAAGCATACTCAACCTTTTAATTTGCTTTGCCAACTCTCTTGGTGGGTAGAATATGTTAGGAAAGATGTGTGTTGCTTCTGAGAGTTTGTCTTGAGAACACTGTAAAAATTCTCTGCACAAAAACCATAATTGTTGTTGACGAGTAAAACTAATGGCGCTTTTCTGTGTGTTTAGTGCAGCTGTCATCTGAAACAGGCAGGAGCAACTACTCCATGTACATTCCATTTAAGTATGCTAAAATGAGTTATGCTCACCCAATACATGGGTATCAGCTGCCTTTCTTATCTCCCCCTTCCACTACCTGCTTTATTCAGGGGGCCAGAGTGGATCCTAAGGGCATCCTTAGGGGGAGTACAAGCAACTGCTTCTGATCCCTGAGTAGAAACTGTGACCCACCCTTTCATCCCCACTAGTGCATTTGTCAGCACATCCAATGGAAACTGGACCATGCCTCCTCTCACACAGTATTTCTGATTAATCATCCCCCTGGCTGGGAAAAACACTTTCCCTCCATGCAAGCAACTCAGATGTCTGAGCTGTTAATCAAACCTAGGTCGCCTGGGGCATAACTAGGACTTTATCCCTCTATACCGCAGGACTGGCTAATTTGCTTTCTTATTCTGCTGTTTCTATAGCTTTGGTGTGAATTGTATGCTTATTTTATTAACTGATTTTACAGTGAAAGGCATACAAGATGTCCAGTATCAGCCAGTTCTTCGAATCTGATGTAGTCATCTCGGATTTACACATTTCTATGCTGATAAATATTTTCAGATCTTGCGCATTCCACTTCTTATCACAAAGTCGCAACATTTTCTGGTTGGAAAGAAAGCTTGCAGCAGATACAATGTAACTACTCATTTTAAGCACTTTTTGCCTGTTGCATACCCCTGTTTTGTCAGTTGTAATGTATGCACTATCAGGAAAAATAGTTAAAATACTTCTTGCTTCTGAGCAGTATGCAGGATATATAATAGACATTTTGTCAAATGTTACTGTGATGGGCGATGCTGTGTTATGTAACATCTGCCATTAATTCCGTTAGTAATGGGTGCAGTTACACCCTTAACTTCTTTAGTCGTTTAAAGTAGACAGGCATGTGGGGTTAAGGGAGCAATCATCCCCTTTGAATGACAAAGACTAAATGCCACCCAAGCACTGTAGAACCTTGCATAACACATACTTACAAAAATCATGTAAAGCAATTCAAATTCCACTACAAATTATATTAGACTAGCTAATAAACACTAGACTTTTCTTCGGTCTACCCCGCATTGATGATGCACTGGGTCACAGGATACTTGAGTACTTGAACGTTAAGGGCATATTACTTCTGTGACAGATTTGATTGTGCCCATGAAGGACTATCTCTTAATTTTCATTTTCATAGAGACATCCTGATAGAGGAGCACTATGCACACTTGCAAAGGGACAGGATCAGTAATCTTTAGCTCTACTTTAGACCTTATCTTTGTCAATGTGGTTCAGAAGTTTGAAGATGATCTGTTTGGTGTGATATGAGGAATCCATTAGGGGCTTTAGCCTTAAGTGGATGCACTCTATTGAGCATTCCACAAAAGGCCCTAAAATGAATGCCATACTTGTTTTCTTTCAGTCCTACCAGTCTAAGTTTATTTTTTTCTCTCAAAAATTTGTGGTAGGGGTTTCACCATGTGCCACGATCACAGGCTACAGCACAAATATCCTGGCACTAGATGTTCTGTAATGCCATCACTGATTCAAGGAAGGCCATTTTGGCAGCCATTGTTTGCATTTGCTAGCTTTGTTTTTATTTTTACTGTGCATTATAGTATTCTACAGTTCACTATTACATTTCTGAACTGCAGGGTATCGAGTAACACATGGTTGTATCACTGTTTTCAAAATGGCAGTGAAATGAACCAAAAATGATCGATTTTGAATGACTGAGTGACATGTTACACTCGATCATTCCGGATTCAACGTGCTGTGAGATCGTGGTTCAGTGGGGGAACAGGGAATTAGCCCATTTCTTCACTGTAGTACAATCTCGAAGTTAGTATATTTAATGTGCAGGGAGTGTGGGGGGCACAGTCCCCCATGGGGGGGGGTGCATGGGGCATAGCCTCTCTGCAAAATAGTAGCATTAATGTACGGTTGACTGTAGAGTGTAACAGTATGTTAATGTGCATAGCATGGGTAACTGACGTCACCTCCTGCTATGTCAAATACAGGGTTTATATTACAAGACAGAAGATGCATTCTTTCGAATGTGTCTTGATTGAACATAAAAGGCTGAAAATGCAAAATATCGAAGCATCTGTTAAGCAGATTCTTTCCCTGGGAAAGAATTCGCTTGGCCGCTTTGGTACTTTGCCGTTTTTGGCACTGTAGTGCGGTCTCGGAGTTGGTATATTAAAGTAGGGAGGGTGTGGGGGGCGAAGCCCCCCACGTAATGTAATGTTTAAAATTGTTTTTTAAAATTGTTTTTTATTTATTTTTTTGTTGTTGGAACAGCGATTTTTTTTTCTTGGAAAAAATCGCTGTTCTGACACTTCAGCATTGCTTACAGAGGGTCGATTAATCTCCATTCGCTTTTTTAAGTGTTCGGTGATCTAATATAGACCCATATATATCGAACCATGGTTGTCAATGTATTCATTTTCACCTTGGTTTATTTTTCGGCATTCCTGGTCGACATTGTAAATGGTCGACTTAAGCAGATTCAAAATGCCAAAAGTAAACCATATTCTACATACTGTCTGCCATGCTATCTATTTTATTACCCACTGAAGTGGGTTGCTGTGACCAGCTTTCCGTGATGACAGATGGCCCTTCTGCTATGACAGTCATGAAATGCAACCCAACTGGCAGAGAGTTAAAATAAAACTTCTTCCACATTGGATGGCATATCCAGGGTATTTATTTCTAACTGTTATTGTGAAATGTCACTATTTATAGGAAGGAAGAAGATATGTTAACAACATGGCCACCATGACAGGAGTTGATTCTCCTCATTGCCACTGGGACACTTTCAGAATTTGTATCAAGGTGACGAACGCAAGAACTTTTCAACAACATGAATCAGGGCAAAGCACTGAACTGTGCAAGCTCTGGAAAACAAATGGTGAGCTTAGATGCTAGATGCATTTACATATGGCTGCATGACAACACTGAGTTTTGGCACTGAAGGTGCCCAAACCTTGAATATAGGCTCTTGAGAGAAAAATGTTGAATTATGATTGCTGGAGAAGATTAACTCAATTGTAGCACATTTTAAGGCTGGTTCCTGAAGTTATACCTTTTATTATATTAGGCAGAATCACATATAATGTCAGCTTGCCATTTTCTTAAAAATACAGTCATACTTATCATAATAATGTAGTGAATGCATCTAAAATCTAGTTGCTTTGTTTGGTGAAAAATAGCCAGACTGACACCCATGCAGAAGAAAATGAAGGAATTTCAACCTGCTTTTTCAGTCAGAACATAGTCATTGTTTTATCTGACCAGATATGATTTCTAGCCTAAGAACAAGCAGAGTGACCTCATCCTAGGGCAGGACAAACACTGTATTTGGTTCTAGCATATTTACAAACATAGAAAGATTTTGGTGGGGATGACGGTTACAAAAGGAGATACTGCTACCCCAGCTATCTGGAATCTTGTAAATAATTATGTCATTTGTGAATATCAGCATGATTCATATGCTTGTGTTACAAATGTATTAGAACTGCATGTCATATAAGATGGTTTGTACAGACACGAGTGCTGAAGAAATATTTTGTAAAGTACTGAGCTTAGACGTGTGACCACAGTGTACCCTGCTGGATTAGAACAGACATGTATATACACTATTGTAACTGTTTAGATGTATATATTTTAACAATGGAAACTGGAATACAGTAGGTTAATTTCAGAAAAATAGCTAAAAATTTAAATTACTTTATGACCACGTAGTAAAAGGATGCTATCTTTCAGTTTCAGTGCAGTAACACATACAATGTCTAGAACTAGAATTTTTTTTCTCTTGTCTTGGAAGTGTTTATTGTTTTATGACTTCCAGGATCTGCCTTAGTTCTAAGAAAAGCCCTTGTTTGTGTATTTTTACAGGTAGATGCTAAATGCTACCAGCTGGCATCAATGGTTGTTTTCAGTCAGGGAAATGAAGTCAGATGACAAGAAATTATGTCATTCTGCTTGTATCCCAGCAGTAAAACTTGACATATTAATTTGGGAAGTCTCAGAGAGCGAGAGATAGCATTCTGTATTTCATCTTTGACCTGACAAGAAGACCCATTCACCACATCTGTCTTGCTTGCTGTACGTCAATCTAGGGAACAGTATAATTCTTTTAGATATAGTCAGGAACATAGCTGAGCTTAATTTGGATGTTTTCTCATTATTTATTTGAGATTATCCTGCAATGTTGTTTTAAATATTTCCTGTGATTTTGAACTCTGGTGCAACTGTGATTATATACCAAATATGTTCTTATTCTTTTATTATTTATAATTAACTATATTTAAACCTTTCATTGTGGCTGATATTTGTGAGACATATTTAAGTTCTGAGAGTACTTGCATATTAATTTTGGGACACTGTGGGCCACTCCTAATAGCCTTGCTCTTGGTAAACTACCACTTGGATTAACAGTAACATTACACAGTAGGATTGGGCACTCTGTTTAGGGCTTTAAAGTAGCTGATAAGGACGTGGCTGGTGGCAGTAATAACTACCTTATAGTCTAGGCAGAAAGGAGCATAGCTAGTAAACCTGTGCCAGTCTTTCCCAGGTGCATGTGTGTTTTAGCTACTTAGGCAGGGACATACTGCACTGGTTGGATGGAGAGCATGCTGGAGGTCTTCTTGGCTTGGCCACTCAGCTGAGATCTCAACCTTATAGCTGTGCCAGTGGGGAGTCTTATTCAGATCTGGAGAAAAAGGGAGAGACCAGCCCCAGACTGACTTTGGTCTTTGTGTGCTCTTAAGGGAAATTGCACTTTACTGTGTGTGTACTTGTCATCCTTCCCAATGCATGTGCCCCACTGGTGGTAGTGGTGAGGACTGAGGCTTCATGATTACTTTTCCAGTGTTGAGGTGTCACATTATATTGGTGGCCCGTAGTGGGATATCCACATATTAGGATTCAGTGGTGTGGATATTGAATTCCTGTAGCCTGTAAACAGTGGTCACTAAAGAAGGTGCTTGTACTCTCAATCAGCCACACAGTGAACATTTAGAGTTTCACATCACAATAGTTTTATTTACTGTTTTTTTGTTAACTTAGTCAGGAAGATCATGCAAGGTCGTCACCAGAGGAGTATGGCAAGCTGACAAGGAGCCAGTTGGCTGAGATGTGCTAAGCCAAAGGACTGGGGCATGCCAACCTAAAGCAGAAATGATTGCAGCCTTAGTCACAGCTGCATCACAGACCAGCAACCAAGAGGAAAATCATACTGGCCTTGGGGATGTACAACGCTAAAAAAATGGAGAGTTCAACCTTTCCACAGGCAACATAAAAATTCATTTGGAGTTAGAGAGACTTGAACTGGAGGCCAAATGTTTGGAAATAGAATCAGAAGACAGCCTGAGATGCATGGAGGCTGAAGAAAATGAGAAGCTGAGACATCTGGAAGCTGAGGAGAATGAGAGGCAACGGCAACATGAAAAGGAGATGCTGACTCTGCCTGGGTCATGGAGATAATGAGGAAGGGAGAAATCAAACCCCAGAAGCAACAAAGGTCAGTAAAGTTCTTCCTCAGTTTACAGAGGGTGATAACTTCGACAGTTTTATTCATACTTTTGAAAGGGTATGTAAACAATATAATGTTGAGCAAGGGCTCTGGGTATGGTTCCTGACCTCCTTACTCCATGGTAAAGCTGTAACTGCTATTTCTAAATTGTCTGATACTGATTGCTTATATTGTAATATTGTTAAAAAATGTCTGTTAGAGTGTTTTAAGTTAACACCTGAAACTTATAGGAAAAAGTTTCATGAGAATAACCGCAAGGCAGATGAAAGTGTGTGTGTGTGTGTGTGTGTGTGTGTGTGTGTGTGTGTGTGTGTGTGTGTGTGTGTGTGTGTGTGTGTGTGTGAATATATTGCTGAGTTAAGCTCTTATTTTCATAGATGGGTGAGTGGGTGTCAGGTCACCACTTTTGAATGGTTGACAGACCTTTTGTGAGGGAACAAGCCCTTAGCACTTTGCCTGAGGGCATGAGAATCTGGTTGGAAGATACAGAATGTAACAAAGCAGATGAGTTGGGGAAAAAGGGAGACCTATACCTAGCAAGCAGGGCATCACTGCACAGGAAAGGGATACCCAGTGCTGCTCATGAATCTAAGGGAATCCATGGTGGGCAGCCTAGACCACCCAAACAGTGTCTGCCAGTAGCAAGGGAAGTCACTAGTTCAGGTACATGTCTAGGACCAAGGCTTAAATGTTTTAAATGCAACCAGTGGAGCCATGTAGCATACAGATGTCACACAGGCAAGGTGGGGAACAAAAGGTGGAGAGCCAGTAAGTGGGCATGACAGAGTGCCAGTAGTAAGTTGTCTGGAGACAACAAGGGTACCAAACTACCACAAGAGGTTATATCTCATCTTAGCAGACGGGAAACAGGCCAGTGCTAAGAGAGACACAGTCTATGGCCTAACCATTGTGAAGCCTGCAATGGTTAAACAGGAGCACTACTTGCGTTGGCAGTCTACTCCAGTCAGAGCTTTAGGAGGGACGCCATTCCAAATACCTTTGGCTAGGGTTCACCTTGACTAGGAGGGTGGAAAAGGAAGCAAGCAAGTAGGTGTGTTTGAGGATATCCCTGCAGATGTCCTGATAGAGAATCATTTTGCTAATGCAGTACCTTGTGTGCATGCACTGACATGCAGTCAGGCTTGGAGGTAAGCATGTGGGTCTGGTAGCCTGGGGGGGACCCAGACAGACCACAAACTTGAAGCCAGGTTGGGTGCGGTGGTTACTACAGGGAAGGAGCTACCCTGTAGCAGTGAGCAGTGAGACTGAAGGTGAGCCACAGCTGCTTATGGGTACTGATGATCCCTTGGACAGAGTGACTGCAAGGGCAAAGGTGAGTAGTAGTACCCAGACTGACAGTGAGGCACCGCTGTCAGAGAATACCAGACTTCTTGTGGAAGGGGAGCTGGGAAGGGTTACCAACAGAGAGTTGAGGCAGGCTCGGCTCTCAGACTCTACATTACAAGGCCTGATGGAGGTAGGCAGTGAGGCACCTGAGGAAAAGGGGAATCTGTACACTGGGACAAAGGTTTACTGCATAGAGAGTGGACCCCAGAGGGAGGGGTTGAGGGTGTGAGAATACAGCAGTTGGTAATGCCCAGAGCCTACTGTCTGGCACTTCTAGCCATAGCCCATGATATTCCCTTTGCAGGGTATTTGGGCATAAAGCATACCAAGAGACATATTATGCAGAACTTTTATTGATCTGGGATTTCCTGGGATGTAACAGGGTACTGGAGGACCTGTGAGCAGTGCCAAAAAGTAGGCAAGGTAGGAGACCAGGTGAATGTTCCTTTGATGCCTTTGCCTGTGAATGAGGAGCCATTTCAGTGGGTAGCTATGGATATTGTCAGGCCTCTGAGTACCCCAAGTTCCACAGGGAAAAAGTATATCCTAGTGGTAGTAGATTATGCTACCAGATACCCTGATGTGGTGGCTCTGTCCGCCACTGAGGCAGAAAAGGTGGCAAATGCTGTTAGAGATTTTCAGCAGGGTAAATTTCCAAAAAGAAATACCGACTGACAGAGGTGCCAATTGTCAGACCTGCTGGCTTGTCTGTGGAAGCACTATGGGGTGAAGCACCTAAAGACCACCCCCTACCACCCCAGACTAACTGTCTGGTTGAGAGGTTAAATCTTACACTAAGGACCATGTGACAGACATTTGCTGACCAGTTTAAGAGGGAGTGGGACATATATTTGCCCCACCTGTTTGCTTACAGAGATGAGATGCCCCAGGAATCCAAAGGTTTTTCACCCTTTGAGTTGGTGTATGGGCATATGGTGAGGGGACTTCTAGATCTGATTCATGATGAGAGGGAGGTTGAGTGTGAATCTCACAAAGAGTCTGCTGTGGCATATGTCCTAAACCTCAGGACAAAGCTCAGGAAACTCATGGGCTTGACCCAGAACCTGGCAGAAGCCCAACAGCAGAAAAAGATCTGGTATGACAGGAATTCTTGAGCTAGAGAGTATGCTGTAGCACCAGCAGGTCATGGTTCTCATTCTTGTCAGGCACAACAAGCTGCAGGCAGCTTGGAAGGGACCCTTCAAACTCCTTCCAAAGGTCAGTAATGTTAACTACATGGTAGAACTGCTAGGTAGGAGGCATGGACACATATTGCACCATGCTAACACCATGAAAGCTTACCATGATATGCAGGCCCTGGTGCTAAGTATTTGCAGTAAGAGCCAGAAGGAGTCTGAGGGAGATCTATGGCTACAGGGAGCCAAGTCAGCAAAATCTGAAATTACTATGGTGGAGCCTAAGGTTGCAGACATATAATAGGACAGTGCAGCACTGTACCGGGACCAGCAATGCCAAGGCAGCTGGAATCTCAAGACAGGGACTGGGGTAATATATTCCCAGATAGGCTCAATCCTCTCAAGCAGCGTTTCTCAAGGGTCACTTGAAAAAACTAGCTTGAGTCTTGGGGGGGGGGGGTGTCATGAAAGGAGATACTGTCAGCCCAGCTATCTGGAATCTTGTAAATAATTATATGTCATTTGTGAATATCAGCATGATTCACATGCTTGCGTTATAAATGTATTAGAAATATATGTCATATAAGATGGTTTGTACAGACGTGTGCTGAAGAAATATTTTGTAAAGTACTCAGCTTAGAGGTGTGACCACAGTGTCCCCTGCTGGATTGGATTAGAACAGAAATGTATATACACTATTGTAACTGTTTAAATGTATATATTTTAACAATGGAAACTGGAACACAGGAGGTTAATTTCAGAAAAAAAATAGCTGAACATTTAAATTACTTTATGACCATGTAATAAAAAGGATGTTATCTTTCAGTTTCAGTGAAGTAACGCACAATGTCTAGAACTAGAAGTTTTTTGTATTGTCTTGGAAGTGTTTATTGTTTTATGACTTAGAGCTAAGAAAAGCCCTTGCTTATGTATTTATACAGGTAGATGTTAAATGCTACCAGCTGGCATCAATGGTTGTTTTGAGCCTGGGAAATGAAGTCAGATGACAAGAAATGTCGTCATTCTGCATGTATCCCAGCAGTAATATTTGGGAAATTGGGGAAGTCTCAGAGAGCGACAGAATCCTGTACATTGTCATTGACCTGTCAAGACGATCTATTCACCACATCTGTCTTGCTTGCTCTGTAAGTCAGTCTAGGGAACAGTACGATTATTTTAGATATCGTCAGGATTATAACTGAGCTTAATTTAGATGTTTCTTCATCTAAGACTGTCCTGCAATGTTGTTTTAAACATTTCCTGTGGTTTTGAACTCTGATGTAACCATAATTATAAACTATATTCCTGTTCTTTTATTTGTAATTAAATATATTTAAACCTTTCATTGTGACTGATATTTGTGAGACATATGTAAGTTCTGAGAGTACTTGCATATTTATTTGGTGACACTGTGGGCCACTCCTAATAGCCTTGCTCTTAGTCAAACTATCATTTGGATTAATAGTAACATTACACAGTAAGTTTGGATCCCTTTTGTTAAGGGTCTTAAAGTAGCTGATAAGGACGTGGCTCGTGGCAGTGAACACTACCTTATAGTCTGGGCAGAAGGGGGCACAGCTAGTATATCTGTGCTAGCCTTTTCCAGGTGTGTGTATAAATCAAACCTCAAAGTGTGTTTGTGTGTCAGTCACTTGGGCAAGGACACGAAGCACTGGTTGGACGGAGGGTGCTGGAGGTCTTGGCTTGGCCACTCAGCTGAGATCTTAATCCTATGGCTGTGCCAGTGGGTAGTCTTACTGGGTTCTGGAGAAAGAGGGAGAAACAGCTCCAGTCTGACTGTGGTCTCTGTGTGCTCTTAAGGGAAATTGCACTTTACTATGTGTGTATTTGTCATCCTTCTCCACTGGTGCTAGTGATGAGGATTGAGGCTCCTTGATTACTGTTGCTAGTGGTGGGGCGTCACAATGACCACAAATAAGTCATGATCTCATGAACAGTAAGTGCAACACTCTTTCATTCAGAGTGAAAGCAGTTGTCCTAAGATCATCTGCTAATGGATAGTATTGTAGATTAGAAGTACCTTAAAATAGAACTGAAGCAAGAAAAGCAAATGGTGGAATCATTGTTTGTCGATCCACTGACGAGGCTGCTTACCTGGTTAACAAAATAAGAAATGATCACAAGTTCCATTAAGTCCAGAAAACTATGAAGGCCCAGGATGTCACATGCTCTAGCAGTTATGACTAGACATGAATAAGGACTCTTGGAAGGAAATTCTTCTGCAAATGAGCAGATGGGACAGGAAGAATGCGTACTGATAAATTTTTCCTGAAATAAAAAAATCACAATCCATGGGCATTCATGACTACACCGTCTTAATAAAATGCAGTTGCATGCCTGGACAACAGTGGTAATGCTCAAAACAGACAGTAGCCAGTGCATGCTAAGCATTTGCAGGAATAGGCTGATGCAAAAGTTAAGAAACTCTACCAGACCAACCGTCAGCATATAATTAGGGCTATTAGCCAGAAAGTAAACGGACACAAAAGATGTGTTGCTAAACTGAATCTTTTATCAGTCTTTTTTTTAATCCAGGAAGAGAAGCCTAGATAGGATTAATTTACAATCATGCAAGCATTTTATTAAAAATTATTTCAAAGAACAAGTCAGACTTGTGCAACACGAAAAAGGATGCAAGCACATTTAAAAGATGCTTCTACAAGCACAGTCTCTTCAAACTCTTGTAAAAATCATTCTCTTTATGAAACATCTGAAATTCTCACTGTTATCCAGGAACCGTCACACCATGTAACACAATGTACCATTACTAGTGTAACCTTATTTATTAAAGCACTCATTTCTAAACACCAACACAATATTTACACGTGGAAATCAATCAAAATGATGTGGGTGGCACAACACAACAGAATGAAATTTGGTTACAGTTTTTGCTAAATCAGACCCTCTATCTAAAACAGACTGGATGATAACAAAAACAGAAACAAAAGGAGCAATATTAGATTGTATTATTCTCTCAGAAAATACAAAGCACATAATATCCCCAAGTAGATGCAGTCTTATGGAGAAAAAAAAAAATCAAAGCCAAATGTGTGTTGCATAAAGATGACAAGCTTGTTTTTTAAACTGCTTGGACAAAGGAAATATTTTCTTTAATGGGACTCGCATAAAACTGGACAATGACTTCTCGTCTTACTTCCTGGCACAGAGAAGGAAATGGCAGCCCTTAATTAAAGCAATGAAATTTAAGAAGATAATGTCTTTGATGGAATACAAAGCTAAGCTGAAACTATGCAAGCTAACAGGTCCAAGGCTACTTAAGAAGCAATTCTGTCTTGTCTTCTAAAAAAATCAAGCAGGTGGACTGAGAAAGTATCATTAAATAACAGCAAGTCAAGAAACTAAGATTCAGATGTGTGTGCATATATAAAACACACACCAAACACTTTTAGTGAGTAAAGCACTAAATATAGAAAATGTTTATTACCTTTTTGATATACTTTGAAATCCGGCCACAAAATGCAAAAAGGGTGCCTCACTCTAATCTAAAGCCATTTGTTCTGTCAGCTTATATCATGAAAGTACTTATGGTACTTGCGTATTATCGCAACCAGATTTTCGCGGTTGCGAAATTCGGAAAATTCAAGTGAAACGAGGGCATGAAACAGTGTAACATGCAAAGTCCTTATTACTGATGAGAAAGTTTGGATTACCTTCAGGACAAACAATTTATAAAATCCTCTGCCTGATTTGTGTGCATTACAGATGCACACTTGAAAAGTCATGGCTGCTATCGTACTGAGAAATGGAATGTGCAAGTACAGATTGCTCCAGGTTGTAAAAAGGCGTGTAACAGCCAGTGTTAAAATCCGTCCCTATATTATGTGGCTAAAATTTCACAAACCTGATTTATTAATAGCAAAATGCAGAGCCCAAAGGATGAAAGATGTTACAATGACCTTCTGTTGTTTCCTGGAGTAAGTATTTACCAGGCTTTTTTTTTTTTTTTTTGCTGTTACTTACTGACAGCAGTAGTCGTCCATGAGTCAGAACCGTTACTTTTTGTGAAGTCTGGCATACCTTGTGGTCTGCGTTTATTTAGTAATACATCACATTTGTTAAATGTAACCGGCACAATATAATAGGGGCACTTTGTTAAACTTGCTGTTACACCTGTTTTGCAGTCCTGCAGAATTCAGCGCGTACTATGCCAGCCCTGACAATTAAAGCGTGCATCTGTACAGCACGTAAATCAGGAAGAGGATTTATAAACTTTCTGCTCTTCCTGAAGGTAACCCACACTTTTCTGTCAGCCGTAAGGACTTTCAATAACACTTTACAGTGTTGCACGGCTTCGTTTCAGTTGAAGTATGCTATTTTCGCAACCGCGAAAATCTGGTTGCGATAATACGCAAGTACCGTACTTATCTACAGTAGTCAAAAAGTCTAAATACATAAAGCATAAGACTTCACTTCTCTCGCCCCACTCCTCCTAAGAGCATCACAGATGGAATGGAAATAGTATCAGCACAATATTAATGAATGCATCTTATTATTTTTGTTCTACCCACAATTACGAACAGGTCAAAATACAAAATGTTTACCTGTACTGTTGCACAGAGGTTTACTTCATATTGAAATGCGTTTCTGCTAGGTTTTGATTTGCAGCAAAAATCACATGCAGCATTTTTTTCAAAAAAACATTTGCAAGAAATGTGATTGCATGCATCTTGATGCTAGTGAACAATATTGTTGAAAAATGTACATTTTTACTAGTAATATTCTAAAAAATGAAGTTTCTAAACTCCCACCAAAAAGTGGGTATCTTACTGCAACACCTCCAATGTCCCACTGTAATTATAAGGTGCACAGTCAGTACATAAATATAACTTTTGGGTAGGCACTAATTAGGCTAAATGTAATGTGCATGCAACTGTAAAATTACTGGTGATTGCCAACCTGTTAAATTAACAGACAAAAAACTAACATGCAAGCAATAATGCCTGACAGGGTGTTTGTTAATGAGTAAGTAACACCCGCCCAGGGGTGTTTTGTGGCCTGACGTGGCAGGCACAGGGACTCTACAGCCCTGGAAGGGTGTTAATTACACATTATCACACACCCTAGAGGACATTATTGCACTTAGAGCATTGGAACTCTGTAAAATTCTTGTGTTTTACTTGCGTATCTATATATTTGTAATTGCTATATTTTTTATGTAAAATAAATCCGCCTAGTGTTTCAAAGTTGCTGTAGTATATGTTATTAGAGGAAGCATTTCACATCCAAAATATATCATTTTTTAAAAAAATAGAGATATTTAATTTATTTTTTGGTTCCTTACTGCTAAAATGTTTCTTGCAAGTCATTGCGGATTGAAGTCACTAAATGACATACATTTGACTTTCAGAAAATTCATGTTAACACAAATCCTGTTATTTAACTTACTTTGTAATTTTTATAAGTACGACTGCCAGTGGTCCATCATCTCATTATCTCTCCCCGTCTCTCACACACACTTGCACTTCAGAAATATGCATGCTAGCACAAGTCCTATTATTGAAGGAACTTGTGATTTTATTTTTTTAAGACAAACATCTTCCTGTTTTGAGCCTTTGTTTCCCCTTTATTTTAGGTTTTATCCATTCAACTTGATCTAAGAGGTGAGATGTACATAAACCTCCTCAATGCTGCTGTTGCTCGATCGTTGTCACTCACACCTCACTTTATGCATGCAAGCACACATTCAAGCACATTCAAGCACACACACACTTTTTCTGTTGTACTTAGTTTTTACACTTTCTACACAGCAAAAGCGCTGCTTATCATGTATAAAATAATGGCTCAATTGATCTCGCTTTCGCTCACATGCATGCATACACTCATACAATGACACACACACACACTTGGTTCTCTCTCATTTTTTTTTAATATATCTTATACTCGCTAAACTACAGAAGCGCTGCTTAGCATGCATAAAGCAATGGGAGCTATTAGTTTTTTCTGTCTGAGCTCCACGGCAGCTTGATATGCTACCATGAAACAGCAGACTCGTTTTTCAATGGGCATTACTTGCACATTAATACCCTGCTGGACAACGTTCATTCTCCATTCAGGGTGCTGAGGTACAGTTTGCCCATTCTCTAAACATAGTTAATTTTTGCTTGCCAAATTGGTAATTTAACAAGTAGTAATTAGTTTATAATTGTTTACATAGGTTCATAGGTAGGTACCAGGCTATCTGCCCGAGGGCATTTATAAGCCTAGCCAGAGTGTGTCAGCTTTCACCCCCCCATTAATTAACTGAGCCTCTGTCAAGAAGAGCCAATGAAGTGATCCCAGGGGTGTATTTTCTGTTACCCATCCACTCGTCAAGGTTTCTCTTGAAGAGTGTTAGTGAGGGGTTCTGCCTAATGTAGTTAGGAATTTTGTTCCAAAGCATGAGGAGTCTCTGTGACAGGAATCTATCCCTCCAGCATGTTCTATTTATTGTTGTGGTGAGGTTTAGCTCACTAGAGCGAGTGGCTCGCAGTGACTTGGATTTCTTTAGGTGGAGCATGTCCATCAATTCTGAGTTGGACATGGCTTTGTAAGTCAGGCAGAGGATCACCTCTGAGTAAGCAATATGCCACTAAGTGCAGCCGTAGTTTTTCCAGTCGGGCTGCATAGGACATATGTTTGAGGCCAGTAATCCTCTTGGTGAGGTACTTCTGTGGTCTTTCCAGCTGTTGGAAGGGTCTTGTGAGGTACATCCAAAATGGGGCATTGTACTCTATGATGGGTCAGATGAGTGACGAGTAGAGGGGCACTATAACCTCTTTATTTCTAGATGCAAACCCTTTAGTGATTAGATGGGCTACATAGAAGGATTTCTGAACTACTTTGGCAATATTCCAACAAACCAAACTAAAACGAAAACAAGCGAAAAGCCACCAACTGCAAATCCACGAATTATTTATTAAAATAACAAACAATGTATAAAATACAATAATAACTGTAAGCGCTTTCGTTTAATTAATATTAAACTTCATCAAACAACCTCCATATTACATCACTTCCTTTTATAACTTCCTATACATTTGAAAAAGCCCGCCAAATAGCCTTTCTAAAAATTGTGCATGCCTAGTTGGTAAAAATGTGGAAATAGAATAAAAAGTAAAGAAAAGAAAAATTCAATCAAATTATGTTTGTTATGCGGAATAGATACTTAATAAATATTTCACATATTATACAATCCATATATAAAATTAAAATAATATTAATATTTAATTTAAAATCCTAATAATTATTAAGCATATAAATTATAAATAAATATAAATATTTATAAATACATACCTTACTAATATTATAAATTTCATAATATCATAGATATAAAAATATATAAAAAAGAATTTTAATCTTTAATTTTCTTCCTATCTAATGCTTTTAATTTTAAAATTGGCGTTATTGAGCTACGTTCATTAATTCCTGGCCATGAATCAGCTTGCAATTTAATTTGCCATTGTAATTCTTTCTTCTCTAAAAAGATCTATTTCCACATTTTTACCAACTAGGCATGCGCAATGTTCAGAAAGGCTATCTGGCGGGCTTTTTCAAATGTATAGGACGTTATAAAAGGAAGTGATGTAATATGGAGGTTGTCTGATGAAGTTTAATATTAATTAAATGAAAGCGCTTACAGTTATTATTGTATTTTATACATTGTTTGTTATTTTAATAAATAATTAGTGGATTTGCAGTTGGTGGCTTTTCGCTTGTTTTCGTTTTAGTTTACTTTGGCAATATGATTGTCAAAGCAGACATTACTATCTACCTGGGTCCCCAGATCTCTTATTACCTCTTCTGTATTAAGGGAGCTGCCACCTATGTGGTAATTCATGTGTGTTTTGTTTTTCCCAAACGAGATGACTATGCATTTTTTGGCATTTAGCTTGAGACCATCACTTTGACACCAGGTGTCCGTCTCAGTAAGGCCCTTTAGGAGACTGTCCGTGACAGCCGAAGAGTCAGTTATGGCTCCCAGTTTGCAGTCCTCCTGTGTTTGCCTGTACTTCTGAGAAGTATATGCCGAACAGTAAGAGTCCCAGGACTGAGCCTTGTGGGACACCACTTGTGACTGGTTTAAAGTCGAACCTGCAGCCCGCTATTCTTATCGTTTGAGTTATGTGTAAGCCAGTTGGCAACCTATCTCGTGACATTGGGTTTTATGTTCAGGGTGGTGAGTTTTTCTATAATTCCCGAGTGGGGAATAGTGTCAAAAGCCTTGGCGAGGTCAAGGTAGGCTGTGTGAACCACCTTCCCTTCATCTATGACCTTGGTGACTGTCCCGAAAAAGTCAGCCAGGTTTAGTAGGCATGATCTGCCCTTAACAAAGCCGAACTGGGTCGGGTCAAGTGTTTGGTGGTTCTCAATGTCTTTGTTAATGAGTTCCATGATGATGCATTCCATAGCCTTGCAGACCAGGCTAGTCAGGCTTATGGGGCGATAGTTACCAGGGTCAGATATGGCCCCTCCTTTGTGGAGTGGAATAACCATTGCTGTGTGCCATTCTATGGACACATAGCCTGTGGGGAGGCTTAGGTTGAATAGTATGTTTAGGTGGGGGTTAGTTTGTTCTGTAGTTCATGCAAGAGGCAGCCTGGGACACCATCTGGCCCCAGTGACGCTGTGCTGTTGGCTTTTGAAAGGGCTGTTTTCACCTGTGCGTCTGTGATTTCCAGGACACTACACTTTTCTGGTATTGTTGTGGTCCCTTTTGGGGGAGAGGGGGTGAAGTTTGCACTTAATCTATCTGCCAGGATGTTGGCAATATCAGTAGGTTCATTATATTGTATGATATTTTGCACTAGCTAAGAGCATATCTGCGAGTTGCCACTTAGATTCTTCACATAGCTAAAGGCAGCTTTGTGGTTAACTTTCGAATCCTTGGCTATTTTTCTTTTGAAGTTAGCCTTGGATGATTTTATGAGGGACCTTAGTTTCTTACCGATACTAATCAGGGATGTCTTTCCTTCTTGGGATTTGTTTTTTTTCTGAACTAGTTTCCTCCTTCTATTGTATAGCCTGTTTATGGCAAGGGTCCACCAGACTGGTTTCCTTCTCTTAGGGGAGTGAGTCTTGGTTTTGCTAGGGATGGCACGATCCATGCATCCTTGTAGGTTCTCATAGAGTGCATTTGTAAAGGTTCCTGCATCATGGACACTGTTATCCTTTAGTGTGGGGGCTGTGAAACTTACCACCTCTGTCTTAAGTAAGGTGAAGTTTGCTATAGAAAAGTTTTTCACTGTGGTTTCCTTGGTTGGGGGTGGTGTTGTGGTGTGGACATTCAGAGTGATTAGTTTATGGTCTGATCTAACCAGTGATGGATTGACCTCCGGTGCAGAACACCTGTCGCTCAAGTTGGTGATGACCAGGTCCAACATGTTTTCACATGTTTCACACAGGGGAGTTTACCAGCTGATCCAGGGCATCTGAGTTGATAAAATCCAGGAAGTGCTGGACCTGGGAGTTTGTACTCGAGTAGTTTTCCCAGTTAACAGTAGGGTAATTGAAATCACCCAATATCAGGGTGTTCGGTAGAACCTTCATGTTTTCCAGTGTCTCCAGAAAGGTGGAGTGATGGCCCTGGGTCATGGAGGGTGATTAGTAGCAGGCCACAATTTGCATTGCAGATTTGCCCGATGTTAGTTGTACATGGATGATCTCAGTGGTATCATGCTGTGCCACTAACCTGGAGGTGTAGGTATCCTTGATGAATATGGATACACCCCCCTGCTTTTGTGTTTTGGTCCATGTTCTGTGAGCGAAATGTGTGGTATCAGTTGTAGCCCGGTAGTGCTGGGGTGCTCTGTGGAGCCTTCAACCAGGTTTCAGTTACTGCACAGATGTCGACGTTCTCCATACTGAGGAGTGCTTTGAGCGCGTGCATTTTGAGATTTAAACTCCTGGTGTTGAGTAGCATAACCCTCATTTTTTTTATTTGTGCTATTTACAGAGGTGGGCTTGACTTTTGAGCCTTGCCTAAAAAAGGCACTATGGGGGAAGCAAGAGCCTTGGCCAGTATTCGAAAGCCTAGGGGTGACAGGTGCAAGCAGTCTCTTGCGAAGCAACGAGGCTTGTCGAGCATGTCATCCCAAGCTGACAGACACTGGATCCCCTTTGAATCACACCAGAAGCTTATCCAGTTGTTGAAATTGATCATTTTTTCTTTATACTGTGGTATCATTCTTGGTGAGGGCAGGATGCTACTCAGGGTCAGGGTCATACCCGCCTGGGCTACATGATCAGAGAGCTCTCTCATGTCTATTTTCATGTAATCCAGGGAGGTACATCTCAGGTCATTCACACCAACATGAATAATGACAGAGTCATATTTGTACTTGTTCTGGAGTGACCTGAGTGCTTTTGTTATGTGGCGGATTCTGGCTCCCGACAGGCAGCTAACAGTAACCTTCTCCTTGTCCAGCCTAATGAGTGGGACGTCAGTGTGCCTGACTACAGAGTTGCCTATTACTAGTGTGTTAGGCATGTTATTTTGCCTTAAGGACTGTGACTGTGCAGCACACTGATTTTGTGTTTTATGTGATGTCTGGTTTGTGACGGGAGGTGCAGGTTTTTTGGGTGTCTGCTTTGGAGGTTTTTGATGCTTTCGCAGGTTTTTATTTAGAGACTCAGAGTATGATTTTGTGTATTTATGTGTATTTTTTGCCAGTGCTGGTTTAGTATGTCTATGTGAGGCTGGAGGTGTGTTGCAAGTGTTAACCTTCTCCTCATGACTGTCTGTTCCAGTCTTGGGTGGAGAGAGCTTAGCCTCCAATTTAGCTATATAATTGCATCTCTCGCATATGTTAATGTTTTGTGGTAGGAGGAGAGGGTTGTCTGTGTACGAGGCAGTTGTAACATTGCCTCAGGATACCCAGGTTCACCAGCTGGACTGGAGAGTATACCTTAAATTGCCCATTGGTCATGCCTGAATAGTAGGGTGAGCTGCCTAGTCGCTTGGGTGGTGAGGGGTGAATAATGAACATATTTCAATTAACCTACATAGCACATACATATATGTGCTGGCTGCTCATTATAATTACAGCAGGACATTGGGGCACTGCATTAAGACTTCCACATTCGTTAGGAATTCTGTAACATTTTTGTTAGTCTTAAACAAAGCAACCTTTCTCAATGGGGCTTGCATGCATGAAAATGCATGTGAGCACACTTTTGTTGGAAAACAAAATTTACAGAGAAAAGGTCCTTTCACCACTGACCTTATCATCCTGTGATAAGCCAGCTATGCATCAAAAAAACTTTATCAATGCATCTCAAACTAAAAAACAAAATTAATGTTAAAAACTTGAGATATTTTATGGTTATGTTAGAAAGATTTGCTTTGCATGAAGAATGTAGTATTTAATGTACTACAATTCAAAGATTTGTCCTTTTACTCACGTGGCACAAAACCTAGTAAATTCCTATGAACCTAACAGCCCAGGAGCCCTTACAAGCTCGCCATATTTATTCAGAGTTGCCCCAATTGTCAGAGGTTAGGTAAACAAAGCTTGAGAAGGTATGAGTCTATGTAATTAATACTGTCTTGTTTGATGAGGGACATGGGCTCCACCCCAGGAGTGAATTTACAGTCATCCATCTATTGATCTAGGTTGCATTTGAAGAGGGTCAGGGAGGGGCTCTGCTTCACTTGAATGGGAAGTTTGTTCCAGAGATGGGTTGGTCTCTCTGGGAGATTATCTATCTTTCCAGCATGATTTGTTCATGTCAGAGGTTACATTAAGATCCCTGCTGAAAGTGACCCTCACTCAATTTGATTTATGAATGTGTAGCATTTCCATCAGGGTCGGGTCAGTGACCGCCCTGTAATCCAGACACAGGTCACCCCTTAGCAGCCTGTAGAAGACAGAATACAGTTTACAGAGCTTTCATTCTTTCCATGTAGGACTTGTGTGAACCCTGTATTTTCTTGGTACGAAACCTCTGTGGTCTCTCTAGCTTTTGCAAGTGTCTGGTGAAATACATGCAAAAGGGAGCATCGTGCTCAATTATTGGTCCGATGAGGGCAGAGTATAATGGAATTATAACATCCTTAGATCTAGATACAATGTCTTTACTTATGAGATGTGCCACATAGAAGGATTTCATTACTTCTGTGGCTACTTGGTGGTCGAAGTTCAGATTGCTATCAACCTGGGTACCTAGAACATGTACCACTGGGTTTACACTTAGGGGGGGTGTAGTCTATAATGTAATTAGCAGGGATATTAGCATTCCCAAAGGGAATGATAATGCATTTTTTTGCATTTAGCTTCAATCCATCCTTCAAACACCAGTCATTTGCCTGTATTAACCCTTCTGCAGTATATTGGCATAACTGGGGGACTCAGTGATTCCTCCCAATTTGCAATCATCAGTGAACTTGGTCAACCACATGCTGTCCATGTTTGCCTAGACTTCTGAGAAACAGATTTCAAACAGTAAAGGGCTCAGCACAGAACCCTGTGGTATGCCACTGGTGACTGGTATTTTGCTAGAAATGAAGTCACCCACTATGACAGAATGTCTCCTGTTGGTGAGCCAGCTGGCTACCCATTTGATGACACTGGGGTTAATTCCCAAATGGGAGTTTCTCTATAATACCCGTGTGGGGGATTGTGTGAAATGCCTTGGCTAAGCCAAGGTAGGTGGTATGTGTTGTCTTTCCCTCTTCAAGGGCCTTGGTGACTTTCTCTAAGTCAACCAGGTTTAGCAAACATGACCTACATTTAAAAATTTTGAACTGAGTTGGGTCCAGAGTTTGGAGATTACCTATGCCCTTGTGGTGGTCCATAATGATTCTTTCCATGGCTTTAAAGATGAGGCTAGTCAAGCTTATGGGGCTATAATTCCCAGGGTCAGTTGATGGTCCCCTTTTGTGCAGAGGGATTACTGTTGCTGTCCTCCATTCCATCAGAACACAGCTGTGGCTAAACAAGGATGCAAGTGGGGCTGCTAGGTCATGTTTTAAGTTGTTTAAAAGGCAACCTGGGAGGTTGTCTGGTTCTAGTGATGCCATGTTTTTGACCTTGGAGAGCAGAGAGATGACCTGTTCTCTCGCGATAATAGGCTGAGAAATGATGGCAGGTACCCTATGAGAGGATTACTAGTGGGGTAGGAGGTTGAAGTCTGCTCCACGTCTGTCAACTATTACGGTGGCTATTATCTCTGGTTCAGTATGAGTGGTGTCATCCACAACCAGTTCAGTGCATAAGCTGGGTATTCCCGTTTAGATTCTGGATATACTTAAAAAAATGCCTTGCGATTATCCTTAGCTAGGTAGGCTGTTTTTGCTTCATAATTAGCTTTTCAGGACTTGACAATATTTCTGATTTGTTTCTTTAGGTTAAACAATGATCTCTCTCTCTCTGCTGAGCCAGTTCCACCTTGTGCTTGTTTATGGTAGGGGCCCCACCAGGGTGACTTGTTTTTCCAGCAAGACCTGGTTTTAAAATGGTTAGGTAGAGACGATGTTATACAACTACTTAAGTGGCTATACAGGGCGTTTGTGTACATCTCTGAGTTCATGCTATTTGTGTTTGAAGGGGATTTGAAACTTCTCATACCATCGCTTAGCAGGAGGTAATTTGTCTTGGAAAAATTCTTAAGCATTTTTGAGCTTGATGGAGTATCTGGCCTTATACTTACATCAAGAAAGACTGATAATTGGTCCATTCTTACCAAAGAAGACATCACATGGGGAGGGTGCAATGCTCTCCCATGTTAGTGAGTACTACATCCAGGACATTTAAGTCCCTCATGGGTATGCTAACTGTGAATGCAAATGGTCCGGAACAGATAAAGTCCAAGAACCTCTGAGCCAGCATTGTTTGTAGTTGTGTCCATTTCCCATTCGATGGTAGGATAATTAAAATCATCGATGAGAAAGGTGTTGGGCTGTATAAGTGACTCCAGTTAAGTCCAAGTATGTGATATGTTTTTCCTGGCTCATAGTTGGGGACCTATAGCTAGCTAAGATGTGGTAGGAGATTTTACCTATGGTTAACTGAACATGGAGTAGCTAGAGAAAAATGTGTATTGTTTGATCAGTCTCGGGATGTACTTATGCTTAATGAAGATGGATACACCTCCTCCTCTGGTTCTTTCTCACTCAGTTTGTGGTCTGAATGAATTGAAGGTATTGTAGCGCTGCACAGCCAGGGTGCTTTTCATGGCTTTGAACCATGTCTGCCTGTGACAAAATCAGAGTCAGTCAGCTCTCTTCATATAGTCCAGAAAGGTTCATCTCAAGTTATTCACTGCTACATGAACTATGATGGAGTCATACTGGCACTTGTGGTTGAATGATTGATAGATTGTGACACCTAACAGGAAGCTAGCTGTAACCCGGGTCCTTATCCAGCCTGGTGAAGGGAAAAGATGCGTGTCTTACTATGGAGTTGCCTATGACCAGTGCATTTGGTTTTATGGTGTTACACCTTATGGACTTATTTGTTGAAACACTGGTGTGCATTATGTGTTGTGGTTTTTTGCATCATTGTGGTTGTAAGTGGTTTCTGAAGGCACCATTTGGGAGGCCTCTGGTCTTTTTGTAAATTAATAGTGAGTACATCCACATATGTGGGTTTGTGTGTCATGTCCTCATTTAGTGTGGGAAGTGTGTATGTGTGCTGACAACCTGTTTGGCATTCGATTTGCCCACATGCAAGTGTCTTGCCTCCAGTTTCATAGTGTAACTACATTTCTCACAAAGTATTTGCTTCAGGAGTAAGTGGTTGTCAGCATACATAAGACAATTGCTACATTGCCACGGGATGTTCATGTCTACCATATGGCCACAGAAATGTTAGGCAACTGCCCATCTATTGTCCTTACTGTGGATTTAGTCAGGGAAGGGAATGGGTTAAATTAGACTGGTCTGTTCTGGTGGCTACTTTGGGTAGTAAAAAGCAACCACATAAAGTGATGTTGCTCAGTGCACAACGTATTCTCTCCTACAGCAGTAAGAGGCGGGTTATACTGTCACTGATAGTTATTCTAGGGGAATTTCAGTTTCAAGGTGTTTGCGTCTATACAGGGCACTTCTAATGGCTGCTGTCTGGAAAGTAGCTTACAGTAAACAAGAGGCTTAAATATGAGCAAAGAGGAATAAGTTTTAAGCTAACTACCAATCAGGAAAACACACAATAAGCCTTCCACCAGCAGTCCCCAATTCAGATAGACCAGATCAGCACACTTCTGCCACAAGAGTGAAGAAAAAAACTTCTTAATGTAGAATGGCTGGTTTCCAGCTCAAGTGTAAGAAGACTAGACAAACTAGTTACAACAGCCCTAGAACTATCATATACAATGTAATACAGTGCAATTAACTACTTAAACTGTACTTTCTCCTGCTGCTTTAAGTAGAAAAAAAAAGCAACTTAAGAATTGCTAAAATACAATCACAATTAACAAGATAAGTGCAGCAAAATACTTATTTTCGTCTTTTGAGTAAGAGATTGTTCCAGGTGAAATTAGATTCTCAGCTCTCAAGATGTCGTTAAATAACAAGCAGCTCTTGAGTCAGTTCTTATCGATTGCTTTAGGCCAATGAGGAACATAAATGATACATATTTCTCCACAAAGGTTTCTGTTTCAACTGAATTGATGTTAAGGAGATCATTTCCCAGAACGACATGATAACTTATAGTTATTTAACCAATCGTCAGTAAAGAACTGGAATTAAATGTGATATTTTTTGCTGAATAAGTTTGGTAAAAGGATTTGTAATCATATGTACAATGCAAGCACAAAGTTCTACAATTAAATACCTTTGCTTGTTTCAGTGCACGACTTTTAACTGTTGATTTAACTCTCTTTATCCTATTAGGCAATGCAGTCGCTTCTCCACAAAGTTAATTCTAAACCTGCAAAGCTTCATCTTTATCTTCTTCACTTTATATGGTTAGACTTGACAGATAAAATACATTTACTTTGCAGCAAATCCAGATATGTGCCATAAAATCTCTCTTTTGCTATTGTCTGTGTTCTTCCCTCTTTTTGTTGGTGGTGCTCACTTATGAAGTCATTAAGATCTTTTGCATCATGGGGTAAGGATAATTAACAACTATGTTTTCAGTCTGTTACTCTTTATACTCATCAGAAAACCTTTCTCAAACGCACTGTAAACCTAACTCATGGAATTGGATCATAGCTGATCTTGTTCTGTCCTTCCAATCCTACTAAAGCCTCATCACTCCAAACCCTATCAGAGTTGTGGACAGCCCAAAGTGTGTCCCTGAGAGCATAGACAACTTGAGGGCTGGGAGATCTTATCAGCAGTTGGTATTAATTTTAAGCTAGCTCAGTGTGTGACAGAAGCCTAATGAGGCAAAGAACAATCTGAGGGACTTATGGATAGCCACCAGGCAGTCTGAACTTTGGCTCTAGGTGATTGTCACTGTTGAACTGACATTCCAAACTCATGCAAAAATGGAAAAAGCGGATGTGGCTGGATGGAATAAGAGTCAGAGCTTGGTGTGTATAATTTTTTTTAATTCAGAAGACTCATATATATATATATATATATATATATATATATATATATATATATATATATATATATATATATATATATAAAATATTCCATTAAGACTTCTATTCATCCACTTTTTACAGTAGTGCCCATACTCTTGCAGGCAGTCTTCACTAGTAGATACTAGGAAAGTGACTATCATTGCACATCCCTGAAGAATAAAGAGTCACAAAGGCCCTCAGTGCTACTCCCCCCTTGACCATCCTCCTTAATGGAATTCAGCACAGACACTCAGAGTCCTCATAAGTATTCAGTGTGACCCCCCTCCTCCTTCCCCACTGGCCATCTGTCCCTGAAAAAGTCACCACTGCCACTCAGTCCTACCGCTTCTCCCCTCAGCTGCCTGGGCTCATCACTGATACCCATTCACTGGTGTCTCAGTCAGGTGGAAGTCTGACATCAGGCTAGCTTAGTTAATACCTCACGCAAGCAAACAATACAATAAATAATCTGATGTAGAGATGAACAGCAGGCTTCATAATGCTTAATTCTTTGTCAGTAATTTATGCAGAGATGTATAACTGGCTGCTGCATTTCACTTAGTATATCATATGGATACGCAAAATTTCCTGGTATAGAATTTGCCGGACATTACGTCAGGGGTATTTAGCTGTAATAGATATATATATATATATATATATATATATATATATATATATATATCTCCACAGCACACTGTTTCCCACTGTGATCAGCTAATATGAAAAAAGCTTCTGCTTCATGCCATTCACAGCTGAAGGGGTTTTAACATGACCTTCTCTGACCACTCTATATTTACCCTCTTAATCTTCACTGTACCACTGCACTAACTTTCGTCAAAATGTCAGTTCCCTTCATTGATATCTAAGGATCAATTTCTCCTTATTTGCCTCTTTTTATGACAGATCATTTGCACATTCTGTCCCATCATTTTACATTTGCACATTCTGTCCATCATTTTATAAACGTTCACTACTTTCTGCAATAATAAATTCATTACCTAAATCAGGATCTGTGCAAAATGCTAACCTCAAAACTAAGAGGAAACATAGCTAACATTTTGATAAATTTTGTCATTCTACTTTTACTCTATTTATTCCATTTAAAGCATTCACCATTTTTATAAAGATGTAGGCAGCTCTTTTTTAAGTCAAAAATGTTGGTATTGCTTCATTTTTTTATTTTACATAATAAACACCACTGTTTTGCTTTTCTCAGACAGCTCTGGACTTACAAGGTATTACTTTTTTAAACCCTAATTTAACTTCTTTGGCCTGTGCTTTTATTAGTAAGATACTATGCATGGATTTTTAAATGAGCTGCATAGAGTTTTCCCAAGTATGAACACAATCTTTTATAACATTTAACCAAAATGTTACAATTACTCTAAATTGGAGATATCATACATACCTGTGCTAGTTCACAAATGCTGAAGCATATACTGAAAAAGAGGCCAATTATTTACCACACTGTCCTTAAAAACAGTCTTACACACTTCCTACACATGCAAATTTCTGTTCGGTGTTGCTCTAAAATGTTTATTGTTCCGTCACTTTGTCAGATAAATTTGTTTAGTTTCTGTATTTCCCTGTTTTTTGAATTCTTTAGTCATGCCAAGGCTAAACTACACTATTTCATTAATGTTACAGTGAATATATTTGAAACACTACAGTGCTGGCATTTTGGGATTCCCATTATCTCATTTAGGGTTTATGGATTACACACATATATATATACATATATATATAGATAGATATAGATATATATATATAGATATATATATATATATATATATATTTTTTTTCTTTCTATCAAATAAACATTATAGCCTGCTTTCCATAATTTTAATTGTGACCTCACAATATTATTTTAAGTTCATTTAAAATTAGCTGGCTAAATCACTCCATAAAAAGTGCTATTACACTATTTAAAATAATTATGAAGCTCAGAACTACACTTCTAGAAAAATGAGGGCTTCAGTATTATTCCATGTCCACTTCTCGAAAACAGAGATTGCAAAAATATTATCCATTTAAAATACACACTAGTAAAGGCTGTGCTCAATCTAAACACTATAGGAACAGACAGTCACATTCTGTGCCTGGCTATTAGAACATAAAGCTATTCTTATTACAATTCATTACCTTACATAAACAATAGGCACTTATCTTAAAAGTTACTGTATCAAAGGCCTTGATTCTTAACAGATCAAGTTCACTAGAATAAACTTGTTTCTTCCTGCTCTCAAAATGGCTTTTCCCTGAAAAGTCATTCACAGGGTAATTTCAGGAAGTGCCTACACACTTATGCCAGAATACCACATCTGTCCGAGTGGATAAGTGGTCTGGAGCATATCTTTACCATACCAATAAACTCAACTTGACTTGCCCAGGTTACTTTTTTGACATCCCTCTGAACCTGCCTGCCATGTAGCTGATTGTAATGACTTTGCACATTAATTTTCTATAAAACAGACATCAAAAGTGGCACATCTGCCATCAAGGAATTTTAATGTATGCCCTAACATTCACCTCATGTATGCTGTGTAAATGCCAGAAATAACAGCATCTAAAGAGTGCAGTATGTGGCTGTCTCTCTCATCTCTGACTGAGATGGCCCCTGCCACTGCCCTGACCTCCCCATCTTCAATCAGATAGCTTTGGCTGAGGATTCATTAGTAGGGGAGACACTAACACTCCCCTCAACCTCTCCACTAGGAGAGGTCATTATGCAATATCTGTTTATTTCTTTCCTTCTCTGCCCACCTCTTTCAGAAAATAGGCAACTACTAAAACCTTCATCAGATGGGTTGTAGTCAGAGTGCCATCCTTCTGTGCTATGAAGGCAGCCGATTTATCACCAAGTTAACTTCTTACGCAGTATAATCCAAAACATTGTTCATATCAATTCAGGAACCTGCATCCATGACGTATAGTTTAACAAACAAGAAAGCAATGGAATCTGACAGGTACTCCATGCTAGTGTACATGCATGTGTGTCTCAGGTGTCCATGCCCTTGCTCCACTTCTTTGATCATTTGGCAAAAGGGATAAGTCCAAAATGGGATCCTGGAAATCACAATTAGAATTACTGTTGAAACCTCAAAATTACATCTTAGATGTTGCCTCATACAAGCATATCGCCTTTATAAAAATAAAGCCAAAGATGCTGGCTAAAATGTTAGCTTCCAGAGAGAAGGTCCCAGCTCAGAAGGCTGAATGAAAGTCAAATTAGTTTTGTTAAAATAACCAGTACAAGGTTCACTTTTTTCTGTCTGCAATGTCATAAACCGGGGTTCATTGATGAGTACATGTAGCTGAAGGCTGGCTTGGGGGGGGGACAAGTTAAGATAAACTGCTTCAATTACCCTCCTTCAGGAGAGAGGCGGGGTCACAACTTCTCTGATAGTTGCTTTCAGTGTTGACTGGGCATAGCAAGAGCACTGTATTAACAGAATAAATAGGAAATGTGACAGGAATGCTGCTATATGCATATTCTCTGGGAGGAATAGCTAGGAAATGGGGACAGTGACCCTGTTCCACTGCACGCTGTATCTAGTCCCCATTCAGCTGCCCAGAAGCCGATCCCCTGCCATGTTCCATTACCACCCAACAAGGAGAAATAACAATAGCAGGTAAGGCCACATTCCTCAGAACATGAAGTTCTTGCCATTATGGGGCACAGCAACGTTATCAATCAGCACCCCGACACAGGGTGTAGTAAGTGGAGGCATAATAAATCAAGAGAAGAGCATTAATTGGCTGTGAGGAGAACTGGGGAGGGTACATTGAAACACAATCCTAGAATATGTAAAATATAACAGCTAGAATAAATATAAATCATTTTAACATCTTTAGGTGGTAGCATCTGTTAGCTGCATCTAGTCTTTCTCATGGCTAACAGGGCTTCCTTCCTTAGATGCTGAAATTTTTTGACAGGATCAGATAAGGTGTTCTTCATAGTCATTTTGCACCCTATGGGCTTCCTCTTGAATTATGGTAAACAACAAAAAGACTCTTTACTTAAATAGGACAACAAGAATTAGATGGAACCATGTGTGCTAATTGTCCTTCAATATCCTTAAAGAGAAATGGTAGGGAACTCTCCTGTTCATGTCTTTTTCAATTTTGCCTTTAAATCATTGAGACAGACCACATGTCTGAATGAATTTACCAAATAAGGACATGTTGAAAACAGAAGCACATGCTGATGATGTATTAGTGATGCAATAGCTCATCCAATAAAATGATCCTATTTATTCGTTATAGGCTTAATGTCCATGTCTTGTATTGTCCGGCCTCGCTGGCCTGGGTTGTGACTGAAAAGGGTCACTGGACCAGTTTGTCTACCAGTTAACAAATGTTAAATAAATAAATGTAAATAAGTCAGTGTCTCATCTTACAAGCAAGGGACTGGTGTAAGACACAATGTAAGTATTTCGGCTTATGGATCTCCAAAGCATTTGGGGTACTGTTTGAAGATGATAGGTGAAACAGAATAAAGACTAATATGAAGTGTAGGCTGTTAGGCTTGACCTTCTGAGGAAGGATGAATACTGCAAAGATGAATTTGCTTCCTGGAACTCTATGCCCCATCTCCATGCTGTCTGTGTTATAGGACAATTGCTGCTTTAGGGCAGTGAAGGTGTTCATAGTGGATTTTTTTGATTGGGTGAAATCCTGCTAAGATTCAGTATGACATCCTTGTACTTCCATGGAAGGTGGGAAGTGTTAAACTGCTAGACAGTTGGAAGCATTATATAAATCCCTGATTACTCCCCTCTTTTATTGTTAGAGTTCTGGGATTGTGAAGCTACCTATGTTCTCCTACCAATCAAAAATGAATAAGTGTTATTGTCAAACGTGGAAATTCTGGTACAGATAGAACTCCCATTCCAGAACTTTGCGTCCTGTGCTTTATCAGGATGTCTCTGTTGGAAGTCAAGTGTTAGTCTGCAAAAGAGGAGACATGTCCTAGCTGCATACACCAGCCAGCACTAGCTAACTCCCTCCTAGCTGTGCTGGACAGAGCAGAATGGTTTCAACTACCTGGAAGTCTGGTCAAAGATGTTTTAAAAGATGTCAGTGGATACTGATTTGTGAAACTCCAATAAGTATTCCGACATGCAAAGGTGAGTTAGTTTATGACGGGATCAATACTGACCAGCTTTCACACTTCATTTAATCCTCTTTCCCAGTGCATTTTAATTATGATATGCAACTATAATTACAACATGGTGGTTATACATGCTGGAGACTGATAATGGAACAGAGTCCACAGCATTTCCAAGCTTCAGACATTATGCATACCATGCACCTCTGTGGCTTAGCTGTACCTACCAAGGCCTCAGCAGCCAATGTTGTGGGTATAAGATCTGTGTCATATATTGTTGGACTATGAGAACTTAGAACTCTTTTAATAACTTATCAGGGTAAATGTGGAAGTATGGCTGATATGAGTTCATCACAGAGCATTCTCTCCTACACAGCAAGGATGGACAAATGTGTTCTCTCAGTCATTCTGCAGCTGATGCCTACCAGTCTTAAACCAGGGAAGGCAACCTCCCTAAAAAAGGGGGGTTGAAATGCAAGAAATGTTATACAATCTGAGAACTAATGCTCACTGGAACATGAGTAAGATCACATTTAAGTGTCAAAACTTCTGGAGCAAATTTTTCTAACTAAATAGTGCCTCCTAATCTCAGCTGCCTTCGCAAATGTGGCATGTACACTGGGCTAGGACTGTACTCCCGGTGTTCCTTCTCCTTCCTAACTTTTACCTTATCCTCTGTCCCACTAATTACTCCTATCTAGACTAAACCACCTTACATAAGCTTACAGATCTAAGTTAACAGACCTCCCTTTTAAGAGCAGTCATCTTTCTTATTTTTGAGCCTATCAGGTTTTGGTCTACCAGTAACTAAACTGTTTTGTGCATCCATTGCATGGCTCAGAAAGTAACAAAAAAAATTATTAAAGTTGCAAAAACTATTCCAACATTATATTCTGCTACACTGACCTGACATAAGCAACACTCCTGATTGTTTTTTTTGCAGACTGTCTTGGCCATGTTCTGCCCACTCCATCTGCCCTCACTCCATTCCCCTAACCCCATTACCATCCTTACATGTACAGATACATAAACTCCACCCATCTGCACCTAACTAGTCAACCAAATACCTTCCCATCATTTTAGCCTCAACTTACCATTTAAAACTTAAAGCCCAATTAACCCAGACATCCTACAACAATCCAAAAAACTACTAAGACACCTATAACTAATTAACAGATTACATCTAGTTAATTTCTCACGTCATACACACACAAAAGCCGCAACACCTCACCAAATATGCTACTCTCCTCTACCTGCCTAACCTCACTCCTATTATTCCTTACCTGGTTACAAAGCCTACCAATAAAATTGCTCCAAAATGCCACTTAACAGGAACCTTACCTAATACCCTACCCCATAATCTCAACCACTACTCCAACATCTCCCCATACTTATTCCACCATAGCCTCCCCTCCACCACAAATTACAAATTAGCAAATAACATACCCAATAAAGCAAAATTATTTCCCTTAAATCCACACCTCATTTTAATATACAACTCCCCACACAAATATCTCCTATCTAAATTATTACAAAGTGGAGACAGTCACCCTAACTACGGACCAAGTATGCAAAACTACAATGCAAACTTAACCATCATGTTCACTATCAACATAAGGAGCATGTGTAACATAATAACCCCACTCCACACATGGATCAAACATAACAAACCAGACATACTAGCCCTGACAGAAACCTGGCTTCACCCAGACAAAGAGATACTGAAATTCTTCCTCCAAACTTTGCCATTCTCAGGTTGGACAGAAAAAAAAAGAAAGGAAGGGGTATAGCTCTCCTATACCCTTCTATATTAATCATTCCATATCCACACACTATACCTACATTACACAATGATGAAATCCTGATAGTCTACCTAAACCTAAATAAAACAAAAAAACTGCATTGCAACAGTTTATATCCCTCCAGGAAACAATGTACCAGTCTTAGGAGATGTACTATCCTGGGCATCTCAAAACATAATGCAGGAAACAATTACACCAGGTGACATGAACATTCACTGGCAATCCACCATCACAAAATTCCCCTCCACTAGTATTAACCTATACTGCTACTCAGAACTAATTACAAGCCCAACAAGATACAATAAAGACTTCACCTCCCACTCTACCTTTGACTGGATACTAGTATCCCACATAAATAATTTCTCATCCTCTGGCACATCATCTATTTTCCAAAACAACCATCTACCAACAGTCACCATCAGAACCAATATCCACCTCCCAAACAACACTTTCTAAAAACAATTACAAATACTAGGAAATGCAAGCAACAAACTCTAAATGATCTACTTTATAAGATAAACCATACACCGCTAATGTTTCTCCCACTAGATGAAGTAGAATAATTCTTTAATACTACCTTCATTAAGATACTTGACAGTCTTGCACCAGTTCGTACCAAAACAGTAAAACACAATACAACCCCCCTTGGATAACCACTGAATGTTTTGACCTAATGAAAAAGAAAGACACAGCTTGGAATAACTGGAAACATAACAACCCCACAAAATCTCCAAGCCTTCAAAGCACTCCTCAACAGCGTAACCAAGCTGGTAGATAAAAGTAAAATGCCTACTATTCCCACATTCAGCTAAAATATAAAAACAATTGCAAAAAGTTCTGGAACTCAATATCTACCCTCCTCAATCCAGGTACAAATGAACAACACTCCCATTCACCTAACACCTCCCCAGCCCACATAGTACAGGAATTTAAACACTTCATCAAATCCATAGCAGACTTATTAACCACCACCGACAACTCAGTCTCCTCTACTTTGATCAGCACATCTGCATAACTCACACTATCATGTAAATAACATTACTACTCTTGTTAAAACTGACTAATCCTCTATGTACAAATTATGTGGAAAGACACAAAAATGCTTATTTCCAGTATTAGTATTTTTGTAAAATTTTAAAATATCTATATAATTATACTGTACTTTCTATTAAAATCTGGAGCTTTTCTCTGCTGGTCTTCACTGAAAATGGGTCATGTGACCCAGCTGGACTATCCCAGTAAATAAAAATAACTAAAGTAAGTAAGTAAATAAATTATATTCCAGTTCTATCACTATTTATGTTGTAGTGGCAATGCTGAAGGCAGTAATTCCAAAACCTATTTTGCTTTTGGCCGAAGTGTAGTAAGGCCACCTTATTATTAAACAGTACATTATCCATGTTTTATTAAAAAAAAAAAAGACACAAACCCAACAAATTCGCTGTATTTACTATGATTAATTGCATCATACTTAGATGAGATACACAATTACATATCTAACAAAAACTTTAATTGTAATCTCAGTTTATAGGTTCATAGATTAGTACTAGGCTAACTGCCCTTGTGGACTATTTTAAACCTAGCCAATTACCCCATGTGAGAATCAAACCCTGCACCTTGTGTTTGTAAGGTAAACACCTTAACCATTATGCCAATCTCCCACCACTGCAGAAACTATTTTAGATTGTATACCATTGTTTTTGCAGTGGAACAAGCCCCCCCCCCCCACACACACACACTTCAACCTCCAGTATGGGGCTCTATCCTCACACCCTTGAGCTCTATATAGTGACTCTGAGATCACACAAGCTCCGACATAGGGTAATTGTGCAAAACAAGTATAAACCTCACTTTTTTCTCTTCTCTTCAATTCTGAGTCAGATCATAAGCATTAGCCCAGGTTAAGAGAATGGCCCTTCCGGTGATGGGGGAAACAAACTAGCTAATTCAGAAATTCTCACTTACCCCCTGTCGAGGGTTTAGCCTAAAAGAGGATGAGGACCAACTCAGGGTGGTCATATGGTGGAAGTCTTGTGAACAGAGTCCCATGACAGCTCCAGTGTATCAGGTTTTTGCTGGCCCCATCGCTTTGATGTACCTGTGTGAACAAAGTTTGTTAATTTTGCTTTAAAAGTGAGAAAAGGTAGTTCCCTAAGAGTATGGGGCCAGCTGTCCAGCTATGCTAGTTGTTTGCTCAATGGTCTTCGTTGCTAGAAAGGTCTATTGCTAAAGCCTCATTTGGAGTAGCTTTTTGTTTCACCTGGGGTTTTTCATCTTTGAAAAAATTCTTAAGAAAGTTTCTACAATGGAGTCTAAAGCAGTCAAAAAGTATGCTGAAGTAGAGCTTTAAGATGGGTTTTCAAGAGCACTTGAATGTCTTCTTGAAAAACCAATAAAGGATCTTAAAGCTCTACTTTCTTTGGTTTGCTCATTTGGATTTCTGGCTTTGACAGGCCTGTTTCTTACCCTCTGCATGGATTGTTTCTGCTTGTAGCCAATGTAAGTAGAGATGATCTGAGTAACAGAAGGGTTGCATTGTAGAGACAGACAGAGAGAGAGATTGCTAATTAGGGGCAGATTTCTGCCTACAGTTATAGAGTCTAGGGTTCAGTCTTGCCTTCTATACTCTGTGTGGAGATTCTCTGCTATGTCATCTTACTCTTTCCTTATTAGATTCCCCACCGAAAACAATGATCCTTTTGTTATGTACAAATCCAAGCATGTATCTCAACTTTAAAGACTAATTATTTTTAACTAAAAAATTTAAGGTCTTAAATCCTTCAACTGTCTAAACAGATCAGTACAACACTTCTTATACTCAGTAGTCTATTGGGTGCTCTGAGGTGACACATGAATTATTTTTTGAGCCATGGAAGATTTTGTCCTATTTCTTCACAAAACCAGAGGCTCTATTTAGGGACCTAAATTTGCAGCAACAAGTAAACAAAATTCGCAGGAGGATAGGTTCCTAACTCAACCCTGTTTGATGTGGGATATGGGCACTAATAAGTACTTTTAAAGGATAGGAAAAATTGAGTGCGTCTTCTTAAAGGCATATATGACTAGGCCTCTTACAGTCCCTGTGATTGCCTGCCTAGTATTGTTCCCAAGTTCCCCCCCAAAAATCTGAAATAACTGGATTCTTTCTGTGCAGGTAGGACCTCTAGGATAGTCATTTTCTTTATAACATTCAACCTTTTTCCTTGCTGTACTCTCCTGATTAGATGGGACATCTTGCAATAAAAACAGTGGGGCAGGAGATGGATGTACAAGAGAATTTTGACCCCCTCTGAATATTATTGTCTGAGCCCACTAGTCACGTTTGTGTGTATAATGGTCAGTTATGCATGTAATTTGGGGGAGAGGTTACTGTCAACTACCTGCAGCATGGAGAAGTCAGGAAAGATATCCTGGATTAGACTGCTGTCCCTTTAATGAGGACGATGTGGTACTTTCTGTTTCTGGTTGTTCTTGTCCCTGGACTGATGTCCATTTTGGAAGTTCCTGCAGTCCTAGTGTTTCTTTTCATATCTCTGACTGCCTTGTTTTTTGCAGTAACATACATGGACTATTTTGCATCCTTGAAAAGGGGAGTGGAGCAATCAAACTTAATGCCAACAGCTATGATGGATTTGTCCTCCTTTTCTATATTCTCCAGTTTCTCTTTAACACAGGAATCTCAGACACATGGTCATTGGACTCTAAGCATTCCTCAAATCGTCATAGTTATAGATGAGGGAAGAAACTACACACTACTTACTTTTTGAGCTACATGGCCTGCATTTCTTTTTGCTGTGGAGATTGTGAACCTTGCCTGAGTGTGCAAGTCCTCATACAGCATCAGTGGTTATTTGAATTTGAGACCCCTGCAATGGCTGGTCTGAGAAGGGTGGATCCATCACAGGCAGCCTTACAATGGGAATGTTAGAATCCATAGAAAAATCTATGAGGCACAACCAGGCATGATGCAAAAAGCTAACCCAGTGCTTGTTACCCTAGTTGTACAAGCTGCTGAGTTGTGCACAGTCAATGGCAAAGTCTGAGATACGGAATATAATTGCTATCTGTAAACTGCTCCAGTGACTGGAAGGCCACATCAGGAAGCTGCTGCTGGAAGCATAGTGTGTAACAGACAGTTTACCACTCAAAATGAACACGGAAGATGCACAAAATAAATTTCCAAACTTGTTCATCACTCTGGATAATTTATTGGTACAACAGCTTGGACCAAAACAATTCTTGCAGGATCTTCTGGTCAGAGGATTTAGGAAGTGTGGTCTATCTCTAGTTTCATCATTTCCAGGACCACATTAAACTTTGGGCCATCTAGGAGTGATGATGAGAAATCAACTTCAACTTCATTATCAGTATCTGGTATGGTGTGGGGAGTTGTCTTGCAATTATGCTTTTTATCTGATGTCAACAGGGATGGGTTTGAGGATAATGTATTGGCCCAGATACATGTAGCAGATCCCTTAAGAGCCCCTTGGTCCATCCACACTGTTGTTGAGAAAAATGGATTGCCAAATAAGCAGAAAAATAATGTATATGGTTAAAGCTGTGGCCAATGTGGGAACATGGACTGGGGAAGGCACATGTAGAGTTGCCTGCAACGTCAGGGTCAAAACTGAACTCAGTTTCATGGCTGAGGGCTCCAAATTAGACTACCCAAAGCTGAAGTCCATGAAGGCTGATACCAATGATAAAGATTAGTGGAAAGTTAGAACCTAGTGGCTCAATCTGAAAGAACAGAAATGATGGACCTGTTCAGCCAAAGCCAGATGTCAACAGCCTGGAGACTGAGGGCTGGAAGGCCAAACTTAATGAGAAAGACAAAGATCCTGAAACTGAGGAGCAAAGGCTGTTCCTGAATGAAAGGACCTCTTCGCTGAGGCCACAGAAACTCTTGGAGATGTTGACAGTGACAGGACTTTTATGCAAAAGACATCATCTCTGAAGGTTATGGTCCTCAAATTGAGGCTACAACTGGCAAAAACACATTTGTTGATGTCTATGCTTGAAGGTTCATGAATGTCATTAATGGAACCTTTGCCAAATAAAGGTCAGTGAAGAAAATGGAAGAGAAGACAGAAAAGGATGGCAAGAAAGGAGGAGTTCTGTCTTTCCTATAGCCAGAGCCAAGAAAAATCTTCTGCTGAACCTTCAGGAAAGGCCATAAATATCTTCTCATAGTCGTTGCCAGTGATGTCAGGCTGGCTTTTGAGCAACTTCAAAGAACTTGTTGAAAATGGTTTAAAGAAAAAAAATTCTGATCCCAGAATCTGAAATGAAGACTTAACAGAATAAGATTCAGTAATAATTACTGGTAACTTAGACAGCCCCAAAGGGAGACAAAGTAAATGAAGAGGCAGAAAATCTTTCATTTTAAGCATCTTTTGCACAGGAGCAGAAGAAAACCCTCTAATGAAATCTTTTATTTAGAGAGGTCTAGCTGTTTCTTCATGGGAGGGGGTTTAGGTTTAGTCTGATCTGGCTAGAGTTACTACTACATGGTTCTGTTTTTTTTTTGAATGGATAATTTGGCTGGTTGTTGTTGTTCTGCCTTAAATAGCCAGTGTTTAAACCAGTTTGTGCTAGTTTGCTCAAATCTGCAGTGAGAGTTAAGCCTTCTGCCCTTGCTCTGCTGTTTTACAAAAACTGCTGAGAAACTACAAAAGATAAGTGCTTATTTTCAACTGTTTTCTGCAGTTCTGATTAACTAAAACAATATTTGCTGCATATCTGTTTAAAATGTGGAACTGTTTTTTAGGCTTAGTGAATTCAGTCATTACATCTGTTCTGATCTTTTATTCCCACCAACCTGCCCAACTGCTGTTGTGGTCTTAAAGCTTGGTGGCTTTTGACTTACATGCCTCTACTATAAATATGATAATGGACACTTCCCCAGTCCCATTACATCAGCTGATTCTACTGAGTACAGTGAGATCCGTTATGAAGGCCCACCCCTTTAGCTTCTTAACCTTGAATTATACTCTTGTCTCCTCACTTTCTACTTAAAAAAATGTGCCTCTTCCTACTTCATTTTGCTGCTTGTGCTTAAGTGTTCGACTGCATTTAGCTTGCCGCGTTTGTTAGTCCTTGTTGGTAGCCTTATTAAATTGATAACAGTATTCTACCAAATTGCTGCTTTATTTTAGCTATTTTTTACTGTTATGATTATGAGCTAATTTATCACATTTGCACTGTTTAAAGCAATTTACTGATAACTGCATTTCATTACTGTTTAACTGTATTTCATTGCTATTTACTGCAATTCATTACTGTTTAACTGCATTTCATTACTGTTTAACTGTATTTTTTCATACTGCAAGTTCTGATGTTGTCTGTAAGTGGTTAATCTGTGATTTCTTGTGGGTTTTACTATGTCCTTAACCCTTAAATTGAGTATTATAGTCTGGATACAGGTTTGCTGCATTCAGAGCTGTTTTTTCCCTTCTGTGTTTCTGGCAGCCACCTTGTGTTGCCTTCTGCGTTCCTGGCAGCCATCTTGTGTTGGTAGGGGCCTATCTCCTCCGCTAGTGAGAGTAACAGGGATGCCTGGACCTTGTCTGGCACAAGCTGATTGGTAAAGAAAGCAAGGATTGGCTAGATTTCTGTGTTATTAGAATCTTCTATTTTTTTTGTGGTATTTAAACCCTACGATCGAGCTGGTTTGGGCTTGTTTGCATGTCAGACACTGTAGCTGCACTGTTTTAACCCTTTGTGAGGTATCTGAGTTACAAATTTTCCTATTAGTAGCACTTGTGTGATCACCTAGTACTACTCATTTTAGATCTTCCATCTTTTACCCTCTTAGCTCCCTCTGAACTCTCTCCCTCAAATTTTGACAAATATGGATGGACAATTTCCTTCATTTTCTCCTGCCAGTCTGGTTGATAGAGGCATCCTGAGACAATGTAGCAACTGCCTCATACACGGACAATCCTCTACTACTACCACCCAGGAACACAATTTGTGAGAGATGCAATTACATTAAGAACCCAGAGTCAATGCTCTCTCCTTCACAAGCCAGTATATCTGGCACCGAGAAGTTTGTCAACACAAACACCACACCTCAACCATCACCCACAACTACACAACACACACCCACATATGAGGAGGTCCTCAACAAAAACATACCCAAACAAGAGAGACCTTAGAGGCAAAAACACAGCTGAACTCCACCGCCCACCACTCCATACATAGTCCACACACCTGTCTCTCACAGACACTAAGGCCTAAACATAAACCCAATGTATTAGTCATAGGAGACTCCATTGTGGACACACAGATGTGCCCCCCACCAGGCTGGATAAGGAGAAAGTCACTGTTAGTTGTTTGTCAGAAGCCAATGTATGCCATATCACCCATGCATTCAAGTCTCTCAACAACAGGTACTGTTATGACTCTGTCATAGTCCATGCTGACATGAATGACTCGAGATGTACCACCCTGGACTATATGAAGAGAGACATGACTGAGCTTGCTGAATGTGTGTCACAGGCAGGTATGTTCCTAGCCTTAAGCACCATTCTACCATCACCCAGAATGATGCCTCAATATAAACAGAAAATGACTAACAACAGGCTTAGTTTCTGATGTCATTCCTAGGGGATCCAGTATACGACAGCCTGGGAAGACATGCTTGGCAAACCATGATGCTTTGCCAGAGATGGCCTGGATCTGTCTCCATTGAGCCTCATGCTCCTCACAAAGCATTTTGTCTCCCCCATAATGCCTTTTTAGTCAATGCCATGAGGTCAAACCTACGAACATGAAAATTTCATCAAAACGCAAATTAAAGGTCATGCTGCTAAACACTAAGCATCTAAACATGAAACTGCACTCATTGCAAGCATTCTTAACCCTGGAAGATGCTGACATTTGTGCAGTCACAGAAACCTGGTTCAAAGCTGCGGAGAGCACCCCAGCCATACCAGGTTACTCATCCTATCATATATTCACAACCCCAAACAGTGGGCAGCAAAGCAAAAGGAGGTGGAGTTGCAATACATATATAAAAGACTTGTACACCTCCAGGCTGTTCAAACAGTATGATGCACAGAAGATACCCCAGGTGCAGTTAATCATTGACAAGACTCCTATTCAGATCATTGTTAGCTACAGGTCCCCAACTTTGACTCAAGATGCCCACTACACCTATCTGTTCCTCTTCGAATCTATGAAGATTCAACCCTTTACCCTGATCCCGGGTGACGTTAACTATCCAACCACAGATTGAAAGAACTACTCATGCCAAAACTCACATCCCCAGAGATTCCTTAATTTTGTCAATGGAAATGCCTTGGACCAGCTGGTCAACATGCCCAGAAGAGGTGAAAATGTCTTGGAATTGGTATTAACCAACATGAGTAACCACTGCAGCATCCCTACAGTATCATCCTCCCTGGTAAGATCCGACCACAAAGTGGTCACTTTCAAAGTCACCCCCCCCCCCCCCCACCAGGGTCAAAAAAAAAACTTCTCCAAAGCTGATTACAACCTGTTAAGGGAAGGTATAAACAGCTTCACAGTCCCATCCCCCTCCACAGGAACTGGTGCATATGTCCAAACCTACCCCAAAATACTATGCAAGCATTTATATAGCTGCATGGAATCAGGAATATCCGATAGGACAAAATCCTCCTCCTCAAGGAAGAATAAACCTGTCTGGTGGATATCTGCAATAAACAAACTCCATAATAAAAGGAAAAAAAATGCTGTCCAGGACCAAGAAGGAGCAGGTGCCTAATTGGAAGCATCACTCCTTAGTCTGAACAAGCAAATAAGAGCATTAGTGAAATCCTCCAAAGCAAACAGAGTCCAAACTGGCCACATCTACTAAAGACAATCATATGGCCTTCTTCACATATGTCCGCGATCTGCAAGGAAGCACTCAGATCTGCTCAGAACTGTTGGTCACGGGCACCACATACACAAATGCTGCAGATACCGCCAACCTGCTGGCAGACAGGTTCAGTGAAAACTTCACCCCTCTATCCCCTCCAACAGTAAATCAGGACATCCCCAACACCTGCCCCCTTCCCCTTATCTCTAGGGAGCAAGTCATCACTGCCCTCTCAAAGGCAAAAATTACAGCCTCCATAGGACCCGATAACATCCCAGCCTGCATCTTACATGAACTCAGGTAGGAACTTGCAGCATCATCAGGCACCCTATTCAACAAATGCCCGAGTATTGGCTTCATCCCAGCAGAATGGAAGACAGCAACTGTCATCCCTCTGCACAAAGTGGAGCATCCACAGATTCAGGAAATTACAGACCCATCAGCCTAACTAGCCTGATCTGCAAGGTCATGGAATGGATTATCATGGACCTCATTAACAAGGACATTGGCAACCTCCATACACTGGACCCCACACAGTTTGGTTTCGTCAATGGGAGGTCATGCTTGTTAAATATGGTTGACTTCTTTGAGACAATCACCAATGCTATGGATGACAGGAAGACTGTGCACACCGCCTACCATGACCTGGCTAAAGCCTTTGATACTATTCCCCACTCAGGTATAATAGATACTCTCTCTCAAAAAGGCATCATTCTATATGTTATCAGATGGGTAGCAAAGTAGCTCACTGATAGAACCCACTTAGTCAAAATAGGGGAAGCCACCTCAAGCAGTAGACCCATAACAAGTGGTGTACCCCAAGGATCGGTCTTGGTGCCTCTGTTGTTTGGGACATACTTTTCTGAGGTGCAGGCCAAAACCAGTGGGCTACTGTTGACCAAGTTTGCAGATGACTGCAAGCTGGGTACTGTCATCAATTCCCTTAGTGATGTGGACATCCTCCAAGAGGTTTTCACCCAAACAAATGATTGTTGCCAGAAACATGGCTTCAAACTGAATGCCAAAAAATGCATCATCATTCCCTTTGGGGAGAGTGATGTTCCCACAAATTATCACATTAATAACATGGTCCTAAGCACGCAATCAGTAGTGAGGGACTTGGGCATCCAAGTTGATAGCAAACTGATTTTTGACCACCATATTGCCTCCATTGTACAGAAAGCTTTTTACATGGCCCACCTCATTAGTAATGGTATCTCATCCAGGGAGAAGGAGGTCATAGCATCCATGTATTCTTCCCTTATAAGACCCATTATTGAGTACAATGCCCCTTTCGGTATGTTCCTCACAAAGAACATGTAGCAGCTGGAGAGACCACAAAGGTTCCTCACCAGGAGAATCCAGGACCTCAAACATCTACCCTACACAAATAGGCTAAAGGCCCTGTCCCTCTACACAGTTTCATACAGACTCCTCAAAGGTGACCTCTGTCTGGCATACAGTGCAATCTCAGACCTCGCCTTGATGGGACTGCTGCATATCTGCAAGTCAAGCTCTACTCGAGTAACCTGCACGCATGACCTCAACCTGGTCTGAGACATCAATAGGACTTGTGGCGGGACAGATTTGTGTGCCAGAGGCTTCCCCCTGCTGTGGAATAAACTCCATCTCCACGTCAAGCAGAGTACCTTATTAATCCTTTTTAAGCACAACCTGGATAACTGTATGGGGAACAGAAAATACACCCCTAGGATTCCACCTGTGTCCCTGTTGGAACATGGGCTAAATTATTGGCTAAGCTTGTAAGGGCCAATAGCCTAGTAACTTCCTAGGATCCAATCATGTCACTCCTATATTTCTTCTTTTTGCTCTGTCTGCCATCAAACGTCTTTCAGTCTTGTATGACAGACTCCAGAACTCAGGTTTAGTCTTTGGGAGATGATGGCATTGTCCTTAAGACAATATACAAGAATGAAGCCCCTTCAAGGATAGGCAGAGAGAAACGCTTTAAATCTTGAAATATTAGCATATTTTTCCTTCTCTGACATTTGAAAAGTTCACAACTCTCACATATATCTCTGAAATGTTCCTCCTTCAGACAAATAATGCATGTGTTTGTCAGGAGAATTGTATGGTTACCTAGTACATTTCCTAAAACCACATAACAATAACCAGCACCCCAGTTTTCTAAAAATAAATAAATAAATGAACAGTTAATCCAACTCCAAGCTATAAAACAGTAGTCGAACACTTATTCAACATTTTTTAAGACTCTAAACAAGAAAATGCAATGATCAGACAATTACAGGGCAATGAAATTTACAAGTGCAAAGGAGCAGTGAGAAAAAGATGTCAAAGGCAACTTAAAGAGATGACCAAAATGAAAGGGGCCCAAAAAGGCAAAAATTGAATGGTTTCACCTGATCCATTGGCCACAAGCAAGAAAGCATCAAAACAGAACTTTTTGCACATATGTAGATATTTAAACACTAGATAGCATTAGTCCATTGTCTTTACTGTGAGCTTCTCAGAGAACTAATAGAAATGTGGGGAGAAAGACAGTTGGCAGAGTAATATGGGTAAGGGGAGGTGCTAGTAAACTCAGGAAGATAATGCATTTTTATGTATTTATTTTAACTGGTAAAGCTTGACTGACAAAGTAATGTTTTTCAATGGAGACAGAGGAAGAAAAGCCCTACAAAAAGTAACACAAGAATCCTAGTATGCACAAGTTGGAAACAATACATAGTCATAGTGCATGTGATTACAATAAATGGAATGTAGTACAGAAAATCAAATGCAGTACAATACATTAACGTAAACAGCAAAATACAAGTGGCAGTTAGAGCAAAGAACATACAACAGCATAATCATGTTACTACAGACGATACATTTCTTCTCATTATGTTGTTTAATTTCCTCTTTTGCACTTCTGCATATCTGCAATTTAGAGCTAAAGATTGCACATAATGAAGTGAAGACAGAAGTTCTTTACAGAAGAACCTTATAGTTAGATGATAAAAGCTATAAAGGTGGAAAGGTAATTTTTATAGCCATGGGCTACTTAGGTGCATTTTTATATAACCGTTTAAAATGTGGGGCCCGCTTTAGTTAATGCAACAATATGGAGACTTGAGTGGCCAAAAAAACAGACTTACCCAGAAAACTGAATTGCATATGCCAAGAATGAGATGGACATTTCTTGGAATATTCCCTTTTCTCTGAGGTTTGGTGATATCTGAGTTGAGACCCGTTGTGTGTGTGTTGGGGGGGGGGCTTGACCCGCCTCCACATCAGGGGTACAGAGGGCATTCCCCTGCAAAAATAAGTTTAAAAGAAAACAGTATTGTTCAATATTCACTCCTCTCCTGAATTTACTTTTTTTTTTGGTGCGTCAGTACTCAGCATTACAGGTGTTAACAATTCAATAGGGAGACTCATTTTTAATTACTTTTAAAGATATGAAAAAAAATAGTGAAAGAAAAGGTCCAAGAATACAGCCTTTAAAACCTCCTATTTGTACTGCTTGGTGTGCAGAAATTGCATCCTACCATTTCACACAATGTACTCTTGTCAGCTAGGTAGATGATAAACCAGTGTAATATAATGTCATTTATGCCTAGGGAGGAAAGTCTGTGAAACAGTAAGGTGTGTGATATTATCAAAACTTTAACATTTTGGGGAAAATATTGAAGATTAAGTGGCCATTATTTAGGTTTCAGTTTATGGTGCCAAGAAAGGCTAGCAGGGCTGTCTCTATACTATTACATGGACAAAATCTATGCTGTGCATAAGTTCACAGGATGATACTAGGTTATTGGCCCGGAGGCCCTTATAAGCCTAGCTAAGAATTTTGCCCATGTTCCCTCAAAGTCAGCAACTGTTTCTCTAGTCCAGCAGGGACACAGGTGGTATCCCAGGGGTGTATTTTCTGTTTCCCATCCAGTCGTCCAGGTTCCTCTTAAAGAGGGCTAGAGAGGTACTCTGCTTGACATGGAGAGGTAGTCTATTCCACAGATGGGGGAGTCTTTGGGACACAAATCTATCCCTCCAACAAGTTCTATTAATGTCACAGACCAGGTTAAGGGCTTGTGCGTGGGTTGCATGAGTGGAGTTTGTCTTATGGATATGCAGCAACTCCATCAAGGATGCATCTGAAATGGCCTTGTATGCCAGACACAGGCCACCTCTGAGCAGTCTGTATGAGACTGAGTAGAGGGACAGGCCTTTTAGCCTATCTGTACAGGATAGGTATTTGAGAACCTGGATTTTCCTGGTCAGGAACCTCTGTGGTCTCTCCAACTGCTCCATGTGCTTGGCAAGGTATATGCTGAAAGGGGCATTGTACTTGATAATGGGTCTAATAAGGGAGGAGTACAGGGATGTTATGACCTCCTTGTTTCTGGATGAAATACCCTTATTTATGAGGTGGGCCATGTAGAAAGCCTTCCGTACAATGGAGGCAATGTGGTGGCCAAAAGTGAGGTTGCTAACAACCTGAGTGCCCAAGTCCCTCATGACTGATTACATGCTTAGTATGTTATTAATGTGATAATTAGTGGGGATGACATTTTCCCCAAAGGGGATAACGATGCATTTCTTGGCATTTAGTTTGAGGCCGTGCTTCTGGCACCAGTCATCAGTTTGGATAAGGCCCTCTTGGAGGATTTTCACATCACAATGGGAATTTAAGACAGCACCCAGCTTGCATTCATCTGCAAATTTGGTCAGCCACAGACCACTGGTTTTGGCTTGCACCTAAGAAAAGTATATCCCAAACAGTAGAGGCTCCCAAGACTGATTCTTGGGGTACAACACTCATTACAGGTCTACTACTAACGGTGGCTTCCCCTACTTTGACCAAGTGGGTTCTATCAGTGAGCCAGTTAGCTACCCATCTGGTAACATACGGGTTGATGCCTAGCTGGGAGAGTTTCTCTATTATGCCCTAGTGGGGAATAGTGTCAAAGGCTTTGGCTAGGTCAAGGTAAGCGGTGTGCACCATCTTCCCTTCGTCCATGGCTTTGGTGACTGTTTCGAAGAAGCTGACCAAGGTTAACAGGCATGATCTCCATATGACAAAACCAAACTGTGTGGGGTCAAGCAGATCAGGCTAGTTAGGCTGATGGGCCTATAATTGCCTGGTTCAGTGGATGCTTCACCTTTGTGTAGAGGGATGACACTGGCATGAGAACAGCAGTTTATCAGTAAGATATTACAGAATTAGGTTTTGTACACACTTTGGAAAGATTTTTGATAGAGAAAGGAGCATGGTAATAGGTTGATAATCTGAGAGTTTAGTGAAGTTTCCTCCGTTGTGTAATGGCATATCAGATTTTTCCAGAGTGTGGGCATACAAGATTCTGTTATACATCTGTTGATCAGAATGGCCATTGGGTAAGCTGCACCATCTGCAACTGGTTTAATTAATTTGATATATTTAGTAGGGAGGTTATCTAAGGGCAGCTGCGGTGGTGCAGCAGTTAGTGTTACCACCTCACAGCAAGAGGTTCTCTGGTTCGATCCTCGGCTGGGGTGCCTTCTGTGCGGAGTCTGCATATCCTCCCTGTGGTCGCGTGGGTTTCCTCTGGGTGCTCCGCTTTCCTCCCACATCCCAAAGACATGCTGTAGGTGGATTGGACACTCTAAATTGGCCCTAGATGTGAGTGTGTGCCTTCTGTGGAAGGTTGGGTGCTGGGCTGGCAACAAGACACTGTAAAACTCCACTGCCAGTCATGAACAGACAAGTGGCGACTCCTAACCGGGAAAAGCCGAAAGGAGAAGTAGTAGTAGGGAGTTTATCTGCTACTAGTGTAGAAGCTTTTATTTTATGGAAAAGGGTTCTGAAGGTGTTGGATGAAATAACATACAGAAAAAATAAAAAGCTGTTTTTACTTATATTGTTTGAAGTACTTAAGCAGTTTCAGTTGTTATGCTAGAGATGAGGCAACTATGACTGGTTCATTAAATTTGATAGCAACAGAGGATTTGGATTCTGGGGCAACGATTCAGTTTTTTTTTTTTTTTTGTGAGGTTTTGTTAGCCTGTGTATAGTTCCCCAGAATCCCTTTGGTTTACCGGGAAGACTTTGTTGTAAGTTTGCATAACAATTCATTTTATCATGGCACATCTGTGATTTAGCTTGTTTTTTTAATTGCCTAGACCTTCATAGGTTAGTGGGGCTTCTACTTTTGTGCCATATGTTCCAGTCTTGCCTTTGGTCAGTTTTTACTTTTATTCTTTTTCTCAGTCGGGGGGGGGGGGCACATTTCGATGCTAAGGGATTAAGCATTGAAATACTTCACTTCTTCATCTAAAGGGGAAGTTTTAAGTGGTTTCCAGTTAGTCAAAATGTGGACAAAAGTATTCAGGTTAAATTCTTGGAACAAGTGGATACTTAAAACACTATTTAACATCAGTAACTTTATAACTCCTGACAAAGGGTTCATGTCAGCTCCAAAGCTTGAGTACTTGCAAAACCTATATTGGCCCAATAAAAGGTATTATATCATGTCTGTGTTCCAGTCTCTTTGTTCTTTCAGGTTAAATTAAGAGAGATTTCTAACAGTAATATATTGGGTTGGTCTGGGGGTTTATGGTGGTGTCTGATAAGAGAAGTTGGCTGGTGGTCACATGTGGTGTATGCGATGATTCCTGCTTGAGTAATGTTTCAAGTTTGTTGAGATTATGCAGTCAAGGGTGCTAGTTTTCTATGAGGAATTCTCACATCTTATTTTATTTTAATGGTGATCCTTGATAGGTTACTTTCTGATGCAGGAACAGTTTTACAATTTGGAGTTGTATATATGTCAATGATGCAGATTTTTTAAATACTTAGTTTGAGGAACATTATTAATAATTTCAGCCTCTCCAAAGAGTGGGATAGTGTCTTAGAATGTGGTAAATGACAGGCTGTTTCAGTGTAGGATGCCTTCTCCTCTTGCATGTTTAGTTGTACTATCATTTGTAATTACATTATAGCCTACATGGATGATTTCCTCATCCTTGATGGCTGGTTTAAGCCATATCTTAGTGTGGTTTGTATATCTGGATTGTGCAAGTTAATACAGTCATGTAAGTCAGTGATTTTGTGGCATGAACTACATGCATTTATGTGAATTATTTTGAGTCCTGGAATGGACTGTTTGTAGAATGGGTTTTCACCATTTCTGCACAGGAGAATTTTGAACATTTTGCTGCATCTACTTAACTAGGTCTGGGTTTGAGTAGGAAAAAATGGACTTTAAGAAGTTGGTTACCCACAGCGGCAGTTGTAGAAGAGACTGGGTAGGATTACGCCACTTTTAAATGGGGTTGCCAACCTATAGTTGTTCACTTAAGTAACTGACGTTTTTTGAAATCAACTGCTTGTAAGTTGTAAAAGGTATGGGAGATAAAGTTGTATGTGACTATACATTTTGAAATAAGGGGCTGTGCATTCTGAATGATGTTACATTTATGAATTGGTTACTGATAGTAGTGGTGTGTGCTAAAAATAAAAGTGACAAGCAAAATATGTTGTAGCAAACCATATCAGTATTAGTTAAATGTGAAAGGCAGGACAGCTAGAAGTGGAAGTAACTGGAAAGAAAAAGTTACTGAGGATGGCTTCAGAAGCCAAAGGGAGTGCACTCTGGGCATGGAGACTATTTTAGTGTTGTTTCTAGTCTGTAGTAGGAGAATGGACAGAGGTAAAAGGTGAAGGTGTTCCATGGGCGGGGAATCATCCATATGCTAATATCTGTGGTAGCAGTAGAAAGGCATTGTACATTATGATGATGAGTGGTAGAGGAGTGGGTGACATATAGGATGTAGGAGAATGGGAAAGTGTGTGTGTTTGTCTGTGTATATATCTATATACAGAAATATACTGATATAGACAGACTCATGTGCGCGCGCACACACACACATATATCTCTCTCTCTATATATATATATATATATATATATATATATATATATAAAACTATTGCTATATGGGTCTACTAAAGTCAAGTTTCGGTGATGTTGTCTTGGTAATGCCAACCTTGATAATGAGAGGTTTTGTTCTTTTAAAGTATACCCATACACACACACACACGTGTGCGCGCGTGTGTGTGGGGGTGCACGCAGATAAGGATGACTGGGTGGAAACTGAGGGAAGGGTATGAGGAGTGAAGTCTTGTATAGCGAGACTGAGAAAATCATATTGAACATAATCCTTGTATCTGTTTTTAGAAGAAACCAATTTATAAAAGAGCTGGGACAGTCTGCTTAGTAAGCCTTCGTGGCAGTCTGATTATACAAGAAAATAGAAAAATTGCAACAGGAGCAATGCATGTTTCACACTGCTTCAGCTCTGTGAATTTGCAGAATGGGAGAAAATACCAGCAAAGAATATGGACTGTTACATGCTTACATTATTGTTCTTTTATTTTACTTAATTGCCGCGGCTAACTCTGCAGCTCTGCTTATTACAAATAAAAATGGACTGGCCTGGACTGTCATCAGTGCTGTGCTACAACAGTGTTGCTTCATTCTGGAAAGGACTTGACTGCAGCTGCACTGACTTAATTCTCTTTACTGGCTTTTTAACTTGTAATAGTGCAGTAGTCAGTGTACAATGATCTATGAGGCAGATAAATGGTACACAGTTAGCTATCACAAATTCCTGCTGCATCTACTACTTGTTACTACATTAGTGGCAGCAGCTAACTGGAGAGTTTCCAGAACAATAGGCTAAAGCAGCAAGCTGACTAGAGTTTGCCCACTTTAGTCTACACAGCCAGCACATAAACACTTGTTTGAGAATTGGAGGATAGGTTTCTCCAGGCATATGCCAATCCAACTATTGTTTACATAGTTAACATATACTTTAGCTAATGGCTGTGCATTATCTTCACTATTGTATTTACAAGCAGAAGCACTTATCTTAATGTGTCCGACATCTGAGAGCATTTGGACCAGAATCTTGTGGGAATAATACATGATGGCTAACGTTCTAGAGGAGCAGTAGTGAAATTCAAAGAAAGGAAGGACCTGAGCAATTTATGCAATGTTGGAGTAAACAATAATTAAAATAACTATAATTAAAATAATAAAAACATGCATATAATGCATCAAGCTAATGAAAAATGTTAATCTGGTTTACTGTCTTTTCTGTAACTGTATATGTATCCATGTCATTATTAAAAATGAGTGAAGTTAATAAAGGAGTTAAAAAACAGGATTGTGGGTAAGTACTAGGCTAGTTGCCCTTGCAGATCATTTTAAGCATAGCCAATTTCACTATTTTGTGCTTGAATTAACTTACATCTACCCTACTAAGGATAAAAGGAATCGTACCATATTTGAGGGACTCATGAATGAGATAAAGCATGTAGGAGCTGCAACTCTCCATTAGTAGTAGAGGAGACAGTGTTAGAGTAAATTATCTGTTTCCCATCCATAGATCCAAGTCACGCTTGAATATTGACAAGGCTGAACTTTGTTTTGTGTGTCTCATTTTTATTTTATTACCCTGCATTTTGTATCTTACTTGTTAATGGCACACAATCTGAAATCGTTCTTGGATGTGTTTTGAAGCTTTCAATTAAATGCACATGTTCTTGTAAAGTCTAATCCAGTTATTGTACTTTGGGGAATAATATGTAAATACTCTACAAATTCCTACTACTGAATTAATATCTTCCATACCAAATATTTTCATGAACTTCTTCAAAAATCTACCCTCTTTTGTTTTATGTTTTCTTCTAGGTCCCCCAGCTACATCCTCCATGTTGCAAATCAAATTCCAGTCCCTACCTATAAGTAATATTCCTTGATGAAAGTGGATTGTTTCCACCAAAATTTTCTTAAGCTTCATAAATATAGTTTTATCTGGAATGTAAATACAGTCAGTAGCCTGTCACTACCACAAATCTATGATTATATTTTTTTCCTCTCCTATCACTGTTGGAGCTCCTGTAACAACTGACAAAAGTAACTCCCATTTTCCTTGGTCTTTGATACTCTGCTGAACCTCTCTCCTGAAATCCTTTATCAACTTCACATGTTCATTTCATTCCAGGTGCATCTCCTGTAGCATTAGTCTTTGCACTCTGTGTGTCTTAATATAATTCAATACCATTTCCTTTTTGTGTACACCTGTGAAGCCATTCATGTTCCACAACAGTAAGTTTAGTATAGCCAATATGACAGAAGTTATTTCCACCTACTACATATGACAGCTTTTATAAATGCACAGAAGAGCATCAGGAACAAAGCAAAAGGGGAGTACATATACTAATTGGTAGAGGAGCTTTCAGCAGGGATTATTACTTGTAGGTGGGGACTGGAATTTGATTTGCAACAGTGAAGATGTATATGGGGAACCTAGAAGGAAATGTAAAAAGATGGCAGATTTCTGAAGAAATTTATGAAAACATTTGGTATGGAAGACGTGAATTCAGTAGTAATAAATTGGAGAGAATGTATGTATTATTCCCCAAGATACAATAACAGGGCTAGATTGGACAGGAATTATATTTCACAGGAACATGTGCATTTAACTGAAATCTTCAACACACATCCAATAACCTTTTTCAGATCATGCGTCAGTAACAACTTATATAAAAATACAGGGTATTGAAGGAAAATTTGAGACAGTGGTGCTTCCCCACCTACCTGTTAAAAACAGAAGATTTTTTAAGAAATGGACAGTAGAAATTATTTGAGAATTATTATGGAAAACAGAAATTTCTTCAGAAGTTATAGCTAGTGAATTGGAAAAAAAGACAGTGCAGTTTAAAATAGGGTAGAGATAAAAGAAAAGGATATGGTTAAGAAGCAAAAATAATTACTTAGTGAGGCTGACAAAGGTTAAAATATTGAAGAATAAGGGGGATCTCACAGAACAAGAAGGGGCACAAATGCATAAGGAAGTATCTGGATAATATACATGAGTTTAGTAAGATTGCTGTTAAGCAATTATTTTTTGAGAATTCCAGAACATGCATACAAACTATTAACACAATGACTTACAACAGAAGGGTTGCTGCCAAACGTAGGGAGCCTAAAACAAGAAAAGTAGCCAGAGATCTTGTAGAAGTATTAGACGTAGTCCAGAAATGTTATGAAAATTTATATAAAGTAGAAAAATGTGGAAATAAAAAAAAGCACAAATGGAAATATTTATGGAAGACTTAGTATGCCAAGGTTAGAGGTAGAGGAGGTTCAAAAAATAACATTTAAGATAGGAGGAATGAGATAAAACTGGTGACGTATAATCAATCTGCAGAACAGTCTCCAGGAATAGATGGTATTTCTTTAGACGTTAGGGTGCAAGGAGGGAAAAATGATAAAGACCTGGAAGAGTTTGGTTCATAGCATTTTAAAAGGAGGGGAAGCAAAAGCATCCTGGAAGAAAGCAGTGGTGGTTGTAGTAACTAAAATGGTAAAGACCCAGTTGTGTAGGCCCATTTCAATTTTAAACTAGGTAAGGTACTAGACTATTGGCCCTAGGGCCTATACAAGCCTAGCCAAAAAGGTACCCTGGCTTTCGCCACCCAAGAAAATTATTTTCCTGGGCCCCTGTCAAGCAGAACCACAGAAGTGATCCCCAGGGTGAATTTTCTAATACCCATCCAATCATCAAGATTTCTCTTGAAGAGTGCTAATGAGGAGCTCTGCTTGACATAGATAGGTAGTCTGTTCCAGAGTATGGGAAGTCTCTGGGACAGGAAATCTATCCCTCCAGCATGTTTTGTTTATTGTGGTGACAATTTAGGTTCCTACAGCGTGTAGCTCAGAGGGATTGGGATTTCTTAAGTGGAGCATGTCCAACAGCTCTGGGTTTGACATAGCTTTGTATGTTAGGCAGAGATCGCCTCTGAGTAGGCGATATGAGACGGAGTAAAGCTGGAGTTTTTTGAGTCGGTCTGTGTACGGCATCTGTTTGAGGCCAGTAATCCTCTTTGTGAGGTATTTCTGCGGCCTTTCCAGTTGTAGATGTCTTGTGAGGTACATACCAAAAGGGGTGTTTGTACACTGTAATGGGTCTATAATGGGAGTGATGAGTAGAGGGGAACAATGACCTCTTTTTTTCTGGATGAGAAACCTTTTGTGATGAGGTGTGCCACATAGAAGGATTTCCTGACCACTGCGGCGATGTGATTATCAAAGGAGTAACTACTGTCCACCTGTGTCCCAAGGTCTCTTATTCACACTTTCCTTGTTAAGTAAACTACCGCCTATGTGGTAGTTCATGGGTACAGAGTATTTACCAAAGGGGATGACAATGCACTTTTTGGCATTGAGCTTCAGACCATGGCTTTGACACCAGGCATCTGTCTCAGTGAGGCCCTTTTGTAGGATGTCCACATCATTAGGAGTTTCGATTATGGCTCCTAGTTTGCAGTCATCTGCAAATTTAGTTAGCCAAAGACCTTCTGTGTTAGCCTGTACTTCAGAGAAGTAGATACCAAACAGGACAGGACCCAGGACTGAACCCTGAGGTACTCCACTTGTCATTGATCTGAAGTCTGATTTGGAGTCTGCTACTTTCACAGTGTGGGTTCTGTCAGTAAGCCAGTTGGCAACCCATCTTGTGACATAGGGATTTATTACTAGTTTAGTGAGTTTATCTACAATTCCAGAGTGGGGGATGGTGTGGAATGCCTTGACGAGATCTAGATAGGCTGTGTGACCCACCTTACCCTCATCTGTGGCTTTGTTGACTGCTTCAAAGAAGTCTATCAGGTTTAGGAGACATGATCTGCCTTTTACAAACCTGAACTGTGTGGGGTCTAGAGTTTGGAGATCTCCAATGTCTTTGTTTAGGAGTTCCATGATGATACGTTCCATGGCCTTGCAGACCAGGCTCGTCAGGCTAATAGGGTAGTAGTTCCCGGGATCTGTTGTGGCCCCCCCTTTGTGGAGTGGGATAACCGTCATGGTGTGCCATTCAATGGGCACAAAGCCTGAGCTGAGGCTATGATTGAACATGGTACTTAGGTGGGGTGCCAGTTCATTCTGTAGTTCGTGTAGAAGGCAGCCTGGGATGTTGTCAGATCCCATGGATGCTGTGTTCTTGGCTTTGGAGAGCGAGGTTGAAGTGTTTATGCCTATAATTACTAAAAGAATGTTAAAGGTATTGTCAAAATTGATAAATACAGATCAATGTGATTTTGTGGAGGGAAGGAAAACATTTGACATTAATAATGCAATAATTATCCACAGGGAAGCACAATATAAGAAAATACTGATGTTCTTGCTGGGTCTTGATGCAAGGAAAGCATTAAACAGAGTAAGCAGGGATTTTAAGAGTAGGGCAATATAAGCATCTGCATTCCCTGATACAGTAATAAGGTTACAAAGCAGAGAAAAAATCCAGAACTAGTAATAAACACAGTTCACCTGATAAGAGCCCGATCCTTTAATGGAAACAGATAATAATAAACAGCTTTGCAAAAAAAAAAAAAAACTTTCAGATAAAAAAAAAAAACTAAAAATTGACATACTTATAATAAAATATAATTGACCAATAATTTTTTTTCAATAATTCAATAAATCAATTAAATTCTTAAAAAAAAAAAAAAAAAAAAAAACAAAATAAAATTTTTTATTTTTTTAATCAAACCTGAAAAAAGAAAAAGGAAAAGATGCACCAGATTGAAAAAAAAATATTGAAATTTTTAAAATGCTGTAGTTGAAAAGTTTGTTGTTATGTTGTGTTATATATTATAATAAAATATATATAATAAATTATGTATTTTTTATATGTTTTATATTTATTTTTTTTTTTAAAATAAAAACAAACCTTTTCAAACTATTTATTCCTACTAAACTCTAAATGATGTTGATATTGATATATTCGTTTGTAATAAGGTTAATTAGGAGGATTTATTAGAGATTGGGGGTAAAAAACAGAAGTGGGAGGGTTCCTTTCTAACAAGTTCTGTCTAAACAGAGGAACCAGGCAGGTGTTTCCTCTTTCCCTTTTGTTATTTGATTTATATTTAGCACCATTGGCAAAGAAAATAAGAACTCAGAAATTCAATGTATTTGGTATAGTAATCAAGAAAAGTTGGCTTTATTTACAGACAATATTATTTTGTACCAGATAAAACCAGAAAAGGATATCTCAGTGTTGAAAACATCTTGAGACAATCTGAAGTATTTTTGGCATATAAAATTAATGAAAATAAAAGAAAGGCTACTTCTGTAAACTATGTACCCACACATGAATTAGTCCAGCAATACCCATATTTATGGGGACATGATAAATGAAAATTTTGGGGTATGGATTAAAAAGGATTCTGTTATGGCAGCTAAGGATATGTGGAAACAGAGTAAACAAAAGACAAAACTGGAAGCTCTTCTTTAAGATACAAGCAGTGAAAATGTTTTTAGCTCATTTAGTCTTCTATATAGGTCAGGCATATTTTAGCAATCGGAGGACAGTAATTAATAAAGGGATGAAGGATTTTATCTGGGAGGTTTAAAGGGCAAGGGTCAAATGGTATAAGTTGGCTGTTCCAAAAAAAAAAAAACAAGGTGGATTAGGATTACCTGACCTGAAAGGATATTTTAGGGCTTTACAGTTCATAGGAGTGTACTAGGCTAATGGTCCTAGGGCCTTTACAGGCCTAGCCCATAGAAGTGCCCTTGCACTGCGTCACGCGTCATCAGTTCCCAGTGCCTCTATCACGTAGAGCCACTGGATTGATCCCCGGGGTGAACTTTCTATTTCCCATCCACTCATCAAGACTTCTCTTGAAGAGGGCTAGTGAGGTACTCTGCTTGACATGGATGGGAAGTCTACTCCAGAGCATGGGCGGTCTCTGGGTTATGAACCTGTCCCTCCAGCATGTTCTATTAATTGTGGTAATGAGGTTGAGGTCTCTGGAGCATGCAGTGTGGAAGGATTGGGATTTCTTTAGATATATCATTTCTAACAGAGCTGGGTCAGACATGGCTTTGTAAGTCAAGCACAGATAGCCTCTTAGTAGACGATATGAGACAGAGAATAGCTGGAGTTTTTTTTTAGACTGTCTGTGTAAGACATGTGTTTAAGGCCTAGGATCCTCTTCATGAGGTACTTGTGTGGCCTCTCCAGCTGTTGCAGTGTCTAGTGAGGTACATGCCAAATGGGGCATTATACTCTATGACTGGTCTAATGAGGGAAGAGTAGAGAGAAATGATGACCTCTTTATTCCTGGATGCTAAACCCTTGGTAATGAGATGTGCCACATAGAAGGACTTTCTGACCACAGTGGCAATGTGGTGGTTGAAGAAGAGGTTGCTGTCAACCTGTGTCCCCAGATCTCTTACAATGCCTTCAGTGTTCAGTGGGCTCCCATCAATGTGGTAATTAGTGGGAACTGAGTTTTTCCCAAAGAGGATGACAACGCATTTTTTGGCATTAAGCTTAAGGCCATGGTTTCAACACCAGTCATTGGTCTTAGTGAAGCCTTTCTGTAGGATGTCTGCATCACTTGGGGAGTTAATAATGGCTCCCAGCTTACAGTCGTCTGTGGATGTGGTCAGCCAGAGTCCCTCCATGTTGGCCTGGACTTCTGAGAAGTAGATCCCAAACAGGAGAGGACCCAGGACCGATCCTTGTGGGACGCCACTCGTGACTGGTTGGCAGTCTGACTTGCAGTCTGCTACTTTCACATTGTGGGTTCTATCTGTGAGCCAGTTTGCAACCCACCTAACGATATAGGGGTTGATGCCTAGTTTGCTGAGTTTATCAATAATTCCTGAGGGAGGAATGGTATCAAAGGTCTTGGTCAGATTGAGGTAGGCTGTATTAACTGCCTTACCCTTCATCCACCACTCTGATGACTGACTCAAAGAAGTCAACCAGGTTGAGCAGGCATGATCTACCTTTCACAAAACCAAACTGCATGGGATCTAGAGTTTGGAGATTCTCTATATCCTTGGTAATTAAGTCCATGATGATGTGCTCCATAGTCTTCCATATCAGACTCGTCAGGCTAATGGGGAGATAATTTTTAGGGTCTGTAGTCACTCGTCCTTTATGGAGAGGATGACTGTAGCAATGTGCCATTTGGTAGGGACAAAGCTTGAGGTGAGGCTGTGAGTGAACAGAGCACATAGATGTGGTACCAGTTCACTTTGTAATTCACGTAGAACACAGCCAGGTATATTGTTGGGTCCCATGGAAGCTGTATTCTTGGCCTTGGACAACGCAGCTTTAACCTGTGCTGCAGTAATGCTGGGTGCCTGGCATTCTTCCGGTATTGAGATTGGTTCTTTGGGGGGGGGGGGGTAAAGTTGGCACTGAATCTGTCGGCCAGTATGTTGGCAATATCTGTTGGCTCAGTATAGGCAGTACCACTATGCAGTAACTCAGAGCAAATCTGGGTATTGCCATGGTGATTCTTGATATAACTATAGAAGGCTTTGTGGTTGTTTTTAGTGTCTGCTGAAATTCTGCATTCATGGCTGGCTTTGGAGGTTTTCACGAGTGATCTCAACTTTTTGTTGAGGCTAATAAGAGAATTTTTCCAGTCTTGGAACTTCACCTTTTTCTGCAACAGTTTCTGCCTTCTGTTGTGGAATTTATTAATGGCAGGGTACCACCAGACTGGATGCCTTTTTTTGGAGGAGAGCATCTTGGTTCTGTTGGGTATGGCTAGTTCCATGCATTTATGTACATGTTCGTACAGTGCATTGGTATAGGATTCTGCAGTCATGCATCTATTTCCCACTGGCATAGGTTCTGTGAAGTTAGCCACCTCTGTTTTTAGGAATCCAAAGTCAGCTTTGGAGAAGTTTTCATGGTGGATACCTTTGCGAGGAGTGTGGGTGAGATGTGGATTTTCATGGTGATTAGTTTGTGGTCATATCTAACCAGGGAATAATTAACTATTGTTGTAGAGCAATGCTTGCCCAAGTTAGTAATATCCAGGTCAATGATGTTGCTTCCTCTAGTGGAGGTAAGAATGAGCTGGTCCAGGGCATTGGAAGTGATGAATTCCAGGAAGTGTTAGTCTAGTGCATTGGTGTAGGAGTGGTTTTCCCAGCTGATGGGTCACCAATATGAGAGTGCTGGGTTGGATCTTAATAGTTTCCAGGTTGCTTAGGAATGTGGAGTAAGAGTTTTGGGACGTGGTTGGGGACCTATAGCAGGCTACGACCTGAATCGCCATCTTACCCAATGTTAGTTGTACCTGGATTACCTCAGATGTGTTATGCTGTTCTACTAGTCTGGAGGTCTGTATATCCTTTATGAATATGGAGACACCACCTCCTTTGGAGCTTCAGTCCATGTTTTGGGGCCAAAAGGTGTGGAGTGAGTTATAGCATGGTAACGCAGGGGTGCTTTCTGCTGCTTTAAACCAGGTCTCCATTACAGCACAAATGTTGATGTTCTCCATTTTGAGGAGTGCTTTGAGTGAGTGCATCTTGAGATTTAGACTTCTAGCATTGAGAAGCATGACCCCCTCAGATTGCATTTATTTATAGCTGTTACAATGGTAAATTGATACCCGCGGTGGTGGTGCTGCGGTAGCGTTGTCGCCTCACAGTTAGACGTTGCCCGTTCGATTCTCAGACCGTCTTCTGTGTGGCGACATGTGTGAATGGGCGTTCCTTCATTGAAGGTTGTGCGTTAGGCCCGGCAAGCCAGTACGTAAAAATCTACTGCCAATCATTAGTGGACCGGAGTTCTGCTGTGGCGACCCCTAACCGGGAAAAGCCAAAAGAAACAAACAATGGTAACTTGGTCTTTGGAACACAGTCTAAAAAATGCACTATAGGGGTGGCAAAAGTCTTAACCAGTACCCGGAAACCCAGGGGTGACAGATGCAGGCCATCTCTGGCAAAGCATTGAGGTCTGTCAATCATGTCATCCCAAGCAGACAGATACTGGATCCCCTTAGAATGACACCAGAAACTTAGCCAATTGTTGAAGTAAATCATTTTCTGTTTGTACTATGGTATCACTGTGGGTGATGGTAGGATGCTGCGCTCAGGGCTATGGTCATACCTGCCTGGGCCACGTAATCTGAGAGCTCCACCATGTCTCTTTTCATGTAGTCCAGGGAGGTGCGTTTCAGGTCATTCACACCCACATGGACAATGACAGAGTCATACTTGTACTTGTTGTGGAGTGACCTGAGCGCATGTTTTATGTGTCGGATTCTGGCACCTGACAGCTGACTGTTACCTTCTCCTTGTTCAGCCTAGTGAGTGGGACATCAGTGTGCCTCACTATTGAGTCACCTATGATTATTGTATTGGGTAAGCTGTTTTACCTTAGGTGGAGGGGCACACTGTGTAGGTGAGCTATGTATCTTGTGGTTTGTGCTGTGTTGTGGTGGTCGACTGCATTCCTGCCTTGGAGGTCTCTGCTATTTGGGTAGATTTCTATTGAGGGCCTCTGCAAAGGTGGGTGTGTGCTTTGTGTTTTTATGTGAGGGATGTGATGGTGGGTGTTCTGGAGGGCTATGTGCTCCATGTGGTGTGGTGCAGGTGTTGACGACCTCCTCTTGACCGGCTATCAAGGCTAGAGAGTGCATGGCTTCCAATTTGGAGATATAAGCGCATCTCTCACAAGTCTGAGTGTAGGGAGGTAAGAGGAGAGGGTTGTCTGTGTACATGAGGCAGTTGCTACACTGCCTCAGAATGCCCAAGTTCACCAGATTAATAGAAGAAAGCACAGGAAACAGACGTTTACACATGCCAGGAGGGACGTTCATCATTACCAAGTACTGGAGCCATTTCCTTATAGGATGTCTAGTGCTGATAGCACTGGTGTGCTACAATAATTGCTACAAAAAGCTTGATGAAGTGCTAGGTGAATAAGCTAATTAAAGTGCAAGAGAGAAAAAAAGTTGAAAGGGATAAAAAAAAACTGCCCAGCAGAACCAGAAACCATTCCTGCTGTGGTAGATAGGCTACCTAGTGCTTATCACTCCCACTGAAAAGCTGGAAAGCTTCACTCTAACACAGAAGGGTCTGGGGAACTCAAACTTACAAAACAATCCTGGATACAGCAAATCTGTTTCTGGACTACTCTAGCAACAGGAAAGGCAGAAAACAAGCTTAGAAGTTTTTTTGTAGCTGGAATACCTCAAAAATGGTTTAATGAAGCACAGATTAATCACATATAGTCAGAAGAATAGCACTTGCAGTATGAAAAAATATAGTTAAACAGCAATGAAATGCAGTAGATAGCAATGAAATATAGTTACTCAGTAGATTGCTTCGAAACAATAGCTCACAAATCACAACAGTATCCGACAGCACTACTAAAGCAGCGGTTCAGTAGAATACTGTCATCAACTTAGTAAGGCTACGAACAAGCAGTGATAAATTTGGCAAATATCAAAATGAAGTAGAAAGAGGAACAGTTTTTTTTTTATAGTAGAAAGTAGAGAGAGAGAAGATAATGAGGTAATTCAAGGTTCAGAAGCTAAAGGGGTGGGCCTATGCTAAGTTCTCACTATAAACAGTAGAATGAGCTGATGTAATGTGACTGGGGGGAGTGTACAGTATTCAACTTCATACCAGAGGCGGACAACTCAAAGCCACCAAGACTTAAGACCACCACAACTGGGGAGGTGGTGGGGAAAAAAACAGTTGTACAGATTATAGAGATATGCATTAAAACAGAAGTGCAGAAGACAATTGAAAATAAATACTTATCTTTTTCCAATATCACAGCAGGGCAATAGGCCAGTCTCTCTCTGCAGCTTGAGCAAAGAAGTATATCTGATTTAAAACACTGGCTATTAAAGGCAGAGAAACAGAAACCAGCCCAGTTACCCAACCAAAAAAAACAAGTTTTGCAGGAATGCCCTTAGTTAGATTAAACCCACAACAGTAACAGATATTCAAGCTCTATCACACAACATAAAGCAGACTACAAACAGTTGCACCGACTGCAAAAACAGTTGTACAGACTACAGTTAAATCTCATACACACAACACAAGCAGAAAGCTATAAATTAAAAGAGGACAGAGATGATGACGGAGCAGGGGGGAATTCAAGAAATAAGGAGGTCTGGGATTCTGGATGCAGATCCTTAAGGAGAATGGAAACAACCACACAGAATAGGGTTCATATTAGAAGCTCAAAGGTCCTGTTCAGCGAATATGAAAAGAGTGACAAGTATTGCGCAAACCACAAAAGCAGCGAACGTTCAAAACCGGGAAATTCGAAATATTGATTTGTCATAGTTGGCCCATCTGCAGTATAGCTCTGTAAGGTAAGTGTGCGATAGTTACGGACCTTAGGGTTAGGGTGCAGGTTAAGGTAAGTGAATAGATAGGTAGTGTATGTAATGTTTAATGCAGGGTTAGAAGTAAGGTTTTGTTATGTGTGTGTGTGTGGATTATTTATTTTGTTTGGGTATATCTCTGTAGGGTAAGTGTGCGATAGTTACGGACCTTAGGGTTAGGGTGCGGGTTAAGGTAAGTGCATAGATATAGTGTATATATGTTTATTTATTTTGTTTGGGTAGGTAGTATGGCTGCGGGTGGTGGGGATGGCAGAGTATTACGATTCGTGATTTCAAATTTCTCAGTTTACGGTATTCTGTGTATTCGCGGTTCGGTAAATATGTGTCACTCTTTTTGTATTCGCTGAACAGGACCTTCGAGCTTATAATATGAACCCACAGAATATTATATTCATAAAGTAGCAAAAAGTATCCTAAGAACTAAGACAACATGAGAATGGAGAAAGGAGGTTTCCCAATAGGGATGACTGCAATTACTGTACAGAGAATAGGCAAGAGGGGGGATATAATTTACTTGAGAAAACTGGCAAGGGCATCAGGGTATTGGGAGCAACTACCTAAAGCGGGATAGGTACTAGAATGGAAAGAAACAAAGACGGCATTTGGGCTAAAGGCTAGAGACTGCCTCCTCTATCAGGGATTGATACATGTGTGCAGACAAAGAGAAAGGGATGGGGGAAACATAACTGAAAGACACGCTATGATAGAGTTAATTGAATCTAGAACAGAAGCTGCTGTTAAAAAAGGGATAATTAGTAGGGCATATAAAATACCGCACAATAACCACAGGAATCAGAGAAGGTTAGAAAAGACTGGGAAGAGAGATATGGGATAACCAGTTCACAAGGAAACAATGAGTGGACATTAAGTATGGCTCGCAAGTATGCAAAAAAGTTTAGAAGATTTAGGATTATTTTTGCTTGGAGGTGTTTACATAAATATGTTTAAAACCCCAAGGAGAGTCCTAAGAATCTTTCCTTAGATAGATGGCAAAGGCTGGAGGTGTGAAGGGGAAGAAAGAGGTAACTGGGAACATATGTTTTGGGACTGTAATGAGTGTAATGAGTACTGTCAGAAATACTTGGTGAGCAAATGGATTTAGTTATGGGAATCATTTTTTTGAGCTGGGATACAGAATCAGAATTGCTTAGACATAGTAAGGTTTTGTTAAGTTTAATTCTAGTGGCTGCCAGAAAAGCAATTACTTTAAAAGAGAAATCAACGTCTAAATCAGCTGTATGTAAAGTACTGAATATTGTAACAGAGAGAAAAGAACTGGAAGTAGAATGTTTAGAAAAGGGTAGGAACAAATCACACACACAAAATGGAAACCGTGGGAACAATACATGCAGAATAATGTTTTGGAGGAGGAGTGAGGTCTAAGGAAAGCAGGAATTAATCAATTGATGAGAAATATACAAAATATACATGATGTATAATGTTTGCAACTGGGAATACGGTCATATGGTTTGTTTTCTTTTATATAAATGTATGTTTGCCTATGTCTTAAGAGTGAATTCAATAAACTTCTTAAAAAAATAAATAAAAAAAAAGAATCATTTCCCTTTGTTACAATATTTTCTTCTCCTTCTTATTCCCATTGGTCTTCCAGCAACTGCTATGTACCTTAAAAAAAGTTTCTGCCTGCTTGGGGTATACAAATTCATAATCAAACACTTACATGCAAAACTCCTAAACCTTCTGGAGTTTGCTGTATACTTGGAATCCATACAGATGTCCACCTACTGTTACTTCATACATTTATACTGCCTTTCCATTCTCTCTCTCTTCCCAATCTTCTCTATCATTGTCTGAGTGATTCTTATAGCGGTCACACAATATTTTATATGCCCCACTAATTATTCAGTTTTTAACAGCTGTTCTAGACTCAATTACAACTCAACTAGAGATGGTCTTTCACTTGGCACTCTCCTATCCCTTTCCCTATTACTCTGCTATCAATCTGTGGTAGGGAAAGCAGTCTTGAACCTGCAGACCAAACTTCCACTTGACCTCATCCATCTCTGTAACCTTTCCCTCCATAGTTATTTGCTCCCAATAACTGTTCCTTTGCTAAATTTCTCCAATAAATTCCAGCACCCTGTTTTTTATGTCCTTACTTGTAGTCATCTCTATTTCTAAGGCTTCCTTTCTCCATTCCTGTGTTGGTTTAGTTCTTAGAATGATGTCTACTACTTTATAATATATTCTGTCACCTTTTATGACTATCAGTAAAGTACAGTGTATTATCTGACTTTATGATTAGAAACACAGGTCTTAAAACCTATTTGATGTCCATAGAAATGATGGTGCCAGCAAAATATCCCAAACATCAAAGCAAAAAACATCCAAAACATGGCATGTTTACAGCTAGTGGTGTTTGGTTTTATTGACCTGAATGTATCCAAGAAGACTTAAAAAGCAAAGTGTCATGGGCATTCAGAAGCCATGTAGGTGAAATACAGGCATAACCTTAAGGAATCATTTGCATATATCCCACAGGCCTTCACTACAGGGGATTTAAGACTCTAGTTTGGCCAAGTCTTTTTTGCAGTTTTTTACTGTATGGTTTGTCTGTGCAATCTTTTTAGCCTTAGCTTGGATGTTGTTTGAGATATCTAACCATGACTGTACTACCTACCACAGAAGGAAATTTCCATTTTTCACTTTCTAAAATTTTCTGTGCCAAAACAAAACACTTTATTATCTGCATTCTCTACTTAGCACCATGATAGTGGCATGCTGAAATTCTGGAAATAAACTAATAAAATCTTTCATGCAGTGTTTCATCTGAAGAATACATATTCACAAAGCTGACAATTCTCAATATTTATTGGCTTCTTACTGAAATTTTGGCACTCAAAGTGCTGAGTGCTGACATGCCAGAAAAAAAAATAAAAAATAAAACACCCAAAAATCCCTGAGAAGGGTGAATCTCGATCATTGGTCTTTCTTCTTTAAACTTATGGCCTCCCACCCCACCAAACTTACATATACTAACTTCAAGATCACCATACCTCTAAGAAAAGGGAATAGTCTGGGAAATGGCCATCTCAGACTTAGTGCAGGCAAGTCCATTCTTTTAGCTATTCATTCTCTCTGTTTCAGGCCTTGCTCTAGCAGGTCCCAACATTTGAAATGGTTATCAAATTTCTTTCCCTTGTTTACCGTATGATAATGTGATTATAACTCTTGACAAATGTGAAAGGCAAATATGTTTTTTGAACAGAATGCGATTTGTCATTGCATTTTGAATTCATGCAACGTGTCACCTCTGAGCAAAGGAACTATCCATACCCAATAAGCATCACTACAGAATCAATATGCTTAAGTACTAGAGTAAAACTACTGACTTAGCCAGTATAAGTGATTTTCTCCCAGAAATTACAATAAGTGTATGTTTTCATACTATGACAGCGATAACTTTTTTCCTGATCTAATCCAAAATGCATTTTCCACCGTAAAAAAACAATTCTGCTCTCACTTTTCAAAATCACCCTGTCTGTCCTTTATTACATTTTCTACCTTTGTTTTATGAAATGGCATCACAAAGGCATAATACTTATGCTGCAGGGTAAAATTAATGAAAATGACAAAGTTATGTTGCTACATTTAAACAGATGAAAGTAGCTACACTCCAACTCTAGCATTTTATGCAATTTCTCTTATAATGTACAATACAGTCATTTCTTCAAAGCACTTCACAGGAATGGATACCTCTAAGTTTTCAGAATCAGTGGAGATTTTAAAATCGTCAGTCACAGAAAATATTTCACTCTTCCACTGTAAAATGATCTTATTCAAAGGCAAACATTGCTTCTGGATGCAGTCAAAATGGCATTGTAAAAATTACATAGTGAAGTTCTGAGGGAAAACTTCCAAACTGATGTCACTGCCATTCATTAGATGAATACAGCATTGCGACTTTATCAATTTACTATAACTCTCCCCCTTCTACTAAATAACTACTTCTTCACAGATGATTATAAATGCTGTAACTGTCACCTGGCATACTAGAGCCAAGCACTTTATTTGCACCCCAGAAACAGGTATTTTTTTCTTTCACTACAAAATCGTTATTTGTAAAGTAAGCAAAACTTTCTTTGTATGAAGTCAAAGTAATATCAAAGTCCACACAAAGTCTACAGAGAACCATTCAATACATACATATTCAGGGTGTTGTAACTGCTCTGCAAAATATAGCCTCATACCTCCTGTCAGTTTTCAAAATTTTTACCCAGACACTTAATATGATTCAATTTCTTCTAACCATGTCAGCAAAATAAGCTCTACCACTGCATGTTAGATATAGATAGCAAAGCTTTTTTGGCATCATAATATAATTTCTATATAAATTTTCCTTCCCTTATAAGGCTGAAAAAAATTCATCATGTGACTGTTTCACTCTAAAGTAACAATACAGTAATTTCTTCACAGCATGAAATGACCACAATGCCGGTTCCAAACTAAAAGCAGATTTTATATTTGCTACACATCAGTTTTCCGATGAAAGCATACATATTTTTTATAACTCAGTTTAAAGTGGCCATAAAATGAACATTTCAGTAACTTGAATGAAATCTGCCAAAAACCATCATAGCTTAGAAATAAAGGACAACTTTATACCATATCATATTATCTGCATGAGGACCCTCCTTGATGAGACCAGTGACTGGGCTAAATACTTTCTACATTCAGAATTTGATAAATTTTCCCCAGAAGTTCCCATATTTGGGAATAGCCATGTAGAAAACAGACTATGCTACTGTAATATCACATAGCAGCTATATAAGCTTGTTCATCCCCCCCTCACCTACAAGTTCACCTCCATTCACTAACAAACATCATTATGCAAATTGAGACCAGTGACGCTGACATGGAGAGATAAGTCACTGACTACAGCCCAGGTGATCAGATTTTGACAAGCAGCTCAGGTGACAGGGAGAGTGGATTGACCCACACTTGGAAGAACGAGTGAAACCAGCATAACACACCATCAATATTTCTTAGAGAAGTAATGGTGATACATAGAAGCAGCCAGGGTAAGTCAATACACATCAAGTGACTGGTGGGTGGCCATAAAAGCATGAGGAGGAAGTGCACACTGACAAGTGGGTGGGCAACATGGGCTACCTTAGTGATGTGGTTCACATTTTTGCTCTAAATTATTCAACTGTTCTCTTTGCTGGAATGCCAGTGAGACCATGGCTGCCTGAACAATCCTCCCTGCAACAGCTTTCATCTCAGCTCCTTGTGGAATCCCCAAAGCAAATGAAAGAATGGGCACTGTCTGATTGAGGAGAGGCTTGATGGTTGATATGAATAGGGGAAAAATGTATAGGAAAAAAAAACATTTGTAAGTTAAGGAACAATAACTGATCAGGCCCTCCCCAATTGTTAACCAGATATTTGCTTGTATATAAATGCCTGATCTACAGGGAAATCCAACAGGGGAGGCTGGCCAGCTGCAAGGGCGTACTGAGAGTATACTCTCATGATCAGTCAAGGATTGTGTTCTAGTGGATAACTGAAGGACTATTCTTACATGCCCTATTGTTGGGTTAAATCCCAAGTAGCAAATCACCAGGGTGGCTGCAAGAGAATACTGCACCAGAACAATTCTCAGCTATCCTTTATTACAGTTTCACTAAGACAGGCTGGAGTCCCACAGTCATGACAGAGATAACACATGAAGAAATGTGCAGAACAAATGACTGTGGTGTCAGTGTTTACACTGAAAAGCTGTAAAGCAAGCACAGGAGACAGCAACTCCTGGAGTAGACTACACTTTGCAGCAGAGGTCAGTGCATGTAGCCGTCCAATAGTGGAAGAGGACACTGTTCATCTATTAAACAGTGGGCAACTGTTAGCCCTTGGTTTCATGAAGTTAGGCAGATAAACTACAAGTCCACGTAACTAAACCAGCACAACTAATTTACAATGCACAAGTTGGTTTTACATAGTCTGGGAATACATCATCCAAATTTTGGGCAATGTAAAGAAAAATGAAAAGAATAACTATCACAGGGCTCAAAACAACCTTCTAAGGTGAAGCTGGATTGACTGAGGGAAGCCTACTCCAGGAAATATCAAGAGAGTCCTGATTCCTGCTGGTCTGATAGTATGGGATCCTTTTCACAAAGGCAGAGCTACTAAAAAGGGTGTGTTAACTACAGTCAAGGAAGTCTGCCAAAATGAACTCCATGTCCTTTTGAAGAGGGTATGTTCTTTAAATGGAAATTAAGCAGATACACTCCAGAAGGAACTGAAAAGCCAAATAAGTATCAAAGTCCTGCCCAACACTATACTAAGAAAGATAAGACCACCATAACGCACAACCTCACATTCTACTGAAAGTTGAAGAAACTGTGCAGATATCCAAATATAGTAGCAAATGGTAATGCTTCACTGAAACTATGAAGTAGTTCTACCTTGTGGCCCCAATGAAATGCTTCAAAACAGATTCAAGTGTCTTGTATCAGCTGTCAAATTAGTGGAGATGTTTTTTTTGGTTAACTTTTTGTTGCCTTATTTCATTTTAATGAAGAAAAAGGTTTGCTGGACTATCATATTAACATTGTTGTTTTTATTACAGTTGTTTGCAAGTCTCATGATTTAATAAGATTAATCCAATATTCTATTTCAGCTTTTTGTATTTATTTATTCAATTTACCATTGCAGTCTTGAGCTCTTTACAGCTCCGTGATATAATTAACACAATGTTTCCCGGTAGAATGTCATTTTTTTCTCCTTTTGCCTTTTGGTTTGTGATGAGTTAAGTCACAAGCCATACAGAGCATTGAAATGTCTTATACAGAACTTGCATATGTAAGGAACAAATAGGAAGTGCATCTCAAACTTTCACCTAACTACAAGCAACTCGGAAGAAATATTGAAATTAAGATAAAGCGATGTCATTCTAAAACACAGAAGGAAACTTTAGATGACTTTTTTCATGTTATGCATATCTCCTTTTATTTCATTTTGCTATTGTGTCTAGCTTACTTTTAGTGGAGGTTCATTATATTAAATCTACTTGTTAAATGAAGGTCAGTGACTAAGTGACTGTATAGATTAAGGAAGGATTACTTGTCCTTACAAATATGTGATATTTAAATGTTACTTGTCACTTGCAGTTTATGGGGTTTTTTTGGTAGATCAAGGTAGATTTCAGTCAGGGAATGGTGCTACTACATGCAGGTGTTGTTTCTTTGTCAGACGGTGCACACTGATAAGAAACGTGTTGGTCTATTGCCTTTCTGCATGAACTAGAGTGATGTTTGCAAACTAAGTCTGATCCGTAGGTTCTGTCATCATTGTTTTGGCTTTGCTTTAGATTTCATGAGGGGGCAAGGTGAGAAGTATGAGAGGGTGTGTTCTGTCCATAGTGTGTGTTTTCATTTGAACAGCAACTTGGGAATGTTGAACAGCACTGTTCAATGGATTGCACTTGTCCAGTGGTACATTTTAACACATTGGTGTATGTAGGTAGGAGTCTTTGCTGCTGTGGGTGCTTGACCCAGGCGTCTTGGGTTGATGTATCTATTTTCTGACTCCTGCAACATTTTCTGCTGCTTCTGGTTGAGGGGAGCAGCTTATGCACATTGGCTTCTTTTCTTAGCTCTGTGGATATATGAATGATGGTTCTTCTGCTGAGGAACAGCAAGTGCTGTGTCAGGTATGGGGTTGATGTCTGAGTTGTGATTGTTCTAGCTTTCTGCCTACATTACAGTGTTGTAATTGACGGCTCCTGCTGCAGCTTCTTACTGTGCTATGGGTAGCCAGCGGCTTCATCAGCAGGGTGGAGGCACATTGCTCATTTCGTTTGTGGGGAGGGTTTGTCCTTTGTCCTATCAGGCTGAGCAGTGCTAATGTTTTGTTGTATCTGGAGGGGAAGAGTTGAAGAGATGTGAAACTTGCTGTATGACATATCTCTATTGTAGCCCAGTACACCAAGAGCTTTCCGATTAACAGGTATTAAGTCTTGCTACCATTTACTAAAAGGGAATTCCAGTCCAAACATCCACCCATTATTTCTCGCAAGGTATTTAAGTGTGGTACTGTTTCAGGATATACACATTTTTTCTTTAAATATCTGAAATATGAAAAAAGAATTACTGCAATTTACCTATAGGATAAGGCAACGATTAAAAGTGCTGTTTAACAAGGATTTATTTGCATTACTTATTTTTTTTCCAGTTCTACATAGGTAATAAATACTTGATAACCCACTGTACAGAGTAGTCTGGTATAAATGATCATTAGAGTGAATATACCATGGAATATTGTGGAAGGCTGTACTTGACAACTAGAAATGAGTAATTCTGTATAGTTAAAAGGAAAGCAGTAGCATATGCTTCTCTAGTAACCAAATCTTGATGAAGAGCTCGAGAGATTGTGAATAAGTATATCATGCCACAGGGAACAGGAACTGCCAGCACAAGCACTAATATCTTTTTTTTTTGGTCCTTCTTTATGTGCCTTTCCCCTAATCCACATAACTATCTTGCTGTTCTTGGCTGCTGCCACAGTATCATAACATCTCCAGTACTATTCCCCATGGCTGAGACCATACACCAGTGGCAAGATGGGCAGGTGAAGTGAATTATCATGCAACCTTATTCTGCATTTTAGGCGTTTTTTTATACACTAACTGTGTGACATATCTCTTAACCTTTTGGCGTAGGTAAGCTTGACAAAGCCATGAATAATGACAGGGAGAGGGGACAAAGGTCCTAAAACAGGGATGCTTTTGAAATATTGTTTTGCAAACATGGGGGGTTAATGGGGTGATTGGTTTTGCATTCACATTGACTTTCAGAGAGTATGAAGTCTGAAACTCAAAGATCCATCATTATTCTCTACTTTCAATCCCCAATATTTTGCCAGAGAGCCAAGATTTTATGAGTAATATATGAGGAGTATGAGGTAAAGGTCCAGGCATTCTGCAAAGGTCTGAACAGCTGAGTGGTAGGTTGGATGCGGTTACTGATCTTCACTTGAGGTATACTGGGTGGAGATACTGACCTCACACTTGTCAACACTAATTAGTGTTTTGGCATGGGTCATAGGGCACAGCTAACAGTAGTCTGCCTCACAAATATGGCACCCTCTACATAAGTAGAAGTGTTGTTACTTAATATTTTAATTTTTTTTGTAACCAGGTAATTGAACTTGTTTAAAGACCATTTTCAGCTACAACTCTGGCTGGACAAAATAAGCAAGCGACAAAGGGGCATGATCATCTAAAATGCAAGTACAGAAAAGCTTGGCCAATATAACACAATTTTTCTCCCCCTTTAATGTTTTATGCTCTATAGTGGGATAAACATTTGTATATAGTGTGGCTCCAGCTTCCGGCTCTTACAGACAGGAACATATGTTACATTTTTTTCTTTTCTTTAAGAAGATATTAGCACCTCACTTACAATGACACTGACTTCTAGTCACGGTTGTATGCTTCTAACTTTATAACACATGATGACTCTAGTTCTTCTTTTCTTTAATGATAATGCAACATATTTTTAGAAATGTTTACATAAAAAGAAATGTTGGTAAATATGCTGACTCACGCTTTTAGACTTCCCAAATTTGCTCAGTGTAAATGATGAGCTTATTATATTTGACATTTTTATATGCTGAATAATCCATTAACAAGTGGTAGAGGAAGGTAGACTGTTTGTTGGGTGGTTGATTTGATTAGTGAATGCGGCTCAGGTTAGGAGTATTTAACTCCATGGAGAGGTTGTACAGTTGCAGATCTTTAGTCTTAATTTATTTTGATTATTTGTGTTCTTTTTTTATGTCTACTGCTTATAGAGTTTTGATTTTTTTAACTGCCTTGTCTACGACTGATCATATGTTTACCAAGATTCACATCAGTGCTGATGGAGTGATGTTTTGTCTATATATACAAAACAAATTAATGGTCAAATTTTATGCAAGTTTCTTCAATAAACAACATGTTTCTTCTTAAATGTATTTCTATTAATATCAGTGGTCTGAATAATGGTTGTAAGAAGGGAAGTTTACATAAATACTTGAAACTACACAATTCCCAATGTTTGGCTGAGGACATAGATAAAACGTAACACTAGTCATTACTCTGTGTTATCTAGTTCTCACAATTCCCAAAAGAAAAGAGTAACAGCTATTTTATGGAATAATTCCTTACCTATTACCAGAATTATTGATACATATAAAGACGAGAAGGGTATGTTTTTGTTCTGTTACATTACTAATTAACAGCAAGATACTTACTCTTATAAATATCTACTGGATTCCAGGAACTGGGGCTAACACTGTGAAACAACATTTAAATCAGAGTGTACAAGTATCTAAATGAAACATTATTCTGGTGGGGGATTTTAATTCTATTTTAACAGATACTGTAAAAGGAGAATTTTTTTCTTCAGCCAAAAATTTGAAAGATTTCACTGACACATATTAGAGATATTAATTACTTTTTTTTATCTAGAATCTCTTTTTCACACATTTTTCACATAGGCATGGCACACATTCCAGAATCAAGAGTATATGTTTCAAATGAGTTGGTTAATAGTTTGAGTAAGGTTAAAGTAATTTCACGTTCCCTCTCAGACCATAATTTTATATCCTTTGATCTACTAATCAGTACAAATTACTATGTACAGATTAACAGAATCCCTGCCTACATAACCACACTAAAAGATTTGAAAGATGTTCTTACTTCAGAAATTCAAAGTTTCATTAAGTTTAACAGTACCTTTGATACTTCTGAGATATACAAATGGGATGCACTAAAAGCTTACTTATATGGGGGAATTACTAATTGGTATGCCAAGAAAAAAAAGCAATGGGACAAAGAATTAATTGAGATATAAAACAAACTTGATAATTTAAAATTACTCAACCAAATGGATAAAAATAATAAAAAAGTAGTAGAAATGAATGTGTTAAGCAGTAAATATTTAGAAATTTTAAATCACAAGACTATGATTAACTTAGAGATGTTTAAATTGATAAATTTTTCTGTTAACCCAAAGTCATTAAACAATTTAGCTAATAAGACCAAGAGACTTAGTAAACAATCATATCAAAGAGATCTACTCTACTTAAAAAAAAGAAAAATGTTACAGATCTAGCAGATATACTAGTAGAATTCAGAGAATACTTTAATAAAATTAATCAGAAACCAAGTACAATAAATAGACTCTAAGGAAGTAGTTAGATCCTTTATTAAAAATATACTAAAAATAATCAAAATTACAAGTCTAATCTTTAGACAAAAAAATTTCAATGGCTGAAATTCAGAATCAAATTCATATTTTAAAACCAAATAAAGCTCCAGGCAATGACGGAATTATTCCTGAAATTTACAAAATAATTTCCAAAGAAGCTCTAAGTTTGTTACAGAATGTTTTTTTCTATATGCCAAGACCTGGCCAGTATTCTGACTTCTTGGAAATATAATTTCCCCTATACTAAAGGCTAATAAGGACCCTACTAAATGTTCCTCCTACAGACCAATCTCTCTTTTAAATGTTGATTACAAAATGTTTATGTCTATTTATGCTGATAGGTTAAAGAAATTCCTTCCAGCTTTGGTTGATGAAGCCTAAGCAGGTTTTATTTTAAACAGGAAAACATAGGACAATATTAAGAGAGTATTAACCACAACTGATTCTGCTAAGATCTTAAATGAGAATTTAACTCTAATTAGCTTGGATACAAAATGTGCTTTTGATTCTGTTAACTGGGATTATCTTTTTTTTATTTTGGAAGAATTAAATTTCTCTAACAACTTTATACAACTTATCAATAACTTTTATAGAGGATGTCAAGCTTATATCAAAATACGTACTTACACCTCCCAAAACATACAAATACTCAAAGGGACTAAGCAGAGATATCCTTTACTTTTTTACTCTTGTAATGGAGCCATTAGCTAATTTGATAAGGACAAATTCAGATATCAAGGGCTTTAAATTAAGTCATGATGTGACCTTTAAAATCCAACTGTACGTAGATGACATTCTTCTTACTACTAAAGGAAATAATGCTGCTTTCTCTCTGCTGTTTTTGAGAGTATGAAAATTTTCCAAAGCAAATCAGGTTTATTCTTTAATGATAGTAAAACAAGAATACTTCCTATTTACTCCAATATTAATAGCCTAGACGAGAAGTTTACTAAATATTTAGTACAAACAGTCAAATTAACATATCTGGGAATTGTCTTATCTAAAAACAAAGATATAATAGACATTAACTATAACAATAGTTTACACTCTATAAAGAAGCTTATAAATAAATGGAATAAGCATTCTTTTACAATGGAAGAGAGGCTTTCTATTATTAAAATAATACTACCAAAAATACTATATATTGTACAATCATTATCCTTACCCTCTACATCATACATAAAATAATTCATTTCAGTGATTTCTGTGGTTCCCAAATAAACTTGGAGTAGCACCAGCTCACCATCTGAAAGACTGGTCTAGCGGTAGAATTGGTTTGGCAGATCTGGAACTATATTTAAATCTTCGCTGTGATTACAACTATTTCTCTGTTAGTAGATAAACATTATACAGCCAAGTGTAAGAGATTCCAAGAAATTCTTTGTGTAAATACCACTAACATATCTAATTCTAAAACTGTTCATACTAAATAATCCATTAATTTGGGTACTAAAGGACCACCTTACTACATATAAGTTTCAAACACATATTTCACACTATATGTTACTTATACTGAAGACATTTAGAAACTTTATTTATAAAAATCCAGATTATAAAGCCTGGACTTTTCTTCTTTTCCCCATTGCTTTTACACAAGGTAATATGTGTTTTCTAAATACTGCAAAGATGATGGCATTTAAGGAAAAAAACTCATTTACTGGTTTCAACTGTTGACCAATGACAAACTGAATTCTGTTGATTAATTGCTAAATATGAATTAATTAATGATCTATAGTTGGAAATACAAGCCTGCAGACAGTTTGTGCTTAGCAAAATTGATCCAATATAATCAAGTACAAAAATGTCTGACCCTAAATTATTAAACCTTTTGGCTTTGTTTATACAGCATAAATTACTGAATAATGGCAAACTCTCACAAATATATAAAATAATTAGAAATGAAACCAAAAATCATCTGGGGAATTACTGGAACTAGCAATGATAAGAAACTAATATTGGAATCATCCAAATTGATTACGGCCTCAATTAGACGGAGATCGTTTGCTTGGAAATTTGTGTATAGGTTCTACACCTCACATAATGGAGAAAATTAGTAAGAAAGAAATTCTGTGTTGGAAATGTAAAATAAAGACAAATGTGACTGGTCTCATGTTTTTTAATTGTGTAATTCTTAAATCATGTTTGGACAACATTAACCTCTTTCTCCAGGCTTTATTTTCAGATAAGTTTGCCTTATCCAGATCTTTGCTTCTTTTCAATACACCAGTTCCTGTCTGTGTAAAAAAATAAATAAATAAATAAATATCTTTTGCTATGGTCCATCATAACTGTTGCTAGAAAGGTTATAACTAGAAATTGGAAGCCAGAGACTCCCCCCTTTCAGAATTCAAAACTATTATGAATGAAGTATCTCATTTGGAATCATTAACCATTAAATCTAGATTCATCAGAATAAATTCATTGTATAACATTTAGTATAAGCTAAAAGACTTACTAGACAAATAGTTATCAAAACTTCAAAAATAATTCATATGCTTTAAAGACTTGTATAATTTTTAATTAGTGGATACCTTTGTAAATACTTTAGTTGTATGTTTCTGGTTTCTTGTATTACAATTGAATTTTTATTTTGTATTTAATGTCAATGATTATTAATATGTGAAAACCCAATAAAATTATTTAAAAAAATAGTGGAGTTGGCTGTCAGCAAAAAACTGAGGAGATATGATTGGTTAAGACCAGGAAAAGTTTCCTTACCACCATACAGTTAGCCTGAAGTCCCACCCAAGTCAGCCCACCAATGGTGCTAGCATGAGAGTGAAATTATTCACTGCTTTCTCTAAAGAGATGTACAATCTGGGGCAGTAATGAGAAGATATGCTGAAGGATCTCAGGTCCAGGAAGGTGAGCGACAATATCAAGTCCCTCTTACTTCCTGTACCAAACAGGAGAAGGGACTACTCAAGTTACCTAGCGGAAGACGACTCCATCTTTGAAGTGACCATTTGGGGTGACTTTGTTTGACATGAGTTCTGAAACCACAGTTCCAAAATACCACTGTCACAGCAACTCAGATCAGCTGGCATGTTCTCATCCACAGGAATGTGACATGCTGAATCTCAACATTGTGGCTAGAGGGCCAGATGAGTAACCACTCAGTGGTGCCCCTTGTTTGATAAGGTACAACACAGAATGGACTGCCATGACAAGCAAAAACAGGGGAGAGACCCAGGAAGATGCTAGACTCTTATCTCCAAATGATCAGGAACAGACTTTGGGGAGGACTTACAAGATGGCTGCACTGTGATCAACAGCTTAATTTTAGCTCTCCAAGTATGAAAACAGAAAGAGCGACAAGGGAGCCACTGAATTTCTCAATCCATGTAAAATACAGTTACTGGTTAATATGTGCACTGCCTAGATGCCATCAAAACAGAAATTTGGAGAACTTGAAAAAAAATAAAACAGAAAAGGTGAAGAGGAAACACTGTCTGGGAAGAATCCTGTAACTGTTCAGCAAAAAATCCTGTAACTGTTCAGCAAAAGGTAGCTCAAGCGTCAGCTTTGGTTCAAGAGATGGCTTCCAGTAATTTAGAGAAAAAATAAATCAAATGCACTCAGAGGGGAGTAAAATAAATGAAACACTGAACTAATAAATCAACACAAATAACAAAAGGCTGGAAGAAATTGCAGAAGCTGTAACAAGTTATACATAGGAACTTAAACTGCAAAAAAAATCATTGCCTGAAATAAAGAAAAGGCTGGCTGAGTATAAGGATTCTCAAGAATTAGAGATTTTCTGTTGTACTAGAGAAACTTGAAGTAACAAAATATCAGTTTTATGAAAGCACAAATAAGCAAATGTACTGGTGTCCCACAGAAGATTTGTTAATTGGCAGGGCACATCAAGTGTAAACTCCAAACCTGGCCATGAGTATGCAACCACAACTTATATTAATAAAGATGCACTCATACCAGCAGAAAGAGATGACCCGGACAAAAACTGTGACGGGAAAAGTATTAAAAATTGGAGAAGGTAGTGTGTGTGTGTGTGTGTGTGTGTGTGTGTGTGTGTGTGTGTGTGTGTGTGTGTGGAAAATAATTGCTTACTGTACATACCAAGCAGAAGAGAAGCAAATTTTATCCCAGCAATCAGGGAATTGTAAAGAGGCAGGCGTGAGATTAAAGCTGCTGTATCCAGCTGTCTTCAGAGTATTTTTTTTCCTGGAGAATTAAAGACATTTTTTGATGCAGAAGAGGTTAAAGAGGAAATGAAATTTATCCAACAAAAGGTCAGCAAGCAAGCAAGCAAGCAGAAGGGGAGTCTGCTTCTCATTCAAATCAGAGAGAAAGATGAAAGACATTAAAAATGCTAAGCTTCTTGCCTCTGCAAAGATATTAGCTTACTTGTTTCCCTATTAGCAAATGCTCTCAGTAAGATATAAGATGACTTTAGCTGAAGGCATCTGGCCAGGGAAGTTCCATACATTCTGTTCCAAGTGAAATTAACAAAAATTCCTTCATGCATCTGCAAATTTGTTAGCTATTTTTTCTCAGTGCTGGCTAATTTTAGAAGGGGACAAGATGTCTGCATGTGTGAGCAATTAATCTAGAGAGCTCTGAGCATTATTTGCCGAAAATTTGGAAATGCAAAATTTAATGGTACAATGGCAAGCAGTTCAGTAAAAAAAAGTTTGAAATTATGGGACATAAAAAGGACACAGTAGCCACCCCCAGCAGCCTTAATACTTTAATGCATTTAATTGTGATTTATTTAAAGGTAGCCAGTGACTTTTTCTGTGGGGCTAGAAGTTAACATTTTCTGAAAGCATACAAAATGTTTTTCACATCTGTGAAAGAAAAGAAAGAGCAGAAAACTGATGTGAGAGGGAACATGGGCTGTAACATGTATTTTAGCATGAGAATCCTTAATTTTAGATTAGGTTATGCCTTAAAGGTGCAGCTGTCAATTTGGGACAGTTGCTTCTATCTGGAGAGTTCAACTTCAGTTCTTGAAAATGTACATAGTTTTGTATGTTTATTCTAAGTTAATAAGGGACGGGTGATGTTTGGAAATCTATTTAGTTTTTAGTTTGAGGGTTTGCATTAGGGCAAAAGACTTGAAAATATGACAGATTTAAATGGGGATGAGAAGAAACAACTGGATAAAAGACCAGCTTGCCAAACAATATTCCGTGCATGTAAGGTAAAAGCTGGAAATAGTTGTGTCTTTCGGCTTTTCCCGGTTAGGGGTCACCACAGAGGAACTCCGGTCTGCTAATGATTGGCAGTATATTTTTATGTGCCGAGTTGCCGGCCCTAACGCACAACCTTAAGCGAAGGTACGTCCATTCACGCATGTCTCCATACAGAAGACACACTGGCTGAGAATCGAACAGGACAACATCTTACAGATAATCTGAGGGGTTCACAAGGAGCAGAAGGGCTCATTGTCTTTGCCAATCCCAAAGACAAGGGTCTCACACCCTCGTCCTGCTTCTAGTTCAAGGGGGGGGGAAGCCATCCATCAGCTCACAACACAAACACAAAAGTCGGTTACACAGTTACACAAGTAAGGTAGGTTTCATCATTGGACCTATTTGTGACTGTGTGTATGAGGAAGGCAGAGTGCCTTTTGCTGGAAGTGGGAAAAACATTCCATTCTTCAATAACACAACAGACATTCCACTGCATGTATAAAGTTAGACAATACCTAACAAGACAGCTGGAATGCGGTGGAGAATTAAGAATTTTGAAATCACTTTTAGATTGATAATCAAGAAAATGAGAAAGTATGAAGCAATCTGCAACCACTAGTACTACAGAAAACACGCAACGCAAGTCATAACAACCAGTTTGTGAATACATTACAAAATATATGGAGTTGTTTTCCAGAATTTAATGAGTGATCCATATCTCTTCTAGTAACTCCTTCCTCAAAGCAGTAGAGGAGAGTCTCTCAGTTGTGAGACTGTTCATTTTCTGTATAAAAATACAATGTATTTCCAACAAAGACTACATGGCAGGCATAATATGTGCACTGCAAATAATTTATAGTACTAGTGATAAAAGTGACCACTGCTAGTGGGCACTTTACAATCACAACCTTTCTGAAAACTGTGCATTTTAAACAAAAATGTTAGTAAAAATTTGACAGTCTACACTGATTTATTCTAAATAAAACAAACTAACATAGAAAACGCATTAAACCAATAATCCACATAAAAACATAAGCTAATAAATATCATTTGACGCTGTACAAAACCTCTCTACATGTATAGCCATTCTGGTTCTAAAAGTATTACAAAATAAACCAATTCACCTGCAACTAAACCCATAATTTCATAAGTGATCCTACATCCTTCTTCAGAAACATTTGCTTTTGCTCTCATTAAAATCTTTTCAGCTAGCCAACAAATAAAATAAATGCATTTTTTCTAAATAATTAATCCAACTTGCACCTAAAGAGTTAAAAAGTAAATGATACTCTCAGTTCTTATCACAGATGCTCTTTATTAATGATATTACTAGTTTCCAACTGCATTCCTTGTCAGGTGAAAAACGTTTCATAATTGAACATTTATAAAACCAAGCCCGAGGCTGTCAAAGAGGTCATTGTTAATTGTTGCAGTCTATGTTAAAAGAGCTCTGTTCATCCAGAAGTCCAGAAGAAATCATTTTTGCAGTCTATGTTGGAGGAACTCCTTTCACCCACTAACAACTAACTACTAACAACTCTGATGCTACATGTTCAAAGCAAAACACTGAAGTAAAGTTAGCATGAGCTAATATACAATTTAACATGTAATGCTGTTCAGCTCAGTTATAATGGTTTAAAGATTTTTTTTGTTCCCCACTGCATCATTCTTCAGCACTCTTCCCAGTGTCTCACATCCATTGCCAGGTCTACCAGTCCCCTGCTAACATCCCAGACTTTTTCCAATGGGGATTGGTCTGGTGCAAACCTAAGAGCATCCTGAGGTTCTGTCTGACTTGCATCTGCAAGGGGATTAGGGTCTTTATGAACTACCCCATTTTTCTCTGCACCTTCATTCTTTGACCATCATCTGAGGGATACTCCTTTCTTTGGACCACACCTCCCTTCAGGGAGGGTCATCAATGAGTGCCCACCTATCCCTCCCTGCCAGCACCCGAGATGCATGAGACTGTAACTGAACCCAGGTTACCTGGATTGAGGTTAGAGTATTATCCTTATATAACATGGCACTATGTAGTTTAAAGTGTAGAAGTGGGTATATTTTTGAAGCTGTAATTTCTCTCTTCAATCAATATAAGATGATGCAAAACATTTTACAACATGGAAGTACTTCCAGTATCAGACAGTACGTTTGCTAATTTGACATGGGATTCATGCTAACTTTTTTTTGTTTGGAGGGGTAAGAGACAAACACCCATGCTGTCTCCATATCAACTGATCTGCTAGAGGACCTTCTTTGATGGATCAGTTTGTGGTTTCATCTTCTTTGCCAAATAAAATTCAACAAACAGCTAAAAATCCTGCAATCAAGGATGTCCACATTACTGTACCAAAGCATGCAGCATGTTAGCTTACAGGATACATAAGCATGCGCATTATTTAAGATTGCCTGTTGAATCAGTGGCACTACACAACATCCTCCTTCAAATGATGAAATTAGCATTGAAGATTTGACACTTGTACAACTGCATATGAATTATACAAGTATATACTTGCCTGATATACCAGGAACTTCAAAAACTGAACTGAGTGAAAGAGATATTCATCCAGAGATGGATGAAGGGAGAGTACTGACTCATCAAGAAGGGTCCACTCAGTTTAACAAAGTCAGTAAGATTGTATCTCTGCTATATCAAAAACTGAGGGCCTTCCTTCATGGGTCATTAATTATGATGAATCCCTAAGCAGTATCCACCATGGTGGAAGAAGTAAGGACACAAGCAGAAGACAGTTTTAAATACTGTTCTCTCAAATGAGGCCTGAGTTCCAAAATCTCTCTCTCTACACAATAATGTCCGGTGGCTGTGCATTGAAGACCACATTTAGAGAGAAGTGCAACAGATGATTCTGAAGCAAGCACTAGTGTTGCCACTCCTACAGTGCAATGAACATTTGACTACATTTTTCAGCATATGGTTAGTCATCTGATTACAAAAGACAACGCATATGGCAATCCATGTGGAAGATGTTTGCCTGTAAACATAAGCCCCTTCTCTAGTTAAAGACAGATAAACACTGGAGCCAGCCTCCTAAATTCACTCATTCATTTTAACACCTGAAATGTTGTGGTGATTAGACAAGATGTGAAAGGTCCTCCCCACACCAGGATTTTAGCTTTGGAAGGAAAAATTAGGAAATTAAATGAGAAACGGGAGTTCATCTTGAGGAAAACCTTGCCTTTCTGAAAGACCAGATACAGCTCCATACACATAGGGGTCTGCAGCTCTGAAATCATAAGTTCACAGCTGATAGCCACCAGATTAAGTGTTTTCCAAGAAATGAACTTCAGCTCTTAAAGACAATAGGTTGAAATGATGGATAGAACCGTGCCAGTTATATCAATTTCACTCCATAGAAAAGAGGGGTTCATAACAGAGGAAGCAGGTGCAGAACTCCTCTAAGAAATTACTTCAGCTGGTGCAAGGCTAAAATTCTGCTGTCCAAAAACGATTTTCTGAGCTATGAGACAGAGATGGAATTGCCTAGACATATAGTAAGGCCTTGCTGAGTCTAATTATTATGGCTGCCAAAAATGCAATAACTAGAAAATGGAAATCAACATCTAAACCAACTTTAATAGAAGTAACAAAGATAAAACAACTGGAACTTGGATCTTTAGGAAAGGGTAGGAGTAAATTACACAGGAAAAAATGGGAAATATGGGACAACTACATGCAGAGGAGGAATGATGTTTAAAAGAAGGCAGGATCTGAATGAGCTATGCAATGGTTGACTGACAATGACTGAATATATTAAAAGTGATGTATAATGTTTGAAGCTACAGTTGTGTTGACACTGTTTGTAAGATATATTTTGCAACTCAGATTGTGCTGCTATGATTTATTTTCATTTATATAAATGTAAGATTGTCTGTGTCAGACTCACACATGATAATTTAATACAGCTGCTTCTTGTAATAAAAAAAAAACTCTGCTATCCACACGTGATGCACAGACAGCTGATATGTACCATGCCTACCGATCAACAAATGCCCATATCATATATGTCTTTTCAAACCCACCATCTCCCAGTAAAACCATTTTGCCTTATTTGCACTATACCTGTTCAAGAGTTTTCCGATGACATATGACAAGATGGGACAGCATACTGTTTTTTTTTTTTTTTGTGATAATTCACTGTATTTCAAAATAATATTAATCTACAAACTATTTATGCTAGATGGCAAATACTACTGGCAGCATTATATGACACCGTTTTGTGTATGGCACCATTTGTTCACCTGTAGGTTACACAGCTTTTATGAAATTAATGCATTTATAAAAATATAGGTAATAGTCAACTGCTTTACCCCAACAGCATTTATATCTCAGAACGTCTTCTCATTACCCAACATGTTTAATGTAATTTTTTATTAATCACTGTTTGAATACACCACCTCCTATATGACAAATCCAAACTGCTTTTGCATTATTAATGTAAACAAGCAATGTGTCATATTTTTTTCTAAACACTCCTTAACTCCAGCTCTGCACACTCCCATGCTGAGAGTTTCACTGTCATGTTTAGCAAATCATGTCAATTGGAAGATACCACCTTGCTGCCTTTGTTTTGTGTGTATACCTTTACCAGGACTTCAGGAATTAGACCTTGAAAACAGAGTACAGGGAATCCTCCTCTCCAGATGAGTACACTCTTACAGGATACACAACAGCTCTGATTTCCTCATGACTATACTCTTGTAGGAAGCAATAATTTTATAAGCTTACACAATAGAAAAATGTGGTCCGATATTTCTTCTTCTTTGCCAACTTTCCTTTCTTCCTGAGTGTAATACTACAATGTTGCTTTAACTGTCAACTTCTTGTATACAAGTCTCCAAATAAAATGCCAAATGTGTTCTGTTCATTTTCCACCTGTTTTTCCTCTGTTCATGGCCAGCCAAGGGCAAAGACCAACTAGTCAGCTGCCTAAGGGGCAGCTCTCTCTTCTCTGGTAGGGGCATTTTCAGGAAATTATTAGTTTATATATATATATATATATATATATATATATATATATACATATATATATTTTATAGTAAATAAATGCCACTCCTTACCAAATAAAAGAATAGTGCCCTACCAGAGCAGATAAACAGGTACCCTAGGAAGGATGTCCTGTAGATCTGAACATTTGATTTGCTGGCTTCCTGTCGGTTCCACCCATGACCTTGTCAATAATTGAGATCATGAGTATGACGGAGAAAGACATTAACAAATTCAAAGCTGTTGTAGTCTGGCATGAAAATAAAGCTCAGTGACAGCAGGAGGAAAGATTTCAATACTGTTAATGGCTGATAACCAGATCTTTTGGCTAGTTCTCATTTGTGCTTGATTTTGTTTAATATGTTTGCGCTGTCCCTTGACCTCATATATTTTTTTTATTTATTGGTAAACCTTTGAAGATTACAGTCAGTCAAAAAGCCAAACACTGGGATTCTGTGCCTTTTTTTGTTAAACAAGAAACATTTATATTGGATTATCACTTATGGCATAAGCAATCACACATTTATATAAATGAAAATAAACCATATTGACATATTTTCAGTTGCAAACATGCATCGCAAATAATCTTTTATACAGTCATTGTCATTTAACCATTATGTAAGCTCATTTAATGACTACACTTACACCTCATTCCTCCTCCAAAAAATATTCTGCATGTGTTGTTCCCACAATTCCCACTTTTTTCTGTGTAATTTACTCCTGCACTTATTTAAAGATTCCATTTCCAGTTTATTTTAAATCTCTGTTACTATATTCAATACTTCTAGTACGGTTGGTTTAGACTTTGCTTTTTTTGGCAGCCACTAGAATTAAACACAGCAAGGTCTTACTATGTCTAGGCAATTCTAATTTTATATCACAGCTCAAAAAATAATTTCCTTAGTTACACCAATTTGCTCACCCAGTATTTCTGACAGAGTAGTCTGCAGCGAATTCTTAAAGTCTGCCAAGTCATTACAATTCCAAAAAATGTGTTTTCAATTATTTCTTTCTTTTAAATCACACCTCCAACATTTGTAATCTACCCAAGGAAAAATTCTTTGGAGTCTGCTTAGGGTATAAAAATGCCTAAACACTTCCAAGTCAAAATCCTCAATCTTCTAGATTTTGCACATATGGAAGTCATACATATATCCTACCATTGTTTCTTTGTGAATTGCTTATCCTAACCTCCCTTCTCAATCCTTTCTAACCTACTCTGCTTCCTATGTTATCATGCAATAGTTTATATGCCTTACTAATTATTCTTTTTCAACAGCAGCTACTTTTCTAGAGTGCAGGTCTTTCACTTAGGATCCACTATTTCTCTTTGCTTATACTCATATCACTCCTTGATAGGGAAGGCAATCTCTAGCTTGCAATTCAAATGAATTTTTGGCCACCTCCCATTCCATTACCTTTCCCCTCTAATTATTTGCTCCCAATACCTTGGTTCCTTTGCTAGTTTTCTACAGTAAATTCCAGTTCCCTCTTGCCTGTTCTCTGCACCTATAATTGCAGTCATCCCTATCGACAGAACCTTCTTTCTCCATTCCCATGTTAGCTTAGTCCTTAAAAGACTTTCTGCCATTCTATTATAATAATCTGTATGGTTATTGCTATTCTTCTTAAGCATCTGCAGCCAAAACCCAGTCACTGCTTATTTCTTAAGCTTTCTCTCTGTTTCATCATCACTCCTTTCCACTTTGAATTATAGCTTTCAACTTGTGCTATATACAGTAGCCTTAACTGTGTGGCTGTGAAATACCCCTTCAATCAGGTAACCCCAATCCATCTTGTTCTATTGGAAGGATCAATTTATCCACCATGACTCTTGCACTCTTCCCCTTCCCAGATAAAATCCTTCAACTCTAAAATTTCTGTTCACAACTTCAGAAAATGTTTGTCGATGCAAAACCTGTTCTTCTGCTAAGTGAATTCAAGTGACATAAAAATGTTGGCCTATCTATGGGGTATATGATTAACTGATGCTTTTTGCTCATTATTTTGACTGAGGGATTACTGTGGTTTGAGAGAAGCAGCCTGGAATACTCAAAGTGTGGCTACTGTTTCCATGGAACAACGTTGATATACAAAATATGTCTGTCATTTTAGTTATAACTGCTGGAAGGTGGGGTTGACTCTTGTTGTTTACATAACTTTGATACTTACTACATCTGTTTTTATAGAACTAGTGCGCATTTGCAGGATTTCTGTGATTTATATCAAGCAACTTGCTACTGTTTCCATGGAATAGAGCGGAAATACAGTGCATAACATACTTTAAACACCCCACACCATTTTCACGTAGGTTTGGGCATGGCTTTGATGGTGAGAGAGGAATGCTTATGCACAAAAGGGCTGCCAGCCCCCCCACCCCGGTGTATATATAAAATTAACTGATATTACCACACTTTTACTATCCTTGTGATCCAACAGCCCCACCACAGGACTGCAATGTGCTTTAGTCTATTAACAACACTTAATGTGTTAGTAACACTTGACTAAATTGCATTTTGCCTCTGCACCTCCACCATTGGACCACTAGGAGCTTAAAACAACTGTTATTTACATACTTTTAAGAAACCTATGGTTCATTGTGTGGGGGGTGGATATAGTGTTGTATGGGCTGGCAACCCCCAGTGGACTTTATACCTCCTGTATTTACAGTAAAGTTGTGGAGGGTGTGAATGAGTAGAAGGGAAAGGCAGGGTTTAGTATTGTGCACCCTGTAGGCTTGTTCAAAGGTTTAAAGTAAATTTCACAAAATACAATATATTGTTATTTACAATAATTGTCTGGGGGAAATCTCCACAGAAAGCAACTAACCCTCTTAATTTCCCAGTTTAAGCAGTAACTACTTGCCTTTGCAGTACTAGTGTGCAGGATTACTGTGATCTGTGTGCAGCAAAAAAGAATACTTTAATGCGTGACCATTGTTTGCATGGAACAAAGCTGATATACAATACATAATCATTTTAGCTATACCTACTGTGTGTGTGTGTGTGTGTGTGTATATATATATATATATATATATATATGTATGTGTAGGTGTGTATATACATATACGTATATTACACAGACACACACACACATATATGTATGTGTGTGTGTGTGTATTATATATATCTCAATAAACTATCTGACCCTCTTGTTGTCTTTCTTAGTTTAAACAGTCACTACCTGGCTTTACAAGACTATCATGCATTTGCAGGATTAATGTGATTTGTGTGAAGCAACATAGAATACTTTAATACGAGGCTACTGTGTATGGAATTTAACAGAGCTGAAAAGCAATAATGCTGTGATTTTTTTTTATCACAGTCATCTTAATTACACACAGAAGTAGCTATAACTGTTGAGTGGGAGTTGGAATGATCAGTTGAAACTGACTTCTTGTTGTTTGCTCAGTTTAAACACTCAATATCTGGCTTTAAGGACTAGTGTGCATTTGTGCCGGGCATCTGAGGTATACATACAGAATCTACAATTGCTGAGGGTGTCTGTAAAGGAAAATAACTAGCTGTCTGCTGTTGCTTGATCATTATTATGGCTTTGCAGGACTAATGGGAAATGTGTGAAGCAACCGGAAATACTTTAAAATGTGGAAACTGTTTTTGCAGAGCAAAGGTGATATACATTACATGGCCATCCACTTCTGTCACAGTTAGATATCTGACTTGCACACAGAAGTGGCTAGAACTACCTGGTGGGGGGTAAAGGCTACATGAATAAAATTAACTCACCCTTTGGTTTGCTTAGCTAAAAATCCTCTTTCAAAAATAAGTCATAAAATGCATCACAGAGCATCCAGGCTTTCAGAGCTTATGAGGGAATGGTGGACTACCACACTCCAAGGCTGTATAAGCACATTTTGACAGAGGTTTAATAGTGACCTCTGTCCAAAATACCACCTAGTCTAAAACTTGCCCTTCCCAAAGGTGTTCACAGGAGGTTATCATCATTTGTATGGGGGTTATTGTAGTTGGTATAGGGGAGGGCTAGGGATGGTTTCCTTAGTTCTTTGATTTTCTTTCCACATCCCGGAGTTGTGTACAGATCACTATTGCATGAATTGAGTTGGGGACAGTGTGGTCTTTATTTCACTTTCCTCAAACTTCAGAGGAGTGCAAATGGCATCACTATAGCTTGTATAGCAGCTGTGCACTGTTTAGGAGTAACAAGTTAAAACATTACTGTGATCCTTTTTCATTTTCTTCACAAACATCAGATGCATATACAGGTGACAATCTTCTGTTGGAGAATAAAGAGGCATGCTGAAATATGTTGTCTGTTTTTTTTTTTTTCAGTTTCACCCCAGTCTGACATAGGCAGACAGACACTGACCGTTTTCCGAGGGTAGGATGTGAAGAGGCATACTGTGTATATGCATGTTTGCCACATACAAAATTTATACGAATATGGCCATTTGTTCCTTCTATTTCATTCCACTTTAACATCAGAAGGGAATACACAAAAGGTAACTTTTTTTGAGGGGTAGAGAGGTGGGTGCTACTCCCAGAAGATATGTATGTATCCTCAAAAACATTTGCCTTTGCATTTTGTTTTTCTTTTTGTGAACTGCTATTTTTTACAGTTTTGAGCATTAGGTCTTGGATGCAACTAATCTCTCTCTTTTTTCTGTAGTTCAAGGAAAAGACATAAGTTCTTTCCTTGCATATTTTGTTCAGATCACCACTGGATCACAAGGTTGGAAAAAAGCTCTAAAATATACCACCAGCATCTACAACCTCTACTGCCTGTTGGGACTTAGAGGCCTCCAAATCTGCAGCTTAATTCAGCTATTCTTCCACAGTTATTACGGTGCAGTCATGATCAGTTTAGAGTGTGTTGAAAGCACACTAAAAAAAACAAAAAAAGTTGAAAGCTATCACAGAATTTCTTTCCTTAATCAGGATTATCGATTAGGCTGCCTTTGGAAGAAAAGGTTTACAAAAATCTTGACATACACACCTCAGTACACTGACACTTGGCTTAATTCACATACTTCCTCTGCAGTTTTAAAACATAGTCTTGGTCAGTTAGGATGTGTTGAAAGGATGCAGAAATAAGTTCATAGGTTTACATTAGGCCAATTATCACCGGAGGCCTTATACGCCTAGCCATGCATCCCAAATGTATCTTGCAAGTTTTTTTGAGCCTTCAAGGTTATTTTAAGGGGTTCATTTAAGCTAGGGTATGACTCAAGGAGTGCCTCGGTCAGTTAGAAACATCGATGCTAGATGCAGTGTCAACTTCTAATTTCCCATCCAATGATCCGGTTTACTCTTGAATGCGGTTAGGAAGCTCTACTTTTTATGAATGGGAATTCTCTGAGACACATACTTGTCTCTCCAACATATCCTATTTATGTTGCAAGCAAAGGTCCCTATACAGAGTAGCTCTGATGCCACTGGTTTTATGGATGTGCAAAAGGTCCATTATAGTGAGATCCAAGAATGCCTTGTCCAACAGGCACACACTGCCTCTCAACAATACATAGGAAATGGAGTATAGAGCTAGGGCTTTGAAGCAATCTGCACAGGACATGTTGTTTAAACCTGTATTTTTTTGCGAAGAATCTCTGTGGGTGTTCCAGTTGCTGTATGTGCCTGGTTAGGTACAGAGCGAAGGAAGCATTGTAATCGATGGGTCATATAAGGAATGGATAGCCATGCCCTTGCTTATAAGTTAAGCAAAATAGAATGAATTATTTACTACCACAGATGCATGTTGGTCGAAAGCCAGGTTACTATCAACATTTGTCCTCAAATCCACTGAAAAGGATGTGTTATCAATATGGTAGTTTTCTATGGTGACCGATTTTCCAAAGGGTACTATTATGCATTTCTTGGCACAGAGTTTTAAACTGTGTGCTCGTCCTTCCTACAGGATGTTGGTGTCTTGGGGGACTCTATGACTGCTCCTAATTTACAGTCATCTTCAAACTTGATGAAACAGAGGTGTTTGACACTGCCTCTGACTTCCAAGAAGCTAAAGCCAAAAAAGGAGCAGGCCCGGCACAGAGCTCTGAGCTTCCTATCTGAGTGCCAGCTAGCAATCCAACAAGTAACACAGGGGTTTTATGTCTAATTATGTGAGTTTGTCTACAATGCCTGAGTAGGACATATCAAATATCTTAGCTAGGTCAAGGTAGGCAGTATGCTTCATTTTGTCCTCATCCATTGCCTTGGTGACCTTTTCAAAGGAATTTGCCAGACAGAATAGGCATGATCTACCTTTGAGAAAGCCAACCTGAGTTCACATGTCACTCAATCATATGGTAATTCTTTCCTTGGCTTTGCTTATGAGAATAGTCAGACTCGTGAATCTGTAGTTCCTAGGTTCTGTTGATAGATGACCCTTGTGTCATGGATGACTGTTGCAGTCTTCCATTCACATGGCACAAAGCCTGTCTGGAGGCTATGGTTAAATAGTGAACCCAGAGGTCCAGATAAGCTGTGCTTCAGGCTATTTAGGAAGCATCCTGAGATATTATTAGGGCCCACTGATGGGGGGTTTCTTAGCTTTATAGACCACATTTAAGACCTGTTCCCTAGTGAAAGTTAGGGAGTTATGTTTGATGCTATTACTTGGAGGAGGGGATAAAACTGGAACTGAATTTGTCAGCCAGCATATTTGCTGCATCTTCCAGCTCCATTAAGTGGTGCAATTAACAATTAATTCTATGCACTGTTGTGTACAGTCTTTGAGGTTTCTGACATAACTAAAGAAAGTTTTATAACTGTCCATTGCCTGGGGGCTATCTATACTTAAATTGGTAGACTTTATTTGCCCTTTCAGTTGTTTATTTAGCCTGATGAGAAGTCTGCTTGGCATTGTCCTTCTTAATTTTAGCTAAAACATTTTGACTTTTGTTGTACAATCTGTTTATGTTTGGATTCTATCAGGGTGCTTTTTATTTATTTGTAATTTATTTATTTTATTTTAATTTACTTATCTATATATGTATCTATGTATGTTTATATTGGGCTTATTTCTGATATCCACAGGTGTCTCTAGGCATTTATTAGCATGACTGTACAGGGTTTCTGGGTTCAATTCTGCATAGGGAGCTGTGTTCTCCAGGTTTGCATGGACTTGATATTTTGACTGGTAATTGCTTAATATTTATTTCACCTTGTTTGCCTTAGAGTAATTCCTATTACAGGGTTTGCTGGGGTCATAGGACTGACTTTTATTTCAGTGTCAGATTTATGGTTTGACGTTACCAGACATGGCACTATGGTGGGGGTGGGGGTGCTAAGTGTCCTCTCATGTGTAAGTACCCAATTCAATACATTTATATCCCTAGTGGGGTGTTTGAATTTATAAAACCAGGAATCTCTGAGCCTGCAAGCTGTGGGTCATGTAATATATGTATTTTATAGAGTGGTAGTTAACAGGTCGCTCATGAATACAGTATTGGGTTGAATGTCATGTCTCCCTAGTAAGTATGAGCTATGGGTTTGTGGGTCATAGATATGTACAGCTTGCAGGGATATATGGGACTCTACCTATAGTAATTTGGACATAGAAAAGCTCTAGAGCGTCATCCTGTTTGACCAACCTTGAGGTACATTTGTTTTTTATGTAGATTGAGACATCTCCAACTTTAGTACCTGCCTGTACAGTAGCTGGTCTAAATGTGTGGAAGGCATTGTATTCCTGCACTGCCAGGGTACTCTCAGTGGTTTTAAATTATGTCTTGGTAACTGCACAGATGTCCAAAGTAAGGAGAGCTTGGGGGGAGTACAATTTCTTATTCAGGATCCTGGCACTGAGCAGTAACATCTTTAGATTTCATTGTGTGGATTTTGCCAGGCTAGAAGGTTTATCAGTTTGGCATTGCCTAAAAAAGGCACTATGGTGAGGGCAGTGTTTTAGCCAATATTCAAAAGTCTTGCGGATACAGCGGCAGACCATCCTTGGCAAAGCAATGCACTCTGTTGACTATATTCTTCCATGCTATCAATCATCTTCTGTTTGTATAGAAGGCTCATACCAGCCTGGGACATACAGTCCAAGAGCTCCATAATGTCTTTTCATATAGTCTAGGGAGATGTGTCTCAGGTCATTTACAACCATAATGAACTATGACAGAGTCATTCTGGTACTTGTGGTTCAATGACCTGAGTGCGAGTGACTTGGTGGATCCTGGCCTGTGATTTTGCAATTTGGAAGCTTATGTGGACAGTGACCTAACCTTTGACCAACTTTGGTCAATGAACTAAGCTATGTAAGAGTAGATTCATAGGGCAGTATTCCTCAGCAGATGGACTTGTTTCAGAAACACACAAAGTGCTTAAAAAAAAAAAAATGCTAATAGAAACCAAAAAAACCAACTAACACAACCTTTACCTTTAATGTCAAACAAAATTGCAAAAAAAAAATTTTTACAATCTTAAAATGCAAGCAGAATACAACTGCCCGATGGAGATTACTCGCGTCCAAACTCAGCAAAACAACAAACCAAATGAAAAATAAGGACACAGAGCAAATCTAAAACACCAGGAACTGTAACATAAAACAATAAAATGGACAAGCGCTTTCATGCCTAATTTGGCGCTTCCTCAGATCCTTAAAAACAATACAAATTCCGTTCATATAAGTACTAAGCAGTCAATAGAAATTCATCTTCTCAAGACAAATGACACATAAGAAACCTAAACAGCCTAACTCCCTCAAAGAACACATCACCGTAAGTGAATATATTAAAACAAGCCATTGATAAACACAAGGAAGTTCAAATAACCACCCAAAAAGAGTGGGGGATGACTTAAGGTATTCATATGAAGCTAAACAGCCAATGAATCAGCCCATAATAAATCATACATCAAGACAGCAGATGCTAGATAGCAGCCTATCACTCTCAACAAAGGCATGACTATACATGAATGCATATTAAAATAAAAATTAAAATGAAGACCAATGAAAATAAGAATGATAAATGACACAAACTCAGCTACCTACCTAGAAAGGGGGCATGACATGGTGTGGTTTCAAGGGTAGAGTTTCATTCAAACTGTAATCTTTGTCAGCTTATCATAAAATAATCCACCCAAGTTAATTTTATTTTGTCTTGTTCTCTATATCCCCCATGCTAAAACTATTACAACAAATCTGCAAAACAAAAAAAAAAAAAAAAAAAAAAGTAATAAAATAAGTACAGTTGTGTACACTTACCATAAATGTAGATGTTTGAGAGTATTCACTGTTGCAGTCTTCACATTTGGGTTATCTGCTTGCAGTAGCCCTCAGTCAGCCTGATTATCAAAGTCTTGGGTCCGGCTTCGGATGCTGTCTCATCTTCCATGACGTCAGGTCGTCAGGAGTATAAAGCATGCAGCCGATGCCATTACATCAGTTTTTCTTGCCCCGGATGTCAGGAGCACCCAAAATAGGAAGCAATTACATGGTGTGGAACACCTCCAGTAAACAGTAAATACCATAGCCATAAGATATGGCCAAAAGTAGGATAGGTAGAAAGCATAGTAGAGTCAGGGGGATGGAGGGAGGGTAACCAGGACTGCAACAGTGAATAAAGTCGAACATCTACATTTATGGTAAGTGTACACAACTGTACTATGTTCTTCGTGTTTCACTGTTGCAGTCATCACACTTGGGTTGATTCCCAAAGCTAAGGAAGGGTGGAGGCAGTCAAAAAATAGTAGGGCTGGCTGAGCAGGCCTTGTAAGACTGCTGGGGCAAATCCAGCTCTGGATATAGAAAAGACAGGTAAGTGGTAATGCTTGGTGTAGGTATGTACAGAACTCCAGGTTGCAGCTTCATGGATGTCCCTGGTAGAGACTCCCCTGAGAAATGCTGTAGACGTTGAGGTAGCCCTAGTGGAATAAGTTCTGATCCCCTGTGGGGTAGGTTTTCCATGGTGCTGGTAGCAGAAATGAATGCAGCGTGCTATCCACTTGGAAATGGTTTGCTTTGAAATGGCCTTGCCCTCTGCCCCTGTAGCAAAGCTGACTAGCATCTGGTCAGATTTTCTGAAAGGCTTAGTCCTGTCAAGGTAGAACCTGAGTTGTCTGTGCACGTCCAAGGAGTGCAGGATCCTTTCCTCTTTATTCTGAGGATTAGGGAAAAAGGCTGGCAAATGGATGGATTGGTTTAGAACCACACTGGATACCACCTTGAGCATAAAGGATGGGTTAGTCCTGAGGGAAACCCTGTCAGCATGGAAAATAATGAAGGGTTCCCACAGCCAATAGTGCCTGTAACTCTGACACTCTTCTTGCTGAAGTGATGGCTAGAAGTAAGGCTGTTTTCCAAGAGAGGAATTTTAACTGTGCTGAAGCAGCAGGCTCAAAAGGGGGAAGTGTGCACTTCTCTAGTACAAAGTTAGGTTCCCAGGCAGGGGTGGGCACTCTCCTTGGGAGTCTTAAATTGTTAGCTCCTCTCAGGAACTGTTTGACCACAGGGTGAGAAAAGAGAGGTGGCTCAATATTATAATGAGCTGAGATGGCAGAGGCATGAATCTTAATAGAAGAAAAGGATAGGTCTTTGTGGAGCAGCTCTGCTAGGTAATCTAGGATTTGAGGTAAGGTGGGCAACAGCTGTCTCCTTTCCTTGAGACTGGCTCCAAGAAGAGTATCTTTTCCATTTTTCTGAACAGGATTTCCTAGTACTAGGCCATCTGGCCTCAAGGATGACATCTAGCACTTGTTTGCTGAGGGTTGCTGGTGGAGTATTCAGGGAATAAGCCAGGCTGCAAGGTTCAGGGTTTGCAGCTGAGGGTGAAAAATCTGTCCCTCCTGCTGGGACAGCAGGGAGGAGAAGTCTGATGTAGGTGCCAGGGTGGCATTGTTGCCAGACTGCATAGGAGGGGGTACGAGTGCTGGCAGGGCCAGTCCAGGGCAATAAGGATTATCCTTGGTTTGTCTTGTTTGATCTTGTGTAGGGGTAAAGGCATAAATTGAGAGGTTTTCCCATGTAAAGGATAGGGCATCCTCTTTCCGTGCTTAGCTCTGGGGATTTCTGGTGCAAAATATGCTCAACTGATGGTTTTGGGGGGAGGCAAAGAGGTCCACCTCTGGTGTCCCCACCTGTGGGTTAGAAGTTTGAATGAGTTGGGTTCCAGTTTCCACTCGTGTGGGTCCAGTAGATTTCAAGTCATCTGCCAGTGAATTTTGTTTACCTGGTAGGAACTGAGCTTGCAGGTGCACTTGGTTGCTCAAGGCTGTGTTCCACAGGGCCATGGCTAACCTGCAGAGTGGGAAGGAATGAGTTCCCCCCTGCTTGTTTATGTACCACATAACTGTGGTGTTGTCTGTCTTTATCAAGAGTTGTCCTGGAAGGATCTGTACAGCTAACGTTTCTTTTTGATTGATATGCAGGTGAATTTGTCCTGGGCTCCATTTGCCTTAAATGCATTTGCCAGCCATGTAAGCACCCCATGCATAGTCTGATGCGTCTGTTGTGAGGGTTTCGGCGGTGAGGGGTTGAGTGAAAAGGAGTCCATTGATGTGGTTGCAAGCTTCTGCCCACCAAAGGAACTCTGCCCTTAGACAAGGAATGATAGGAATAATTGTTTCCAAGTCCTGAGAATGTTGGCACCAGAGACTTTTTAAGTACCACTGACGTTTCCTCATATGCAGTCTTGCATATGGAATTAGAAGAATGCATGAGGCCATGAAGCAAATGGCTTGCAGTATTTTTCTTGCAGACAGCTGGGTTCTGCTGGCCATTAGTTTGAAGTAGTTTGTCAAATAAACCTGCTTTTCTGGAGTAAGGAATGTCATCTGGGAAGTTGTGTTCAAGCTTGCTCCGAGCAATACAATTTTTTGGCTGGGCACCAGATGTGATTTATTGTCATTGATGGTGTACCCCAGGGAAGTTAGAAGTCTCTTTACAGATGCCAGGTGCTGAAGTAGGAATTCCTGACTGTCCGCCTGAATCAGGCAATCGTCAAGTATGGATAAATTTGAATATTTCTCTGCCTGCAGTATGCAATGGCTGGAGCCAGGCACTTTGTGTATAGCCTGGGCGCAGTAGATAAGCCAAAGGGAAGTGCAGAGAACTGATAGTGCATACAGCCTACCCTGAAATGTAGATATTTCCTGCAAGATTCCCTATTGGGGATGTGCAGATAAGCTTCTTTTAGGTCTAGGGTGACTAGCCAGGAGTCCTTGGCTAGCATAGGAAGCAGCTGTTGTAGTGTAATCATTTTGAATTTTGGGACCACCAGGAAAGAGTTGAGAATGGACAGGTCCAGGATAGGGTGCCAAGAGCCCTCTTTTCTGGGCACCAGGAACAGTCTGGAGTAGAAACCCTGTCCTCTTTGCTCTATTAGAACAGGTTGAATAGCCCTGATACTGAGAAGAGAAAGTACTTGCTGTTGAGCCTCTGCCCACTGGTTTGGAGGAAGGTCTGGCAACCCACTTGGGGGTGGCAGTGAGTGTAGGTAGAATCTGTATCCCTGGGATACAATGTTTAGGACCCATCAGTCCTGGGTAATGGACATCCAGTTTTTTGCATGCAGAGTGAGTTTTCCTCCTAGCTGTGCAAGTACTTGGGCATGGCTGGGAAGGATGATAGACAAGTCATTGAGAATTTTTTTCCATAAAGGGGTGGCTTACCACTCTCTGTTTTTGAAGGGGCAGCACTCTATTGTTTATATCTTTGTGTACCCTGAGACTGTAGCCTTGGTGGTCTGTTGCCCCTGGGTTTGGGCTGAGAAGACCTGGTAGGGACTGGAAAGGACCAGTTTTTTGAAGGCCAATGCCTACTGAATCTAGGCGGCTGTATTTGTAAGAAATCTTTAACAGTTTGCATAGATTTAGCTTTTTCCTCCATCTTTTTAAGAACCTCTTCTGCTGTTGTGCCAAATAAACGTTCCTGGTTTAATGGAGCATCTAGTAATTTTGCTTAGACATGGTCTGGCAAGATTTGTTCCTTCAGCCAGGCATGCCTTCTCAGTACAGACCCAGTGACAGCAGCCCTGCAAGATGCTTCTAAGGCATCAAAACCACATTGTAATGTATGTTTACTGACTCGGTTTGTAGAATGCAGTAACTCTTGCAAATCTTTATTTTCTGCAAAATCTGTAAGCAACAACATTTTTTGTTTAATTAGTTCCATAATATGCTGCTGGTACTTCAACATGTGAAACTGGCAATTTAAAGCCCTGATGGCAAGAGTTGCATAGGTATATACCTTCTTGCCCAATCTGTCCAAAGCCCTCGAATCCCTGTCCGAAGGGGTAGGATTTTTGGCTGTAATAGCCTTAATACCTTTAGGTCCCTGGGAAATGGTCTCTGGATCCGCAGTGGGATTCTTAGAGAGAAATTTGTGAGAGTCAGATATCCTGTAGAACCGGTCAGGCTTTCTAGGAGCTGGTGGTAAAGTATTAGGAGTAAGACTGGATTCCGTGAAATCATCATCTAACAATATCCAGGACAGGGGGTATAGCTAGAGGCCTGTGCTGAGGCAAGTCTAAAAATTCTCTGAGTCTCTTTTTGGACTGTGGGTAGTCCTGGCATTCCCAGCGGAAATGCTCTCAAGGTATGCAAGGTTTCACCAAAAGAAAAGTCCTCTGGAGGGGAGGCAGAGGGAATGGAATCCTCTGTATCTGAATCCTCATAGGCTGATAAGGGTATGTCCTTGTAATCAGAGAGATCAGAGTCATCAGACTCGTGGTCTGTTGAATCAGAAGGGAAATCAATTCTTTGTCTTTTAGAGGGGGAAGGCTGGCTTCCCCTAATTAGAGTTATAAGGTCTTCAGCCATTCTAAGCATTTGTTTCTGTGGCCTGGGGGCTTGAGCATGCACCTTTGGTCGTTGGTTTTCTAGGCGTAGTGCGAACTCTGGGCCTGAGAAACTCAGTCGTTTTAGTCTGAAACAAAGTAGTCGGTTTAATACAAACATCGGAAGGTAGAAATACACCCTCAGAAGCCAGTGCCTGCACAGCGGCTCCAGACACATCCAAGGTAGAGACATCCGCAGGTTCCATAATCGAAGAAGCATCTCGCGGCATACCGGACTCCGAATGGGTCTCAGCAGAGGCCTGCAAATCTGGAGAAGTGGGTATCAGGGGCTGCGAAGGCGCTGGAGTACCGGCAGACTGGTGACTAGCTTAACGGAGTGTCATCGGCAGTTTTGGACCTATGCGGTCTGTCTCTGTCTTTATCCTTATGTTTTTTCAGAAGATCTGTAGTCGGATGGCATACCAAAGACATTTCGGAATACAGAGAATGAGAGTGAAAGAATTTAGCAACAAAGACAGCCCTACGATGACGAATAGTTCGGGCATTAAACAAGGCACAAAACTGACAGCGAGGTACATCGTGGTCTGGGCCTAAACAGGTGACACAGTAAGAATGAAAATCTCTGTGAGGTATTTGCATTCCACAGGAGGTCTCTGTTGCTTAGACAGATTATTGAGAGCCTCCGCGAATGTTTTTGTGTTACTATGTGTGGATTTTGGTGGTGTAGATTTAGTGAGACTATGTGATGTTAACTTTTTCTGACATCAGTTATAGCAAGAAAAAAGAATCCCCAATGGGGTACTTAGCTTTAGAAGACTTCAGGTTTGGAAATCAAAAAACAAAAATTTCAGGTAGCGGCCGACCAGCACATGCGAACTGCTTCTGCTTCGGGCTCCTGCCTAGCAAGAAAAGCTGATGTAACGGCATTGGCTGCATGTTTTATAGCCCTGACGACCTGATGTCATGGAAGAGGTGACAGCATCCGATGCAGAAATCCCAAGACTCTGGTATTTGGGCCAACTGAGGGCTACCTGCAGGCAGATAACCCAAGTGTGATGACTGCAACAGTGAAACACGAAGAACATCAATAGTTCATAAGATGTTTTCTCCAAAGTGATGATAGAGTAACAGCCTATCTATCTTGAGGAAAGCATCACTCTGAATAAATATATTAACACAATGGTGAAAAAATAAACACAAGGAAGCTCAACTAACTATCCAAGAAAAAAGAGGACATGACTTAAGATATTCATATAAAGCTAAACAGCCAATAATCAGGCCGTAACAAATCATACATCAAGAGAGTGGAAATTATATATCAGCCTATCACTCTCAAAAAAGTGTGACTAAACATAAATATGTTAAAATCAACACCAATAAAATGATGATAAATGACAGAAACTCAACTACCTATCTAAAAAGGGGGCATGATTTCAGGTGTGGTTTTAAGGTTATGGTTTCAAACCATAACCTTTGTCAGCTTGTAATGAAATAATCCATCTAAGTTCATTTTGTTTAGTCTTGTTCACTATATCCCCATGCTTGAATCATTGCAAAATCTGCAAAACTAAAAAGATGAAGAAATGAGAATACCCAAAGTTCATAATATGTTTTGGCATGGCATTCCTGTCATTTTATGGGACACTGTAGATTTTAAATTTGGTAATATCTTTACCTGGCCTAGGGTGAACACTGCCAGGAATAATGTGACACAACCTAGAGACTCTATTTCTAATGTTGCTAGTGATGTTTTGAATCCTGTATTAACTGATAATGAATATTCAATAAATGGATTAATTGTAAATTCAGATACAAATAAGCTGAATGTAGTAGGGGCCGCAAAATCCAGTGGATAAAGTAACCACTGTTAATAGACATCCTTTCGTATTGGATCTGGCTAGATATAACAGTGACATGTTAAGATGTTGAGTGAACAGCAGTTTTATACCCCCCCATTTCTATGGAAGTGAGTAGTATCAGTGCTAGGGTGCATCAGTTTTTTAGTTGACTTAAGATGAATGGTTTGATTGACGAACAGCTGCTATAGTAGCTGGGAGAGGTTGGTCCACGGAACCACCAACATGTATTACGTGACACTAAAACAGTTTTGTTGGATCTATATACATTTTTGTATGGGCGTCCAGTCCTTATTTCACAATGATCCCTAATTCAATGGGGATTAGGTATGGTGGATAGCTACCCAATCTAGAATCTGGGCCTAATGATGAGGAGAATTTATGTTATTAGAAGAAGTAGTATTGAGTCTAATTTTTCTTTTGCTTTGGTGAGGGTGGTGAAAGGTTCTCATAGATGATTTATGAAGCAGGCACTTCATGTGCCAATAGCCACCAACCTGATGGCTGAATGGGAGGTTGTTACATATGTTCACTGTGTTATAGTAGTTTTGTATATACCATTTTTTTATAATTTTTTTACTCCACCTAACCTATTCTTTTTTTTATGGCATGTGACAGTGAGCTAGTACAGTTTGTTCAGTCAATGAACAATGACAACAGTTTTCCTGAACTGAGTCTGAGAGTCATCTGGATATCTTTCTAGATTTTTATTGAGATTAATGTTGAGAGAGAGAGGTTATATGGACAGGGATTTATCCAGGTCTCTATTTTTCTGAAAGGCCAGGAAACTTGGTACATGATGACAAGGAAAGTCATATTGAGTTGAAAAGAATAGCATGTCCAGTGTATTACACTAGAGATGTGGGGAACATTAAAGATATTATCAGTAAACACTGGCATGTTTTATCAGTTGAACCAAGTTATCAAAAGATGTACTAGAGACAAAACCTAGTTTGTCTGCATTCTATGTTGGCAAGACCAACAGGTCTATACATTTAAGTTTAGGATACTGGAGAAGCTATATGATTCTTTTAGGAAGGGAGATCTGTCCAATCTTACAGAGTCTAAAGAAAGTGACTGTATTATCAAGTTTAGGTCTGATAGGCCACCAGGGTTAAATGGGAGAGCAGTCAAACCATTATATCTGAAGAAAGAGAAGGCTCAGATAAAAATAGCATTTTATATATGTTAGCATGAGGTAGGATAGGTATATATTTAGGATTGTATATTATAGATTGATTCATTTAAATGTTAATGTTCCTTTAAGAACAGTTATGTATTTAAATCCTTTTGTGACATGATTTTACTGGTCTGATGAAGCATTTTTTGGCGCTCACCGTTGTTTTATATGTGCACCTTCTTTTCATTAAATCTTTCAATACAGTGTCTGTGGTCTTTGTTGGTACGGTATCAAGCATAGGAAATAAATATCGATTATTTCTGAACTTTTATGACTTTTTTTTTTGCTTTTCTTTGCTTTGCTCTTGGCTGGTGTTTTATATATTTATTAAAGTAGTTTTGCGTTCCTTGAGCAAGTACTATTTTTGTTTATTTTTTCAATTTTCTGTTGGCCACTTTGCCTGAGATATGACTTGTGTCTGTGTTTACTAAAACTAGAATAGAATTGCAATGGCAGGCACCTATAGAGACAGCCAGACTCCTAACTATCAGTGGTGCAGTGGAGAGTGAGTCATCAAATTTCATTGGAAATGTTTATTGAATATGTACTAGGATTACATGGTTAAATTATTTATTTTTTAATTTTATCCATTTAACCCAAAACGCACTTTTGAAGAGTGTCTGTATTTAAGTTATAAAGGGTCAGTATAAGTCTTTACTTTTTTACCTGTTCCTGCAATTCAGTTCAGAGCTGCTACTTCTTTCCTTCCTTTGTTTGGTTTTACTACTAGACTCTCACATACCTTGAAGTTATAGTGTTAAAATAATTAATTTGCCAGGTCAATTACTACATGTAAGGAAATTTTAAGAAAGTTAGTGACAAATTTTCTTAGACTGTAAAGAATGGCCCTAGGAATATTGCTGTAAGTCTGGTTGGGATGGGGGTTGGACGATGGCTGATAGACTCAACGTGGATGTGGGGCACTGGGGACTGGGCCAGGTTTGGGGGAACAAAAAATGGTGTTACCCACTCTAGTTTTGGCTCCTTCAACAGTGCTTAGTAGTCAGAGACTTTAGATTTAGTTATAGACCTAGCGGAGGTCATTTATAAGAAACAGAAGATAATGGTAATTCCTGAAATCTTACTGAATATTCTGCATTTTATTTTTATTTATTTATTTTACATTTGTCAACCGGGAAGAGTCCAGCTGGGCATGTAGCCCATTTTCAGCGAAGACTTGGGGAGATGAGCTCCATAACAATAGTACAAAAAGATTACAAAACTTTTTATAAGATTTACAAACAATATACAAAAAGTTTGACAGTTGCCAACAATCAATTTACAAAAAGGTGAATGTAAAACAGAAAACATTACATTTCTTAAGCCTTACTACCAGGGTTGCCAGGCGTCCCTATTTGGGTGGGACTGTCCTGAGATTAGCAGCCTGATCCCGAGTCCCACCCTGCTGGTTTAAATCCCGGCCAGCCTCCGCTTTGTTTGGTTTTTTTTTTTTTTTGATTGGCCCGTATTATACCTGGCATACGGGCCAATCAAAAATCGCTAAACACGGAGCTTCTTGTGTTCTGCATTAAACACAAGTAGCTCCGTGTTTATGATTGGGATTATACCGACATACTGGGCCAATCATAAATAGCTAAACACGGAGCTTCTCGTGTTTAATGCGGAACATTGCAATTCCGCATTCAACAGAAGTAGCTTCGTGTTTAGCAATTTTTGATTGGCCCGTATGCCGGTATACGGGCCAATCAAAAATCGCTGAACATGGAGCTACTTGTGTTGCATTAAACACGAGAAGCTCCATGCTTAGTGCAGAGCTACTGATCTTTAATGTGGAACTCTGTTCCGCATTAAAGAAAGACCTTTTTTTTTTGGTCTTCACTTGCCGTGAGAGACTTTTTTTTTTTTGTCCCTACCTGGCTGGTTGGAAATCTGGCAACCCTGCTTACTACAGACAGTAATATGAAACTCATTAGATATATAACTAAAAACCATTGTGGTATTTTCATTTGGTAGAAGTAACACAAGAAGATAGCAGAATAGAAAATATTTAATCGAAGGCATGAGAAACTAGCCAGGAGTACTACAGGAGCATAGCCATTGTTGAGTAAGGTATTCCTTTAGGAGTTTTTTTGAAGCTATGACAATCTGTATTTTTTAAGATATTCTGGGGTAATAGGTTCCATTGTTTGGCTACTTTGAAGGAGAGCACAGAGAATCACTGAAGTAATTATGGGACTGTAACCTTAAATATAAGTTTATCGGATGATCTAAGGGTCCTGAGTTGGTATTTAGTTGCACAAGGTTGGAGAGTGCAGGGCAGTTTTCAGGTTTGTGGATAATAGAGTGGACAGTGGTGAGCTGATTGAGCAATAACAGATTGGGATTTTCCAGTCTGATGATTTTTGGTGAGCTGATTGAGCAATAACAGATTGGGATTTTCCAGTCTGATGATTTTTCAAGTAAGGAAATTATCTTTTCAGCTTGTTTCAGGTGACTTTTTTAAGAGAGACAAACTATAATGTGTTGAATTCAATAATGAGTTACATCACCAACATATAACTTGGTTTAGTGATCTTGTTAGGTGAGTACATGTGCCCTTTAGATTGCTTATAAAATACTGATTATCACTGCTCCCAGATCTTTAAGCATCATGTCTTTTTTTTAACATTGTCTATATCTTGGTTTGTGAAGGTGTTATGATTTGACCATATATTTCCTAATAATTTTCTGTCCTTTTTCTGAAGTGTCATGATACTACATTTCCTGGCATTAAAAGTGAGGTCTTTCCTACCACTTACGCAGATCATATTGGAGAACTCTCATATTTTTCTGAAGTAATTATGAATCTCATTTGCCATCATTAACATAGCTGGCTATCCAGGGACAATTCCCATAAATAGTAAGATTAATTCTGGAGGGAATTAATAACTTGCTTTCTCTGATTACAATGGGAAACACTCTATAATCTTAAAGAAATGTAATGAAAATTCCTGAAACCTTTCGGAATAGTTCAAAATTGTCAGTGCTTCCAGTGCTATGATTTTTCTAGTAAGGGGTCACCTGTATATTTTCATGGTGTTCGAGGTGGCATGCTTAAAGGCTGCACAGATGGCACTGTCTTATTCAGTAATGGACCATATCAGGGAGGTAGAAAATGGTAAAGTTGTCTCCTCTGAATGACTGGACATTTAGAATTATATGGATTATAATGTTTGTTTGACTTTGACAGATGCAAACTGGTCAACAGTTTAAATTGCTTACCATTTTCCCAGATCTTTAATGACAGTGGCAGTGTTTCTGCTACTGTCTCTAGATCTTCAGTTTTGATATTATTTAAGATTTGCCCTTTTACTGTTATGTTCTCCTTGTCAAGTGCCATGGTACCACGTTTACTGGCATTTAATGTGAGGTGATTACTAATGCAGAGTTCGGTAGACCATCTTGCAGAAAAAGAAGTTATGTCTTACCATAACGTTCCATCTGTATTGTTGATCCTCATTCAGTCATTACCCATGGGTATCGGTTCTGACCTCGGAACCGAGCCGGCCATTTTCCAAGCTCATGTCAGCTTCAAACTCTTGAGCTAAACTCTTACCCACAATCCCCCTCTCCCTGTTACCTCAGATTGAGTTTGCAAGTCAAAGAAGGTAGAGGCTACCTCTGGACAAATAACCTAAGAGAGCCGGATGGTGAGATCCACTAGAAACCACAGGAGGGGGAAGGAGGGAGGGTCGTAATGACTGAACAAGGATCAACAATACAGATGGAACATTATGGTAAGACATAACTTCTTTATCTGATATTGTTAATCCTCGTTCATTCCTTACACATGGGACAGAGTCCCCCAGCTACCTCTATTCCTAGGAGGCTTTCATGGAAGGACATTCCTGAGCACCATAGAACCGAAAGATGCTCTTCCCCTGGAGGCCAAATCCAATTTGTAATGATTGATGAAGGTATGAGGCATAGCCCAAGTTGCAGCTGCACAGATGTCATGTAAAGAAACTATGGCATGGAAGGCAGCAGAAGTTGCCACCAACCTTGTTGAATGAGCTTTCATGGTAGCATGCAACGAGATATTGTGTTGTGTATAGATGAAGGTCACACAGTCCAACAATCTAGCTAATGTGACCTTAGCAACAGCAGATCCTAATCTAGGTCCAGAAAAGGCCAAAAATAATTGGTCAGATTTACGAAAGGACCTAGCCCTGTTTAAGTAAAAAAGGATTTGCCTGTGGATATCTAGGGTATGTAGGCAATACTCTCCAATGTTTGAATGATTGGGAAAGAAAACTGGCAATTCAATGGTTTGATTAATGGACATTTCAGAGACTACTTTTGGCAGAAATGATGGATTAGTTCTCAGAGACACTATCGCTATGAAGAATCAAGTATGGACTCTTGATGCATAAAGCTTGAAGCTCAAAAATACGTCTGGCAGAAGTAATGGCGAACAAAAACAAGGTTTTCCATGACAAATGTCTGAGGTCGCAAGAAGAGGCTGGTTCGAAAGGTGGCATTGTCAGAGCTTGTAGAACTAATGATAAATCCCATGGTTGAATAGGTTCTCTAAAAGGTGGCTTCAGATGATTCACACCTTTTATGAAGGTCTTGCATAATTTGTGGGACATAAGAGAGGAATTTTGGACACCCTCATGAAAATTAGATATTGCAGCCAAATGAACTCTAATGGTAGAGGCCGACAGACCCGATTGGAAAAGGTCGGCCAGATAGTCTAGTATTATCGACACTGGTGCTGAGAAGGGATCTACTTGTTTATCTTTCAGCCAATGGTAAATCTTTTCTACTTGCTCAGATAAGTAATTCTAGTGGAAGACTTATGAGATACAATGAGAATGTCATGTACTGGTAAAGAAAGATCATTCTGCCTGGCAATCAAGGGAATTGGAGTAGTCAAGCCGTGAGCTTCAGGCTGTTCAAGTTGGGATGAATCAGGTTCTGTGGATGTGAGATCAACTCCGGGATTGGATGGAGAATCCATGTCGATCTAGTAGGTGAGGCCAAAGAAAGGGGAGCCAAATCTTTCGAGGCCAATATGGTGCTATGAGGATCACCTTACTCTTCAACCGACAGGCTTTCTTCAGAAACTGGGGAACGGGTGGGAATGCGTAAAGAAGACCCGAGGGCCAACTGTGGACTAGAGCGTCCCTGGGTGACTGTCCCAGAGGGGGGATCAGGGCGAAGTAGTTGCTGCATTTGTAGTTGGTCGGGGATGCAAAGAGGTCGCAGCAAAGATGGCCCCAGCGGTGGAAGATCTCCGCTGCTATCAAGGGATTCAGGGACCACTCGTGAGGTTGAAGAATGCACCTGCTGAGTCTGTCTGCTTTCACATTAGAACTCCTGGGAATGTGCGTTGCTATAAGAAAACGGTTGGTAGCCATTGCCATATCCTCATGACTTCTCGACAAAGGGGGTAAGATTTGGTTCCATCTTGCTTGTTGATGTCTGATTGAATTGTAATTGTCCCAGATGGCAGCAGGGGATGGAATGCTTGCAATGCCAGAAGCACTGCCCTCAGCTCTAGAACATTTATATGCAGAGAGGCCTCCAGTTCGGAACAAGCGCCTTGGACTGTCTGTCCCTGACATAGCCCCCACACCCCATCAGGGAGGTGTCCGTGGTCACTGTGGCTTTGGGTTGTTGGGGGGAGAAGGGGCAAGACCATTGTGACAGATTGTGTGTCATCCACCAATTTAAATCCTGTTTGCACCTGTGGGTTGCTCGAATCATGGCTGAAAGAGGATGCTGAAAGGGATACCATTGGGTGAGCAGCAGCCATTGCAGAAGCCGCATGTGAAACCTGGCCAGAGGGACAATGGTAATGGATGCTGCCATGGAACCAAACAGCTGTAGAACAGAGTGAGCCATGGATTTCTCCCTTGAAAGGATTGGAATCAGTTGTTGCTTTATCCTTAAAATTCTGTACTCTGGAATAGTAGCTCTGCAGTTCTTTGTGTCCAAGATAACCCCTATGAATTCTGTCGACTGAGATGGGTTGAGATCGGATTTTTGCCAGTTTATGGTTATGCCTAGCCTTTGTGCAGTGAGGAGAGAGTATTTCAGGGCTTCTTCCAGTAGGTGTCTGGTGGGGGCGGAAAAGAGCCAGTCATCTAGTTATGGAAACACCTGGAATCCTTGAAGTCGCAAGTGAGCTGTGACAACTGCTATGCACTTTGTAAACACTCTAGGTGCTATAGAGAGTCCGAAAGGCAGTACTCTGAACTGGTAGTGACTGGCTCCTGCACGGAAGGGCAGAAATCTTCTTGATGGCCTGTCCACTTTTATGTGGAAGTACGCATCTTGAAGATCTATTGAGCACATCCAATTGTCTTTTTCCAAAAGCGGGAGGATAGACTGTATTGTGACCATCCAGAATTTTTGTACTCTCACAAACTTGTCCAGTACACTGAGGTCCAAAACTGGTCTCCAGTCCCTGGTTTTCTTTGGCACCAAAAATAGTCTTAAGTAGAATCCGGATCCTATCTGGTCTGGAGGGACTAGTTGGATGACTCTCTTTCTTAGCAGTTTTTCTATCTCTAGTGCTGCTTCTTCCCTTTGACTGGGTGGAACGTCGGGAAGGTTTTTTTGAAGGGACAGGACAAAGATTGAAGGGATATGATAACCTCTGGTTATAATCCTTTGTACCCAAGAATCGCTGGTGATGGTTAGCCAGGCAGAAGGGTACAAGGAGAAACGTCCCCCAACTACCAACAGAGGAAAGGAGGTGGGCCGCTCTTCAGGAGTGCTGGTAGGATTGGCCAGGGGAAAGAATCCCTGGAACCCTGGTTACGCAGACCTCCTCTGCCCTGAAAGGAGTGTTTTTTTTTTTCTGTGAGTTTCCCCCTCTGCCTCTAGGGGAGAACTCGGCCTGTGTGTCACGGAAAGGATCCTGAGATTTCTTGAACCATATCTTCCCACTCTTTTGGTTTCGGGAGAAAGCACGTTGAGGGGAAGAATAACGGACACCTACGGCAGAAAGGGTCTTATCGTCCTATTCACATCTGGCCAGTGTGCTTTTAACTTTGGGTCCAAACACTGAGGAGGCCTCAATGGGAACGTTAAGAAAGGAAGCCTTAAAGGGTTCCGCAAAACTGCACAAGCGAATCCAGGCGTGTCATCTCAAGACCGCAGCTAAACCCGCTGCTCTAGCTGCTCCTTCTGATGCATAAGATATCACTCACATAGAGGAGTTAGATATTGACTCAATGGTGGCCAGCTAAGAGGCCAGTTTATCACGGACCTCATCAGACATGGCACCAGCCAAGGTTTCAGAGTGCTCAGAAACCAGATCCCATTGAAGCCTGGTAAAGTGTGCCATATAATTCAGGGACCTGATAGCAAAGGTCACTGATGCAAAGGTGCGCTTCCCTATCCTGTCCAGGGCCCGGGACTCTGTTAGGTGGATGGACAGCCTAGCTTTCTTCTTCTGCCAGATCCTTTGTTGTTGCAGCCACCACCACCACCACCAAAACATCCACAGGAAGACCTTTTGACCAATGGGGATCCATAGCAGGAGGGCACAAAATCTTATCTGGTCAACGGGGAATAGCTTAGATGGTGTCAGGAGCCTTTCAAGCATGCTGCACGATAAGCCGGAAAAATTCATCGGCAGGTGGAGTAACCCAGGAGGTAGGGGGCTGGGCGTGAAAGGCCTGCAGGAACACAGATTCCTAAGAGGTCAGACTAGAGGACTGCCAGTCACCTCTCTATTTCAGGATTTCAAGGATATCACCAAAGGTATCCCTCAGAGGGTGACCAAGGGGATCCTTCCCCCTCATCAAAATCTGTGTTTTCAGTGAGGGACTCCTCTGTAGAGTCCATGTGCTTCCTCTTGCATGAACTTTTCCGGTGGACTTCCTCAGTGGGAGAAGCTGGGGAAGACAGTGGAAAAGGGGTTTCCTGTGGGAATATGTCCTGAGGTCCTTGCACCCGGTATCCACTTGGTGCGACTTGTGAAACCAGTATACCAGAGGAGGGCGGAGGGAGAGACAGTCAAGTATCGCCAGAAGCAGCGAAAGCCTTTTCCATCAGTTGGAAGGCTGGACCACCTGAAGAGGAAGGAATGTCTAGGACAGGGGTCACCACCTCCCCTAAGTGGCTCAACCTGCCAACTTGGAGTCCCTGGATGGCTGCGGAGCAGCAAACTATGCGTGTCACAACTTTCATACTGGGTCATAGCAAATCATTCCTGCTATGAAGGGCAACTGCGGTTCCTTAGCGAGATCCATAAAGAGAACTGCAGAAGGGGAAGACTGTGCTATATCCATGGACTTCAAAGGCAATGAAGGAGGAGAATAAGAAGGGGTCTTTGGAGATGGTTGATCCCTTCCCAAGGAAGGATAGTTCCTGGGGGGTGGGATACCTCTGGCCAAGAGCACCTGATCCACAAGACGCAACACATCGTGCTCGGAAAGGCTTCTAGTGGACTTCACGGAGACTGAGGGAGAAACAGGCCTGTCCACAGGAGAGGCAAATTTGGTGCCCATCTCACCGGTCCGCACTGAGAACAATGGTGCAGAGAGAGACTGGACTACAGGTGTCTGCACCGAAAAAGTCATTGGTGCCGTGGTCATGGTCTGCACTGACACAGGGATCGGTGCCAAAGTGGTTGACGGTACCGAAGCTGGAACTGACAAAACTGGAGTCAACAATAAAGACGTCGGTCCTGAGTAAGTTGTCGGAGCAGATGTGGTCAAAGTCTGTGCCGACTGAGTGGTCTGTGCCGATACAGTGGTAATAGTCTGAACCGAGGTGCCCCTCGGTGCCGATATAGTGAAGGCTGCAGGAGAAGATGGAGCCGAGATCACTAATGGTGCCGAAGGTCTAGGCACCAAAAGCAGTGGGGTAGACTGAGTGAGCTCCGGAGCCGAAACTTTAGCCTTTTTAGGTTTTGATTGGTGGGAGTCTCCAGCCGGGGACGAAGGCAAAGATTTGGCCTTGGTAGGAACATCCAAGATTCCCTTATGGGCTCTAGGAGGGGTTGAGACCTCCGACCCAGAAATAGCCTTTGAAAAGGGAGATTTAAGAAGTCCCCTCAGCAACAGCTTGTTTTTCCTTTCCAACAAAGTCCTATTTGAAAAGTTTTCACAAACAGTATAGGGCGGGTCAACAGATAAGTGGGACGCCCCCAAACAATAAACAGACAAAGAGTGTGCATCAGAAGTAGGTAGTTTGTGTCCACAATCAGAGCACCGTTTAAACCCTGGACTACCTTTCTTATCTGCCATGACAGCAAATTAGATAGCAGAAAAGAGTACCAGCAATGGTACAGAAGAATCCCGAAGGCATGAGAAAAAGGGAAATATTACCAATGATGGTAAAGGGAGAATACCTCGCAGTAAAAAGGTAGAGAAAAGAGAAGAAAAACCTGAAGAAAATATGGTCGCTAGATGCGATAGGGTAAGAGACAATGAAATGGAAACTTTTCTGACAGAAAAGTAATATAAATGACTAATAAACAAATAACTGTACTTAGCTCAAGAGAAGCAGCTTGACACGACCAAATGGCAATGCGGCAAACAAAATCTGAGGTAACAGGGAGAGGGGGGATTGTGGGTATGAGTTTAGCTCAAGAGTTTGAAGCTGACGCAAGCTTGGAAAATGGCCGGCCTGGTTCCAAGGTCAGAAACAATACCTATGCGTAAGTATGAATGAGGATTAACAAGATCAGATCACATTTTGTCATTCAGAATATCTTTCCACCCTGTCAGAAGTGTAATTTATTGGTCCAACAACTTCAAAAATTAAAGCCCAAGTGGCAAAAAATAAAAACAAAAAAAGTGAGCCTTGAAACTTGCTATAATGCGACTAACTCATTTTTGCAGGGGGGTTTCACCTCCTGCACCCCGCACTCCTGTTGCCCACGTACACTGACAATGAATTCCCTGTACCTTGCCATAAGGGAAATCATAATACTCTGAGGTATCACAATCTTGTACTTAGTATACATTTCCCTGATAATGTTAAGTTTCACTCTTCCAAAGATCCCAGTGATCCTTTTTCCAAATTCAACAGGAACCTAAATATTTCACATTTGACAGTATACTGTTTCTAGGTCTGCATTTGTTAAAATCTGGCAAACTGCAAACATTCATATTACTGCTTGTTGATGGAGCAGATTACAGTAACATTATTTCTTATTCTGTTTATTTGCAAACTAAAAGCAATATTTATCAGTCCCTAAAAATAAATTATTCAACAATTTGAAAGGTTCAAATAAATACCGTGAAAGCAAACAGGAACTCAAATTTAAGATGCAACTTTTCATATAGTGACTGAATAGTGAAACACCTACACAATGTAATAAATTAAATGGAATGCTGTGGTAGGAAGTGTGACTTGGTGATGGTGTGGGAGGCAGCAATATTGGAGGTATGCGACTACAAATTTGAAACTTCTGGCTAAATCCCTACTCTTGCCAAGTGCTCCTTACACAAAACCTCCAGTACACCATACAAAATACTATAAATTCCACATCCAATCTTTCAGCTGAAGGATACACTTCAAAATGACATCTTCATAACTCCAGAAGCACAATATTAATTAAATACACATTTTCTTAAATGAAATCATACAACCTCTCATTGTTCCAAAATATTCTCATTTTTCTCTAGTATCCTTTTTAATTGCCTACAGACCACATCCAGCCCTCCATACTGTACTTCTAATAAGTTTAGTTGCTTTTTCTGATATACTGTTTCCTCTACCAAAACAAGATTTTTCCTTATTTAAACCTATGTTCACTTAAAATATTTCAATCAATAAACTATCTTCATACAATATGTTCATAGATTTGAACTAGGCTAACTGCCTTTGTGGGCTATTTTAAGTGTAGCCAATTACCCTATGTAAGAATCAAAACCTGCACCTTTTGCCTGTAAGGTAAGCACTTGAAACATTATGACAACCTCTCACCATCTTGTATATAAGAGCAGTAAATTGTCACTACTAAGACTAAATTATCAAAATAATTAAACAAAGCAGATGCTTTGCTTCCCTCATATAGAGATTAAATTGTAGTGCTTGTGTCTTTTTTTTCATATTCCATCGATGACTAGAGTAAAATTGAAGGGCCAATTCTTGTTTCTCTCCTGCCCCCAGTTTACCTTCCTGGACTATCCAACCAGTCAAGAAAAAAAATGTATTCACATATCCAAGTGGCCTTGTTTTCTGTTCACTTCTTTATGATCTACATTGTCAACTGCCTTAGTGATAGCATACACACTATGCTATCTGCCCCCTTACAATTTTATTACCACCTTCAAAATTAAAAGTGGTTTGCCATTTTTACACGTCATAGTTTAGATATAGTTTTGTACTTCCTCCCTATAATTCTATTATTAAGTTATAGATTACTATGAAGACTCTTCAATAACTAGGTGTATGCTTCCCCTATTCTGTATTTTTTGTTCTTCACTTAAATCATATATTCCATTTTTAGTTTGTTATAAAAGCTACCTATCATTCTGTCGATGTACATACTTGGGCCTAGCTCCATCATTTTTACATACTTTCTAAAGATCTTTGTTGTCGAGGTATAGTCCAGTTAGTGGACATTCCAAGTAACTAACATCACTTCCAAAATCAGCTCAGATTAGGATGTCTCTCTCTATTAACAGAAGTCTAAACAAATTGTTTGATCCTTAAGTACTGTTGCATTTAGAAAGTATTCATGTCTTTTTAGCTACTGAAACCTGATGTAAATGTAAAGGCAGCACCCCCTCTATTGCTGGGTTTTGTGCTTCAGATCTGATGGCAACTGTGGTGGAATCTCCACATTTGTCAAGGAACAATTACCTCCAGGCAGATCTGTGTGGACCCAAAACACAAACTAATTATCAGCTAGTAGCATGCTATAGAGCAACTTCTTTATCCCTTGATGACCACATAATATTCCTCAATGATCCAAATGATCTCTGTGTTATCAAAAATACATTATTCTGGGAGACTAATCACTCCACAATAAGCTGGGATACCTATAACTCAATTATAGGATATGCCCAAAAATTCCTATAATTGATAAACAAAAATTAGAAGTTATGTACCTACCATAATGTTCCATGTTAGTTGTCTTCTCTCGCCTTCTTTCTTGCTGGATGGGTTCGGAGACGATCCTCGCTTAGCTTGAGAACTCCTTTTACCAGCTCGAGGCAACCCTATATCCCATGATGCAAGGCGGGACTACCTCAGATCTCGTTTGGTAGCTAACCTACCCTGCTAAGGACTAACCTAATATATTTAGGAAACCCAAGTTCATTATAAAAGAGTCCTCTAATGAAGGCTCAGGAGGAAACAACCTGATAGGAACTCTTCAAGATCTGTCCAGGCCAGGGGGAAGGAGGGAGGGAGAAAGAAGGCGAGAAGACAACTAACATGGAACGTTATGGTAGGTACATAACTTCTAAATGTTAAGTTGTCAATCTTCATTCTTGCTGGATGGGACCGCGTCCCTAGCACCTGTATCCCGGGTGGCTCAATAGAACAGACTCTTGAGAACTGTGGAACCAAAACTGGCCCTGACTCTGGAGGCCAAATCTAACTTGTAATGAGAGACAAAGGTATGAGGAGTGGCCCAAGTAGCTGCTGCACAAATGGTATCAATGGGTAGTCTATCCTGAAAGGCTGCAGAAGTGGATAGACTCCTGGTTGAATGTGCTTTCGGTTTAGAAGGTAGTTGCTTGCCTCTGAGTGAGTACACATAAGAAATGATGGAAGACAACCATCTGGATAAGGTCACTTTAGACACTGGGAGACCTTTCCTGTTTTCTGCATAGGAGACAAATAATTGGTCCGATTTCCTGAATTGTTTCGTTCTATGCAAATAGTACCTGAGCTGACGATGGACATCCAAAAAATGAAGCTTTTGTTCAGCTCTGTCAGAATAGTTTGGGAAAAAAACTGGTAGATCTATGGATTGATTAATATTGGTTTGAGACACAACTTTGGGGAGAAAGGACGGGTTCGTTCTTAAGGATACCCTGTCCTTGTGAAAACCAAGTAAGGGGAACGGATGCAGAGAGCTTGAATCTCGGAAACCCTCCTTGCTGAAGTGACAGCCACTAAAAATATAGTTTTCCAGGTCAATAATTTCAATGGACATGAAGCAGACGGTTCGAAGGGTGGTAACATCAAGGATGCCAACATTAAATTTAGATCCCATTGTGGAGGAGGATGTTTTATTGGCGGCTTTAAGAGAAACACTCCTCTCAGAAAGGTCTTGCATAGTCTATGAGACATAATGTTATGATCTTGCAGGCCAACATGATACTTGGAAATAGCAGCCAGTTGAACTTTACTGTAGATGAAGAAGATCCTGACTGAAAAACCTCAGCCAGGAAATCTAAAACAGAATGCACAGGAGCAGTAAAGGATCAATATTTCTGGAATTTGCCCAAATGGAAAACGCCGCCACTTGCTAGCATAAACGGTTCTGGTGGACGACTTTAAAGAAGCCACTAAGATATCTCTGACCGGATCAGAGATCATAGGAAGCCTGGCTAGGAAGGAAGTGGAGCAACCAAGCAGTGAGGTTGAGAGAATGAATGGCCCGGTGCTGTTGACCCGACTGGTGGATCAAGAGATCCGGAACTGGGTCCAGATGCCAGGGCTGCACCAGGAGATGACGATGCAGAGACGGAAACCAAATTTGTCGAGGCCAGTAAGGGGCAATGAGAATCAACTTGGCCCTCAAAACGGTGGCTTTCTGAATGACTTGTGGAATCAAGGGAAAAGGAGGAAAAGGGCCAATCCTGGGTTAGAGAGTCTCTCAGGGGTTGGCCTGGAAGAGGAAAGAGGGTGAAAAAATCGAGGCACTTGTTGTTTTGGGGTGTAGCAAAAAGATCGCAACAAGGTGTGCCCCACTTCAGAAAAATCTGGTCCACTACAGATTGATTGAGAGACCACTCGTGAGGCATGAGAATGGATCTGCTCAGCCTGTCCGCTAAGAGGTTGGACCTGCCGGGGATGTGCATTGCTATCAGAAACCGATGAGAGGAGATTGCCCATTGCCAAAGTCTGAGAGCTTCTCGACACAACGGATAGGACCTGGTCCCGCCCTGCTTGTTGATGTACCAGACCACGGACATGTTGTCCGTTTGTACTGCAATAGTCCCTACAGGAAGAAAGTCGTTGAGGGCTTGCAACGTTAAAAGCACCGCTCTCATCTCCAGGACATTTATGTGCAGATGGTATTCTATGGGTTGCCACGTCCCGTGGACCATCCTGCCCTGATAATGCCCCCCCCACCCGATCAGAGAGGCATCCGTAGTAACTGTGGCAACTGGAGGAGGGGGAACAAAAGGTCGGCCCTGATGAAGAAGAGGGGAAGATATCCACCAGTTCAGATGAGTCCTGCACGATTGTGTGACTAAGATTTCGTGCCTCATCGGAAGACTGTGGAACGACCACTGAGTGAATAACATCCACTGCAGAAGACGCATGTGGAAGCGAGCCAGTGGTAGAAGAACAATGGCCGCAGCCATAAGACCTAGAACCTTTAGTATCAGTCTGGCTTTGACTTTGCTGCTCTGCAATAAAATCCGAACGTATTTTTGGGTGTCCAGAATTGTTTGATCTGTTAGTCTGGCTAACATTTTGACGGTGTTTAATTCTGCGCCTATAAAGGTGATAGATTGGCAAGGCCGCAGAGAAGATTTTTCGAAATTCACTGAAATTCCCAAACTCCTGCATAGCTGCAGAGTGTAGTCTCTGGTCTGAAGAAGCTGACACCTGGTGGTGGCGGAGAGGAGCCAGTCGTCCAAATAAGGAAACACCTGGAATCCTTGACGTCTCAGATGAGCTGTGACCACTGCCATGCATTTGGTAAACACTCTGGGGGCTGAAGTGAGGCCAAAGGGCAGGGCTCTGAATTGGTAATGACTGGTCCCTAGGCGGAGAAACCTTCTGGAGCGCCTGTGAATCTTTATGTGATAGTAGTCCTGAAGGTCTATAGAGCACATCCAGTTGTCCTTGCCCAGAAAGGGCAGAATGGACTGAAGCGTGACCATCCAGAATCTTGCCTTCTTGACAAATCTGTTTAGACTGCTCAGGTCTAATATTGGTCTCCAATCTCTTTGGGGACCAAAAGAATCTTGAGTAGACGCCGGATCCTACTTGGTCTGCCGGAACAGTCTTTTCTAGGAGCTTTGAAACCTCCTGTTCTGCCAAATCCCTTTGACCGGGTGAGATGTCTGGAAGGGATTGTTGAGGTATGGGATACCAAGGGGTTTGTGTAACCCTCGGATATGATCGACTGTACCCACATATCTTGTGAAAGGGAATGCCAGGCTACTGGGTACAGCGAAATCCTTCCCCCGACTGCCTCCAAGGATGGACAGTCGGGCAACACCTCAGGGGTGCTGAAAGGGCTTCTCAGGAAGAGACTCCCTGTTGCCCTGGTTCTGAGCACCCCTGCCTCTAGGGCGGCGTCTATTATTGTTACCCCTCTGCCTCTGGGGGTAAACTGACCACGTGTGTCCGGTGTAGCTCCTTGGGCTTTGTGGAACCACATTTTCCCTCCCTTCTGACCCTTGGGATATGGTCTAGAAGGGGTGGAAAAATGGACTCCAACGGCAGAAAGAGTTTTACCGTCCTGCTCACACCTGGTCAAGGTATCCTTCACCTGAGGTCCGAACAAAGGGGTATTGGTGAAGGAAATTACAAAGCCGCATCCAGGCTTGACGCCTAAGAGCCACTCCTGTGCCTTGCTCCATCGGCCGCATAGGATATGAGCCGCATGGAGGAGTTGGATAAGGAATTCAGGATTGCTAGCTGTGAGGCAATCTTTTCTTGAGCCCCAGCAGTAGAAGGATCCTGGACTACTTCACCTAGTTCCTTGAGAATATCTCTCTGAAGCCTGGTGAAGTGACAAAGGTAGTTCAGCGAACGATAGCAAAGGTCGCTGAAGAAAACATCCGCTTTCCATACCTGTCCATGGTCCTAGAATCCTTGTTAGGAGGATGGACAGGTACTGAAGGATCCGTTCCTTCTTAGTGGCCGCCACCACCATAGCATCCACAGAGACGCCTTGAAAGAAACTGTTTGTCCAGGGGCCGTAATAAACTTGGATGGTCTCCTGGGGACAGGTTCCACAGAATCTGGAGCTGCCCACGCCCGAGCCACTACCTGCATAAGTGGGTCAAAGGCGGAGACACCCAGGAGGTGGAGGTCGGGATCCAAAGCCTCCAGGTATACCGACTCATCCTCGGAGGGGTCAATGGAGGCCACTCTGTTTGAGGAGCTCAAGGATGTCTGAAAAGGAGACATCCTCAGAGGGGGATCAACCCTCCGACTCATCAGTCGGTATCAGATGTAGTAGACTCAGGGAGTCTGTGTGTTTCTCTTCCGAGGGGTTCCCCTGCAGGATCAAGAGAAACCTCGGAAGAGGAAGATATTCCCAATGGGGAAACCTGGGGCGTAGGATCCCTGGGCCTGAGTGCAAGCGGCTGGCAAGAGGTGTCTACAGGCACCAAGAGGGAGGAGCTAGAGGGATGGACCGTTGACCTGGCTCAGGTGCCAGGACACTCCTAATCACCTCAAAGGCTCCCTCCCGGAGACGGAATATTGAAATAGGAATTCCGGCTCCACTGAGAGGAAGGCTCCGAGGTCGATGTCAGTGCCGAAGCCCGAGAGGGAGAGCGGGTCGGACAAGGGTCCGATGCCACTAGCCCCTCGGAGCCGACTAGGAAACTCGGCGACTGGATCCCTCCAAGGAAGGTCTCAAGGAGGACATCAGGATGTATCGGTTCTGGCGCCGACACAGTTGCTGTCCCAACTCTGGTGGGGAGTCGGAGGAGGAAGTTCAAAGTCTGCTGAGACGGGCTATGGAGCATTTGGGCCAGTGCTCAGGACTTTAACAGCCTGCTTACCACCCTCTCTAAATTGTGGTCAGACAGCCTGGAAGATCTCAAAGATCGGCTCCGATGACTCCGCTCCGACAAAAGAGACGAGCCGAGTGGATAGATTCCAAAGACGGGACCGAGATCTCTTCTTGGAGGAAGTCCTATCGGTTCCAGATGGAGGAGCCGACAAGGCAACAGCAGATTGGGTGTCAGAGCCGAACCGACCCTAGCTGAGAAGGAGAAAGATTGGCTTCGGGCCGATCTCGACTCAGAAGGAGTCGGAGCCACCGGGAAGGCTTGGAAGCTGTAGCCTGACCCTTGGATGGCTTGGAAGGCTTACTGGACCCAGGTTTAGTGGGTGAACCTTCCGGCTTTAGCAAGCCACGGAGGATTAACTTGTTCCTCCTTTCCTGCAGGACTCGCTGGCTAAAAGAGTGACACAAAGCACAGGAGTCCTGCAGGTGTAAAGGCCCCAGGTAACACAAGAAGTGTGACCGTCTGTCAGAGACATTTTCTGACAGCACGAGTCACACTTTACCTCTTTAGGCATAGTCTAAGGAGAAAGAGTAATAAAATACTCATACACACACACACACACACACACACACACACACCAAAACAGTTACACAAATTAATCCCACAGACACACCGGTAGGGATTAAAAAGGGAGGCCTAGGCCTAACTGAAAATTTTTAAAACTTTTTATAAAGTAAAAATTTTTTTACTATAAGGGGAATAGGGTGATTGTATGGACACTACACACTAAAAAATAGGAAAAGGGGAAGCTAAACCCTGACTAAAACTGTTTGAAAAACTCAAACTTACCTCAGCTGGCAAAAAAGGAGACCTCTTGATCTGAGGTAGTCCCGCCTTGCATCATGGGATATAGGGTTGCCTCGAGCTGGTAAAAGGAGTTCTCAAGCTAACCCATCCAGCAAGAATGAAGGCGAGATTGACAACTTAACATCTTCCTACTAAAAGGCACAGCAACTCTTGACCTAATTTTAATAAATATAACTCCTGCACTATTCCTCGGACATCTTAAACCTCAGTGAAGTCTGACCACAAACCTGTGATTTTTTTCTATTAAAGTCACAAAAGCTACTTTTATATATTTTTTACATAATTCTTGCTATATTAATAAATACTATACTAACACGCAAGTAGGATGGACTAAGGAAGGCAGTGAGGGTAGGAAAAATCAGGGAAGGAATGTAAAATGGTTATAATTTCCCTGCAAGATGTTAAATTTGTAACACAAAAAAATGAGAGAGAGAGAGAGAGGAATAGGAGAATAAGGGCAGTATGGTTGTGGAGATTGCAGAGTGTTTATGGCTGGCAGTACTGAGGGTTAATGAAAGTGGTGTTAAAACAGTTAATAGGTGAGTACTAGGCTAGCTGCCCTTGTGGGCTATTTTAAACCTAGTCAATTTTCCCTCAAAGATGAGAATCAAACCTTGCACTTTGTGTCTGCAAACCATTTATTATGCTAACCACCAACCGCAACACTACTATTATAATAGTAGACATAGAGAAGGTACTAGTTTGTTTATGGACACACAAAAGTTGTGCTTTTTATACACTGTATTTATGCCTAACAGAAAAATACTGCATTTACTTCAGAAATTAGATTTATTGTCAGACACAAACACTGAAGTGGTATAAGTTGTTTTAATTCTCCTGTAGAGAAGACAGAAAGGGTTACAAAAGTGGAAAGGAAAATGTTATTAGACTGAACTGGCTTGACAAAGACCCACAACTATGCTTAAATGATAGGTGAGGTCTGTGATAATTGATGTTATCTTTTATAGTCTCACACTTCAGAAAATTAAAGAAGAATGCATAATTATTATTTTTTTCTGATCACAGAGTGGTTTACTACATATTTGAGAAACAATGTGCTTAATGATATAGAAAAAGGTAGTTTTCAAACTGAATATTAAGAGGCTGAGAAGAAAAGAGGTTAACACTATAAGCCATGCATTCTATATATTCAAAGGTATTCCAAGGTCATTGAGTCTTAAAGACCATTTACACCCTTGCCAGTACCCTTCCTTTGGTGGCAGTGCATTTCCTCAGGAGGGCCAAACTAGTCAATCCCAGAGTAAATTTGTGGATACCTATCCAGTCAACTAAGTTATGTTTAGAGGAGGACAGTAAGTTGTACTGATTAATAGCCATGAGAAGTGTATTAGAGGTTTGGGAGGTGCTAGGTTATAAACTTGTACCTCAGCTATGCTTTATCTGTTGGTAAAGATTTAGGTCTTCGGTTCTAGTACTGGTGGAGCCATTGAAGTTATGGAGGTCCAGAAAGTACAGGACAACAGGGCATCTAATGGCACAGTATACAAGATGAAATCTACCAAAAGTCTGTAAGTCAGTGAATAAAAGCATAGATCGTCAAGAATAATATGTAGCAATGCAGGAGTTTTCAGTCTACCTCCACAAAACTCATCAAGTCATTTCTAACAGCCTCACTTGATATACTGACTGTCAAGAATGCACAAATACTTTTATCCTCTTCATAAGAAAGAATTTCTGAAATGCAAGTCACTGCACAGTTTCTCATCTTTTCCCTTACACACATCATCAACAGACCTTAAAAAGATACACACACTGGTTCCCAAGCCAGATAACTCAGGGTGAGCACACCTGCCATAGAAACTCTCAGAGTTGACTAGCTGCAGTTTTATAAATTGCATTTCAATCTCTAACTGTAGCAGTCTTTTGGCAGTTCCTCTGGTATTCCTGAATACTATACTATACAAACATCACTGCCCTTAATTTCTCCATCACTTTTCCATATTTCTGTTAGCATTAAACTACCTGCAAAGTGACATTTTCTCCAGTGTGTTTCATGATGTCTGAAGCACACTCTGTTTATCTCAATTTTCTGCACTGCTTTTCAGTTGTCCTATAGATTTAGGATCTTTTTCCTTACATATTCCAACAAATCACTCCTATCTGTTTTAGCCTGTGGCAGCAATGCATTAAATAAATCTAATACAACATTGATAACTCAGATGGTGAAAACTCAACCTCAAAATGTATTTTTTACTAAATTCTTTCAGCAATACCTCTTGCACACTATCTTAATTTTCCTTCACTGATATCCAAAAAGGAAAATGCAGCACCCCCTGCTAAACTGTAAGGATTTTCTCAGTGTCTCAGCCAAATCTCACATTGTGTATATAAACATGTTCCCAGGTCTCACCTGAAAATAGTCCATAAGCCAGGTGAGACTGACTTGGTCAAAAAAGCCCATGAACAAATAAGCAACCACAGTGACAACTAAAAATACAGATATCACTCTGCCGAAAATGAGAATCACTTCCACTTGGAGGGACAGGCCTGAAATGTAGAAGTCTTCCCAAAGACTTCAGTAACGTCTCAATCTCCAGCCAGAAAATCTTGCAAGATAAAAAGGGTCTGTAATTAGAGACTTGAGGTGGAGAGGCTGCCACCTCAATTCTGGGAAAAATCCTTGTCTTACTTAAGAGCTTAACACTATGCCCTTCTCAGCCACTAAGAGTCTTAGTCTTTCTTATCTGAATTTATTGATGAGGCACTGAATCATCAAGAAGGGTGAAAATGCATACACTTTTAATGTGCTGAAGTGGTAGAGTCAGGGGTTCAAAAGGCCACTCAGCAACCTAGGACTTCTCAGGCTACCTCCCTAGATTATCTGTAAGGTATTTCCAGGGGACAGAAAAAGAGAGAGAGAGAGAGAAACTATGTGATGCAGGTCTGTCTAAGTTGTTCATCATATGCTTCTGGGCTTCTTCAAAGGTCATCTCAGGGGAAGACGAGAAAGATAGATTCATTCTTGTGCATCTCACAAACCATAGATTCAGGGTCCTGTAACTCCTCAGAAAAGTCAGAGTGTGAAGGAGTCCCAAAATCGCTCTACCCTCATGTGCAAATTCATACATGATATTCAACAGAAGTGACAGAAAGACATTGGTTCTGGGGACAAGAAACAAACAAGCAATAGCGTGCCGGCCAAAGGCAGCTCACATGAGACTGAGGCCAATGTCGGGACAGGAGCAAGATTTAGACTCAAGGATGAGATCCTGCACCCAACTGGATATCAAAACACATAACTGATGTTTATACCCAGAGACATAGTGAGACATCTTGATGAACCGCAGTCAGTAATCTGCAGGCCTGAATGGGGCTGAGAAGAAAGATGACTTATGAGATGCATCTGTCTTGTGTACTGCCAAGTAAGTGGCCAAGTGTCTCAACAGACCACTCCATGTGATCAGTCTAGTTTACCTCAATTAATCAACAGCTTTAGTGGTGTAAGCAACTCAGATATCCTTGTTCTCTACAGGAGCAGAGGATTGGTGTGGGCTTGAATACTTACTAGTCACGGGTAAGCATTTGGAGTTGCAAAGGAGCATGTTGTGCACCAAACTTAATGTTCAGAGGGCTAGACCTTCACTAGCTTTCCAGGTGCTTGTCCTTGTGGCAATGCTCCTACTTATACCTGGGACTGCATGGGGGACATACTCACCAGCCTCACTGTGGAATGTATACAAGCGTTACTATCTTTCTAGTTACAGGGAAGGGAAAAGTATCTCCTAAATGTGAATTCATGTGATATAACTGAATTTCTCACTGAACTCCTTCACAAGACAATAAATACAGTACTGGTTCATGTCACAGTGATAATTTAATGTTCACATTGACAATTATCATACTTTCATTTTGAAGGGCAAAACAGGGCTCCAGTGGTGACATCAAGAATTGCATTTCAAACTGTGCAAGTGGCAAAATGATCTGCTGGGCTTGATGGATGTAAAAGCTTCTGCAGAAAGTGAGTTACATCATGACATGCATTAGTAAGAACACAAAGACATCTCCAAATGAAAGATCTGACCTTCTGAGTTGTTTACCCTGCTAACAGAGGAGAGGAGAAGATGAACTAAACAAGGGACTACTATGGAAGTTTTTCTGTGTTACAGCCTACATTATACTACATGTGTAGTGATGTCATTAAGTTCTAATGAAAATTATTTCAAATTATTTAGTACTACAGTACAGTATCATGAAAAAGAACCAGCTATGGCAATAGCATATATTTAGCACACCTTCTAATAAATACCTTACCTAAACTATCCCATAATACATGTGTATCAACAAAATAAAGGTTTTTGAATTAATGCACAGTGATCTATAGACAGTAAATCAATTCTGCTTTATTTAATCCAATTTATAAGGGGGGCTGCAATGTATATATGGGCATCTCATTTTAGAGAGAGTATCAGACAGGGCATGGCTCAAGGATTTTACTAACAAATTATTGAAAATCAGATCCCATTTCCATTCTTAAAAAACTGTTTTACTTTTAATAAACTATCACAAGACAAGCAAACTTAAAAGATGTTTGGTCCAAATAATTCATGCCTTTCGGTGTACTACAATATCAGTAGATAACCCATGACAGGAGGAGTCTTAATACTGCTGTAGAACAAGGTTCTCTCAGACAAATGCAGCAACAGGCTGATTAACTCAGCTGGGTGTTGGGTGGGACTAGCATTAGTCTTCAAAAGTGGTTTCATGCTGATGAGTATGCTTTGCTGTTCTTTTGCAACTCTGCTTATTTCACCTTATTCCATTTCTCACCAAATAAGCTACAGGTTATATTTATTGCACATATTACTGTCCCTCTTGTCTAAGGACCAGTAAATGTCAAGGCCCTTCACATACATGGCAGAGTGAAACAAGCTTAGGCAACATACTTGGCCATCAAATTTTGACCTCCAGAAAAGGACCAAATAAACTATTATCAAATTTACAATATCCGAGTGACGCCTCCAGGTGCATCTGCAGCGAACACCTACTGACGTCTCTAGGCGTCAACTATTGTTTATATTTGCATCAATAATTTCAAAACTATGCTATATTCAGTGTTTTAAGACTTCATCTTAAACCTTACACAATAGCAAATTCAGCGGCATTAATATCTGACCTCTGTCTAGTGGGGGTAAATAGATATTAACTTTTGTTTTTATGATATTAATTTATATAGATATAATTTTCACATTTTTCTAAACATCTCAACAACCAAGTAACACAGACAGAATTCCTTAGCATCATATATGAAAGTTCTCAACTAGATGAATAAAATGCTGCTGATAGTATGTGTATAACTTAAGTGGTTACTGAGATATTGTAAGTTGTTTACAAAATATTACAAATGCAATAGTTACTGTGTTTACCGTACTTATAAAATTTGGTTTAAGACCTAGAACTTAAAGAATACTACCACTGTAAAAAGAGTTTGTGCTGAAGAGTTTGGCATTTACACTTCTTTCTTAACTCCTATAGTCCCAGAGATATGAACATTTGTTTGAAATGTGAGGGCATAATTTGATTATGTCAAAAGGCTTAGGCTCCGCCCATTGGAAGTTACAGTGTAAACTTCCTGAGCTCCACTGTAGTGAATGAGTTAAAATCAGATGTATACCACCTTTACTCAGAACTTTAATATGCTCTTTCAGTCACATGATTCTAAACAAAAGTCTCACTAGATTTTCCATGTCCTTCATAACATTCTGTTGATCTGATTAAGGACAGTTTAGTGCTCACACACTACTTGTTTAATGTGAATGTAACTGAAGACACTAGCACAGAATGTGAAAGGTTAAACCACAAAGCATATTCACTTGTGGTGAACAAGTTCCTAATAATGCTTTATTTTAAATGTTTCCTTACAGAAAATACATGCTACGGGTTAGAAGCTTTAGTCCTATGTACATATAAGAATACAAATTTTTCCAGCACTGATGATTTTAACTAATTTTGCAAATTAAGAAAGGTACTCTGCAGTCAGTGTTCATTTAAATGTTACACTTTTGCTGATAAGATGAACACATCAGAGAAACACTTAAAATATATTCATAGCAGGTTGGGAACAACAAGTCAGTATAAATGCTGCAAAATATTCAAACTATTACAAAATCCTGAAAAGCCATCAGGCTATTACTGGAGTACAAAAAATGTAACCCCCCCCTCTCAAAAAAAAAAAAAAAAAAATCAGATATCGTTTCTGATAATGACCACCTGGTTTCCCACAGAAAGCTGCAAAAACTGCATTTCTATTTAAAAGTAGGAAAGTATTACATAAAAAGTAAGTGAAAAAAGAATACTGATAATCCTAGTTAAAATGCACTAAAACTTTGATTTATATATAATTATTTGCTTA